>NC_134776.1:20395000-20751000 GCF_050436995.1 Anticarsia gemmatalis | reverse complement strand
TTGGCTACCTTTGTCATCGAAATCTGACTTGCTGTATAAAAAATCATTTCTACGACTTTTATATACCAACTAGTGAGATTATTATGTATATAAAAAAATGTACTAAAATTCCCTATTGTATTTCTGATAATACATTTCGACTGTCAAATGTAAACTTTATACCAAGTTAGTTTCACTTGTTGCGCTTTAAACTATGCTTTACAATGTACAGAACTCATCAAAAACTGAATTACTAAAAGACTTTATAATTTTAAAACAATGCTTATTTATTGTAAAAGAGAATATGCGACATGTTTTCAAACGAAAGTAGAGATACATTGTATCGAGTATCTGTGCCCCATGTAAATTATATTACGTAGAACCATGCATGTGAATAAACATGATTCGAGCAATGAACTATTGTCTATATAAATTGTTGCATAAAAATTTTCAAGCGCTTTGTTACCATGTTTTACAGTTTCAGGAATTTGTCGGTAGAATATATCGACCCACTGTAATATAAAGAGCTGTAAATTCATGTTTCATTTTTGCATTTTTAACAAGTATTAAACGGACGAATCGTTTAATAACTCTGCTATTAAAGTTACGAAAAAAATAAATGAAGCTTTTGAATTTTGTTGAAATTTTCATGTGAAGTGACAATTTTTTCTGTTTTATGCGTCACATATTTAATTGTTTACAAGAAACAATTAAAATGTTCATAATCGAAAATGTCAATGGCAATGGAATTAATCTCGAATTTATTAGAACATCAAATCATCCCCAAACAAAAGCATGTAATTTCGTGTAAATCTAAAATGTCATTATGTTACAAACTATTCCTACGCACAGCGGCAGAGCTTTTGCGACTAACACTTAAGCAAAAGCAAAATATAAATCAATTCAAAGTCGCACATTTGCACAACATTTCCTACTTTATTTCCACTTTAGGGAACATCAAGTCCGTACCAAACCTATTTCTATGAATTTCCTTCAAATTTCTACGTTTATTCCTATCTCCAAATGTAATAACCAGTCTATATCCTATCGAAGGTAGTGCCGGGAACCGCGTCCATTTAACTACGAAGCACCATTAAATTTATTTTAAAAGTGTGGTGCGCATCCCATCCTTTTACTGATGAAAATGTCCGATAATTAATTTACGCCAGCTATTATATTAAAATGCTTTATGTTGACCACAAATAGTAATATGAAAATGACAATACCTTTGATTAAAGTCTCCATTGTAATATAATCACTATTAAAAGTCACTCATTGCAACAAAATTTTGTTATCACTTGGATAAATTTGCACTGGCTCGATATTATCGCGGGGATGGTTGGTGATCGAATGCCAGTGACTCCTGCGCAGGGCCGTAAGGGCTGATAGGGCGCGGCGCGGCCCGTCCCCGCCCCTCTATTGTTCATTTGAAGTCATTCAGACCTCTATCAATGATATAATTGAGGCGTTTGCCTTTTGTATTCATCAAACAAATATGCGGTTTGTGAATGGTGACACGTCAATGTTTATTTTAGAATTGATTTAGAAGTTCGTGATTTATTTTTATAAGGAGACTTAAAAAAATGAGATGTTTTTAATAAGAATGATTTCGCAAACGTATGAATATTTTAAAATAGTTGTAAAATTATCAAATTGTTATAAATTCCTAATTCTTTTCGAAATTAATCGTGAAAAAATAGTATATTTTACGTGACAAAACCCCTTTGTTAAAATTACAATACTTGTTTTCTATTGTCATTGTAATCGCACGCAACACGATAAAAATTCAATATTATAACATCATCAGTATAAGAAACCCTGTCTGCTGACACTAGCGAATCCAAGAAGAATAGAAATCTAACACCCACTTTAGCCTCATTGGAAAATGTAATCAAAAATTTTAAGAGTAAAATTGATAGAAGATCGAACCCCACTAAAACAATATGACTACTAATTCCCTCAAAATAGATAAAACAATTTGACTTCTCCCTCAAACAAAATCCCAGATTCGCTATTATCATCAGAATAAAGCCAATCTCTGAGCATAATATTATTAACATTAACACAATTTCAATTAGCACATAAAAATTACTAAAGTCAAAAAACTGAATTTTAAAGTAATATTTGAGAATATAAAAGTGAGATTAATACAACATTGCCGTCACAGTAGGTACTGACCACGGCGCCCCTCTCATTGTGAGAGGGATTTGCCCTAAACCCTCCAGCCCTCCAGCCCTCGGCTATTTGATACACTTGCAAATTGCTTTATGCATTCAATTAATTACTCCCGACAGATATTTCCAATCAAATTTGAGTTAGTACAAAATCATTTTAGTATTTATATTGAAACTGATTGATTTTGGTCATAGTCAAGTTGTTAGGCCTTTAAAACCCTTAATACAACTTTGAGACAGCAACATCGTGAACACAATATAGACCAAAAAGTTACCCAATTCAAAAATTTACAAAAAAATTAAAATCTTTATTTGAAATTATCAATTTTTCCTAGGAATAATTTTCAAAAAAATTACGTTAAGTTAATTTGGACCAATTATAGCTATTGAATTTATCTCAAAATTAGTCAGTCAGTAAATAAATCCCCAATAAATAGAATAAGGTCAATTTAAACACAATTATAATCATGACAATCAGAAAAAATAATTAATTGTCGATTTAGAACCTTTAATGAAATAAAAATACCATTTTACTTTTAATATTATTTTTAAATGTACATGTCATTATAAAGTATTAATTAAATGATTGTATTCTCGTATGGCAGCCTCTCCTGAAATTCAGCAACAGCACACGGGAACGAAAGCTTGTGATGACTGCAGACAATGTTTCCAGAAAATTCCTTTTCCGCAGTGTCGAAGAACGCGTGAAGGCCTCAAATTCCTCCTCTCACCTGCAAAAATAATTCACAATAAATTTTATAGCAAAATATGATTTTATTTAGTCTTAAATTCAGTAAATAAATATTATATAATAAAATAATAATTATATTGCACACAAGTAAAACATCAAATATTTCAAATAATTAAAAATTATACTTACCTTTATACCAATAGTTATAAAAAACTATGAAGTTCGTTTAATTACACCATTTTAAATTTATCTAAGTTTTATTTAAAAATAAAAAAAACTCGGCTTTTGTTTAGTATATAAATTTAGAAAATGTTAGGAAATCTACCGCTGACTCTAAAGGCAGACCAGGAAATTCTAAAACGGCATCAGAATTAACTATCTTGAAAATAATCTATTTAACAAACTCTCTAACAAGGAAATATTATATTTAATACATAAAATGTTCAAATAACTGCCTTATAATTTCCACAAATGCGCCAGGATTTTCTCACTATCTCTCATCGATAACGCAAGTCATTGTCGCTTCCGAATACGCACTAAGTTTAGCAAAATTACCGGCGCGTTTTAAAGTGCGGTCTCAACATAAGCTAAAATTCATAACTACACAAAATCACTAATAAAACGCACACCGACTATCAAATAATCCCTATTTCCTACCTAAATCGTGAAATTCAATGCTTCAAGTTATAAAAGATAGGCGTTCAGGCCCCGGCGGTCCGGCCTCCGCACTTGCCTTCAAAAACGCGACGTTTTCATGGCGTTTTTATTATTCCGAACGCTCTAAAAAATCACACAAAATCAACACTATCATTTACCAAACATTTAAACTCTGAAAACTGTATTTAACTACTCAACAAACGCCTCAACGGAAAATTCCAGAACTAATTTTCCGACGCGACAAGTTTCAGGAAAAACGGTGGAAATATCGCTCTTAAAAATCGGAAAAAATCACTTTTCTCACTTTTATATTCAATTAATAATATTAGAAGTCAAAGAGATGGCTTTATGGGGAAATAGAAATATAAATTATGCTAGTACTTACAGGGCAGGAGCGTGTCTAGACCGCGATTGCACTCGGCGACAGACTGCAACACATTGAGCCCTGGGCCCCGGGTCCGGCGCCCACCTCGCCGCCCTTTCCACCCGCTCCACCCTTACCTGTCTACGCACAAGGTCTATTATCAATTGCACCTACTATTCAGCCAATATATCTATTATATATAAATATTTACATGGCGAAAAAATATAGATTTTACCCGTAACTCAGGTTTGGACGCGTCCGCCCCGTGACGTTGATACGTGTGATTTGAAACAAGCTCTAATTATTATCAGACATTTGTAATTTTCCTTTTTATTGATAGGAAAACATTTCCACGAGATAATGATCTCGTCCTTGACGGAAAGGAAGGAGATACTTCTCATAATACGTGATACAGAAATAAATTTACGTGGGATGAACGGATAGTGGGTATTTCCTTAGTCAATCTACGAAGCTTAATTATGACTTATATTACTAAAATTACAAATAAGCAGAGCAATAGAATTAGGAAAAGCTCAAATTTTTGTTAGGTACAGTTGCAATGGTGATTTTTGGGAGAAATTTTTCATATATGTTGGTAAACGATTAGTGCGTTTAGGAAACTGAGCGCGGGCGTTAAAAAGATGTGTGGCCGATTACAAATATTTTCGGAAATTCTCCGTGCTTCGGAGGGCACGTAACAAAACCGTGGAGACGTCTTGGCTGTTATCAATTTAGATAACAGTGGTTAAGCCGTGTCAAACAACTTTGACACTAGAATGACCACTAACAACACGAAAAATAAATGCAAACAATTGTAAACTTTTCATTGTAAGTATTCAAGAAAACAGTCCGAGCCTAAAAGTCTAGAATAAATGATGTTAACCTGCATTGTGACCTAGATGAAGCATTTTAATAATCAATTACAAGCAATTGTACCTTAAGGTCGACGCTTCAGTATCGATTGTTTATAACGGGATATAATTTGTTCTTGCTGTTTACTAAACCATGATTTTATAGCAAGAGACAAAGGAACTGTGCGGCGACTTAATGCCACTATCGACCATCGACAACCGGCTAGCTATCGAGAAATATTTAATGAAGAATCGATCAGCGCCTCAAGTGGACGCCGTAGGAATTATTTTTGTAGTACATTTCAAATGTCAAACTTTCTATACTCAATATAACCAACTGTAGAGAATCTAATGTTTTTTGACTGCCTCCGTGGCGCAGTGGTTTAGGTCGCCAAGCCACTACCATTGCGTCGCGAGGTCGTGGATTACATTCTTACACGTAACAATTATTTGTGCGATCCACGAATTATTGTTTCGGATCTGATTGCACTTTATGTCCGTTGTTTGGATTTTTGTAAAAGTCCCCGCGTCACAAAAGCTGTTCTTAGTGCGGGAGCTATCTTTTTTAAAGAAAAAGAAATCAAAAATAAAGAAAGACTGTATACTGTATTTCGTAGGCATTTTAAAGTAGCCAGGCGAGTTTTATATTGACCTTTCAATAAGGGTTTGCTGCCGACAGCCTGCCGTTCAGGCAGTCACGAAACTCCTTTAAATAAGTACTGGCTTTGATGACTAATAGAGACCTTTCTTTGGCGATCAAACGAACTTATGCGTAGTTATTAAGCTATTTAATTTTGGTTTACATAATTAATTCGCGATAAATAAAATAATGTGTGTGTAAATGGATTATAATTGTAAAAAGCATTAGCCATGGTCACAGTTTGCACCATGGCATGTGGAACTTACGCCGAAACGTCAAGTTAATCTTTCATTTCTTACTCTTGCTCTTTAATTTGCGTCTAATATTAGATGTCGCAGCAATAGTTATACTTACACGAATTCTGAACTATCATTTAGAAATTTTATTTGATTATTTTTTTATTTACAGGCTCTGTAAACGACACTACTCTCTCGTTTAAAAGTCTATTCAAAAATGTTCCCCACAAAAACAGACATACAAAAATTCCAATACAGGTAAGGGGCTTTGCACAAGACTTTTTTTATTGTAAGCCGTGTACCTATGTATGGTTTAATACGCGCGTTTTTATCGATACAAACTGTAGCTCGATTCTTTTCTACTATCGTCTACCGGTAACTGGCTAGTTATCGAGAAATGTAACACGAAATTCTGTTTAACGCCTCTACCGGGCTCCGTAAGAACTATTTTGGCAGTACATTTTCAATGTCAGTCTCGATACTCGACAGTACAGAATTGAGCTTCTGAATTCATATTGATGTAACGTTCGATAACATTGCGTTCATATAACTATAGCAGCACTACGAGGGGGAGTTTCGTGTGCAAATTACGAGGCACCGACGCTCCTGTGGTAGCCAGGCGCTCTACGCACAATATCGATGACTCGAACGTTGTGTGGAAAACCTCTCGTGAAAATGCGGTCTCTACAAACAGAAAGGAAACACGATGTTTCAATTTTCATTTAGTTAAAGAGATTAAAATCTAACTGATATAAACCTTGAAAATGTGAAGTTAGTAAATAAGGAACAACGGCCTCGCGGATCGATCTCGCAGGTTAAGCTACGCTTGTCGAGGTCCAATTAAATTAAATTGTGACTATCATTTTCAAAACCGATGACAGTCGTTACTTATGGTCAAAAGCTAGAAAGTCTGACAACCAGTAACGAGGAGCATGGTGGATCAAGAAACTGGGTTGTGGAGGTCCGATAGGCAATCGCTCCATGTATAATACTGGTATTCAGCTGCACCCGGTAAGACTGGAAGCCACCTCCAGCATAGTTGGGAGAAAGGCTGCCTTTATGAAAAGGAATTATAAACTTGTACTTCAATTTACTAAGTCCTTCAATTCATTGCGCAGTGGATTCGTAGAAACGTTTCATGAGTGCTGTTGTAGAGATTAACGAACACTGAATTTGTATTTTGAAACGTGTAATATAATCCATGCGCAGGGATTAAAACTAACCATCGTTCTAGGTTCCTAGAAATTGGTATTTGTATTGTTGGGCTTTTACAAGTATTATTATAACTATGTAACTAGTCAGTTACATATATACATTTTAGGTGCAGCATTTAAGGACGGACGGCAAATCAAATTAAAATGTAGGTAATGTATTTATCCCCTAATCTGTTTCACTGCTGATCAAGGGTCTCTTCCAGAACGAGAGTAAGGTTAAGCCTTGAGTCCACCATGCTAACTCAGTGCGGGTTGCGAATTTTGCAGGTCCTAAAGAGCTGTAATGTAATGCTTCAGGAAAATTGAAACACTTCATTACACTAACTCAACTAAACATGAAACTCAATGCTAAACCTTTAACAGAGCGGAAGCGTGATAAAGTGCCCTGAAAAAAGTTACATATTTATCCGTTTTCAACTGAAAACTTACCTGTTGAACCAAGTTCAGAGCTAGTTGCACTCACCGGGTTTTTAACGATCAGCAGGTTCAGCAATATTTGGCATTGACACGCTTACATAAAGTTGTGCCTTTTTCCCGTACGAATAGGTACTTGATACGATCCTTATAAACTTCTCTTGCATGAAACACCTTCCATCACATCTATACATCTTGTCATACAGCACCCGAGTACTACGCACCTGACATTTTTCGAAATATATTTTTTTTTCTAATGGTTAGTGGCGCTAACCTAGAATTGAAGTGGTTGAAGCAGAACTAATGGCTCCTATTTTGTCTTAAAAACTGCTATCCTACGACAACTACCATGAATGATTTTAAAGATAGCGCTCCGAAGCACGGAGGAGCCCAGTGTTCAGTTCTAGTAATAATAAGCGGCCACCCATCTACGGGATGACCGCATTGTTACACATCGCATCGATAGATGGTCACTTATGGCGAGCGCCCCCATGCTTCGGAGGTGACGTTAAATGTTGATTTCGGCAGTTAACGGGTTTCTTCTAGCCTTTTTTTTTTTTTTTTTTTTTTTTTCGTCAGGAAAATGCATTACTGCATGTCCCGCTCCAGGGAGGTAGCGGGGGTCTGTCGGGCTCTCCCGCCGGCTAGGCGTTCCGGCTTTTAAATTTGGGCATACCGACTAAAAACCTGACGGTGTTCCTTCAACTGTCACCATAAAGTGGCCAGGACGCGGTACCTCCAATTGGATACTCCGCGTCCCAGCCGGGGGTTTCTTCTAGCCTGGACAATTTTGAAACTAGTTTGACCACTAACCATACGATAAAAAATACTTCTAAGAAATGGTTATTTCTGCAGCTTATTTCTTCCTGGTAAAGTCGGCGTAAGACTGACAGACGACGGAGGCACAAAGTGCAGTACTTACAAAGCTTTTATATTAAAAGGCTTCTTTTGCCTCCTCAAAGATTATGAAGCGTGATGCTAGAGAAATTATTTAGTTTGCAGCAATTATTTTTATAATATCGCTGATGCTGTACGCAAAAGTGCAGGCAGAATTTTATGACCATTTTTCTAGACATTCTGGAGTACCTTGTAAAGTTCTGTTTTCATATTTATAACCAAAACATGTAACTGATATCCAACACAAATTCGATATATCCACAGTCCATTTTGGGCATTTATATAATGCCTAAACTAGACTCGAACACTAGTCCTCTCGAGCACTAGTCCTCTTGCTTAGTACAATATAGTATTGCAAAGACCACAAACCGAACTCCAACATAGTTGGAAGAAAGGCTAACGATGAGGTTTAACTTTCAATGCTATCCCAAATTGAGCCAAAGCAACTAGCTACGGCGTAACGCAGTTGCTACGCCGTAGAACACGTGCCGACGTTTCGCGTAGCTCGTAGCCGTAGACGCTTATAACAGTCTCAAGTAGTTTGTACCAGAAATTTGAATTTATTCTTTTTCTAATATTCTTCAATTTCCGATACTAGGAAAGTCTCAATTTGATACTTGAAGGCTCTACATGTTGATATGGGAGTACAATAAAAATAGCAATACGAGGAATTGTTTTGATACTTGAAATAAAAGATGATAATAATATGTTTGTTTTTCGTGTATTGTATATTGAGTTACTTAGAGTGGGTGATAAGTAATTTATTATTATATAGGTACAGGTTCGATTCCCACGCTGTAAAAGTATTCGTTTAATTTTTTTTTTGTTTTGCTTGACATCGTTTGTTATTCGAAGTTATTCGAACTATGTTTTTCCACAACTAAAATAAATATTGGATCATATTTATTTCTAATTTCGGACAAACGGAACAAAATAAACCTCGGCTTTCAGTTGAATATATTCAAATGGAATTTCTATATAACTCTGTCCGGCAAAGGCTGTTGTTTATCTAAAATACGAGTAAAAAATAACATACAGGCTGTCTGTTAAATGCTATTACGAGAATAAAAATTAATAGAGAACTCTCATGTACAGGGTGTAGTCGTTACCTGTTGCTATCGGAACATTCTAGAAAAAGTATTAGAGGCTGTAAGGGGATTATGAAATTGTATTAAGAATTATACTAAAAGTATATTGAATGAAGGAAAAAGGAGGTAGTATGATACTGTAATAATTATTTTCTTTAATCTACTTATGATATTTTCAATTGAAGATTCTGTTAGGTGAAATTAAAAATATACCTTCGGGTAGGAACTAAAGATTTTTATACTACATATCTATACTAATATTATAAAGCTGAAGAGTTTGTTTGTTTGTTTGTTTGTTTGTTTGTTTGTTTGTTTGAACGCGCTAATCTCAGAAACTACTGGTCCGATTTGAAAAATTCTTTCAGTGTTAGATAGCCCATTTATCGAGGAAGGCTATAGGCTATATATCATCACGCTACGACCAATAGGAGCAGAGTACCAGTAAAAAATGTTACAAAACCGGGAAACATTTTTGACCCATTCTCTCTTATGTAACGCAAGCGAAGTTGCGCGGGTCAGCTAGTGTTGTATCTAAAGACGTAAGCGTATAAACATATACCACCCACGTCTCATGGTCCATTATTTTGTTTTTGTGCTGTGCTGTCACGCACTTCGTTAAAATCTACACCGTTGCTTCTATTACAATGAAAATCTCAATAATTTAATAACACTTTGCTATTAGGGATTTGTGTAACTAACGTGTGACAAATCCAAAAATAGGCAAGCGTTGGATCCTCTTTAGGGCACATGCACAAGTCATATAAATGTGTCACACTTTCCCTTGAAAGTGTGACACATTTATATGACTTGTGCATACAGTACCTTTACTCTAGTCGAAAACAAAGGATTTAAAACACTTCTTACCAACAGCTTAATTGAAACTCCTTCCTTCCCTAAACAAAATTTTAATCTGCCTTTATCCATTCCGGGAATTGAAACTAATTAGTTATAATATACAAAATAACCTGGTATCAATCGGTCTCATTCCCTTACATATCACCCAAAATAAAAACCACGATCTACCATAACACTTAGCCTATTTAGGCAACAAGCAGTTTCAATCGCTTGCAAACAACAATGGCTTGACACAAAACAGTTTTAAACTTCATCATAATCTACAGCATAATTTAAGATTATTCACCATCATTATAACTTTTATCCGCCGGTTATCCTGTTTGTTTTATGCCAATCACCTTTGTAATGAACTAATCTTGTCTTCACAACAAACTCTTTACCACAAACCATGGTAATTGACTTGGCAATTTGTTTTTACCTCCTGTAGTATCCTGTACCCTTGTTTACAGGGATATACTTGCATATTGCAAAAAGGGCGGAGGATTTCGCTTACCATGTGTGACGAGATCATGCGACATCACGTTTCTTCTCACGAGCAACCAGCTTTTCCAAAACGAACAAAAATTTAAATATATGACCATTTCAAATACCTTGTACGAAGTTTTCAAAACGAAGGATGTTTTGAATTTGATTTGACTTATGTTGTCAGTGACATGTGAAGTAAAGCATGTCGAGCGAGGTCTAAACATAACCCGACGTAATTGGCGATACCTGTCGCAGGACATTTGTTACTTAGTAGATCACTGGCTTTATTTTTCGCAACATTTTGCTTTGTATATCTGAATATAGCAACAAAACGCTGCGTTAAAGGCGAGATATATAAAAAGAGCAGCTGGAGAGGGGTGCGTTCGACGGCCACATAACAGCGTCGACGGCGGCATGCTTCCGTGCATTCACCCATTTCTTGTTAGTTTTTGTTTGCTTGCTGCTATATTTAGAGACACAAAGTAAAACGGTACTTTGCATCAAAATATTTTTATAGAATATATTTTCTTCTATAGCTTTTCAGCGAGACGGTAGACAGTACAGACCCCATTCTTAAAGTTAATTTAGTTATTTCGATTGTTAATTACAAAAACGTCTGCATCTGTAATTGTTTCTTTTAATAAGCTTAATTTAGTAAAGACAGAGGGTTGCGACTTGCTTTGTCTGAACAGTTTTCTTTCCTTTGACAATTTTTTATTTATTTTATAAGATTTTTCTTGTTATTATAAAGTCTATTGTAGTAGGGACCTTTACAAACATTCAAATACTTGTGTACCCGAAACAATTGCTTGTGAATTACTTCTATTGTTTCGTGTGAGAATCGAACTCACAACTCTCCGTGACGTAGTAGCATTATGGTGGTCAACTTAACCCCAGTTATTATTGGCACTTTAATATTTAAATGATAAACATAATTGTTTTAAGCTTCATAAATATTTTTAAGTAGCGAAATAAGCTAGAAAAAAAATGATTTCTCTCGCTAAATAAAATCGCAAAATATCTGCTTAAATCACGGCTATAAAATATCATCAAAACAACTATCTACTAAGTCCATCATTTGTAAAAGGCAACAACAAAATTGATAGACGTATAATCGAAGGGGAGTGCTGCTAATAATACCACACAATAAACCCATTAACAATAGACTGACAGCTCCATAGACAATAGAATCAGGGTGCCATCTTTGAACTTATGTCACTGCAACTGTCAAACGAGTGACGTCACAGACGCACGCGCTCCTGATTGGTCGGCCGCGTTACTATGAACCATAGAGGGTCGGTCTTTTATTTTTAATTTAGAGGCACTTGGCACAGATTACCCTTTGTCTGCCTGTTTCTGGGGTTGCCTTTGTGACTGCTAGTCATTTTTTAATCGCTCATTATTTATTGTTTGTCAATTCAATGGTTGTGCCTTTTGGGGTGATACCAAATACTTTTATTAGATCTGCGTGTTGATTCTGTCTGGCTTTTGTGGTATATTTAGATAGTAGCTTTCTACGTTTATTCTATTGATTGAATGTTCTTTTTGTTTTAAGACAATTATTTTTTTTTAAATATGTGTATTGTGTGGCGCAAGATCGGTTAATAATAAAAATGCCTCCTTCTTTTCTTATACTTAATAAAGAGATACAAGTTCATTGATAATTTAAAGCATGACTTGTACTAAAGTTAATTATGTCTAATTATTAAAAAAATACAAGTTTCTTTGCCAGACCTTAAGCATATTAGACTCAGCCTCAAACAGAACTCTCTACCGCCAAAGCAACGCAAATATGAGCTCGGAGGATTATTTGATCTCCACACATATCCTCATACGCTCGAATAGATCGATAGCCGGATACGCTAATCAGCTTGTTTCTTGTTACGAACTAAATAAACTTTACCGGACGTCTGCGTTTGTTTAGTAACTACTGTAAGGATACTTATCAGGATTTGCTACCAATGTATTACAGCAAGTAAACTGTATGTTACTAATAAAGTAAAGATTTTTATCTTTCGCGACTTGTACATATACTATGAAAATGTAACTAATTAACTTTGCTTTAATTTGTAGGTGATATATAGTCCGATGGATGAGGGCGGCCCAGGACCGGTCCTATTGGCGCTCAATGGGGGAGGCCTTTGTCCAGCAGTGGACGATTCCTGGCTGAGATGATGATGATGATGATGATATAGTCTTTAAATATATGTATAGAGAGTTGGTTTAGGTACTTTAAGCGGGCTATTGGTAAACCGCGGGAGCGTCTAGCCGCGCTGTTAAGGTCGCGGTTTGCAAGTGAAACAGGCAATAGTCCAAGACATGAAACTGCGACAGGAGACCAGAAGCATGATTCTCTATAGTCGGTACTGTCGAATATCGAAAGTTTGACATTTAGATTGTACTGCCAAAATAGTTTCTACGACGCCCGTCAGAGGCGCTGATTAGACTCTCATACAGAATTTCTCGATGGCTGGCCGGTTGTCGGCGGTCGATACTGTAGGAGAAATGTGGTACAGTATTCCTATTGGCGTTCACATGGTCTCAAGTTAGACTGCCTGGTGGCAAATTGCTATAGGACTTTACTTCCTTTTGGAATATTGTCAATAGGAGCCAAAAGTTTGGTAACGCGTAAACTAAAATAATCAATGACGATCCGTGGATGTATTTTATACAGTTCTCGAGTATTACAGAATTCATAAAAATATCTTCAAAATAGTAAAGAAATAAATATTGAGAATTACACCAAAATCTGTTTAGCGCCTCTACTGGGCTCCGTAAAAACTATTTTCTGCAGTACATTTTTAAACCCTCGATACTCGACTGTGCCAACTGTAGATAATTGCGCTATAGTTGTAATGAAAAATCAATAATCTGACGAAGTTATAGAAATCACTGGATCATAATAATATAATTGCTCATTAGCACAATTTTATACCGCTTTGCGCAGTTTACTTAGTGCAAATAATTCAACGAAGTTTTTTTTATGCTTATTTGATCATGGATATTACCTACTGCAATGATGTTTTTGGGTTTATTATTTCGTATGACTTACAAAAGCACCACGCCTGTTAAACCTGAAGGTGTAGGCAGAGGTGTATTAGATACGCCATGTTTTGCCATGTAGGTACGATATGGCGTTTACTTGTAATTCGGTTGCGAACCTGTTACAGATACCAAACTTCCATAAAATGTCTGAGAATAAAAAATATTGTAATGTAGCTGCTAACCAATAAGTCAAGGGTTCAATTGCTGCTTTGGGTAGAGGGCTAAAGGGTATTTCCAATGCTTCTTGGAATTTTGTCAATGGAAGTTTGGTAATGTGCCCAGTATTCCATACACTTACTATGCTCCCATCATGCTTCCAATACTATTTATATCTTGTTTTTTAGCACCTTAATATATTGATTTAATTTAATTTATGTTATGACCAAAGTGTGTTCGGTAGTGTTGGTAGGTAGCAGCTACTTACATCATCAATGTTTTATACCAGCATAAATATTGTTAAAATCATTTGGCGATTAAAAAGAGTGGCCAGGAGTTTCTTGCCAGCTCTTCTCATTGGCCCTACCTTCCGAACTGGCGGTAAATTCACTCTCTGTATCATTGACTATCATAAGTGTCAGCACTTGACCTAAATTAATAAATGATTTGATTTTGATTTTGACTTATACCAAAATTAACGGGCATTACAGGCGTGATGTTACAAATAATGATGATGATCTATCCGACCGATTTCGGCCACGGCGACCACTTCAACTCCTAAATAAGCCGGTGCTGATGTTACAAATAAATATAAATAACAAATAAACATATTAAACAGATAACTGATCATATTTTCCAATCTCTTTATTTGAAAATGTCGTTCAAAGATATTGAATTGAATCATTTCTTATTGTAAACTCTTGTTTATTTTCTCATAAGAGCATAAATGGTATTAGATTTTTCTTAATCCAGTTAATGGTATTGTATTTTATTTTCCAAGTAAAAGATAAACATAGAAGGTGGAAGATTTTATAATTCTAGATCATTTTCTCGCTATTTTCTTTGTTATAAAATGCTTTGTTTCTGCGAAATGTTTTCTTCAAGCTTTGAATTGCGTCATAAGACTAGCGCGTATTGTGTTACATGACATAAATAAAGGTCTTTATTTATTTATTATTAGCTCTGCAAGGTTTACAACGTTATACCAACACTTGTAATCTTCTTCCTCTTATCTTATGGTTAGTGGCCAACCTAGTGTCAAAGTAGTTCATCTTCATCAAAAAAGTCGGTCCCGGCTATTGTCTTCCAAGATAATCACTAACCATACGACAAACAATATTCATCAAGCCTTTGACGTGGCTTATCGACTTTTATCTTAATTGACAACCACTGGGCTCGACTTTTACGTGCCCTCCGAAGCACGGAGACGCCCAATTCAAATACCACTATGGGGTCACCCATCTATGGAACGACCGCGCTAAGGTTTGCTTAACCCACAGATCGTTTAGGGACCGGTGAGCGCAACTGGCTATGTGCGCCTCAACACTTGTAATAAGATAAGGTAATTCTTGAAAATGATAGTACCTACACTAAAAATATGACTTTTCCAATTATTTCAATGGACTTCGTTTTTGTGATACATTTTAAGACGATCTGCAACTGGAATATTCTGAAGACACACCATAGCAATGTGAATGTATTTATCATATTAGTTCTTCATTTTAAAATGCTTAGGACTTGAACAGTACAGTAAATATGTATACATAAAATAACGCTTTGTCCTCATGTTCCTAGGCCGACATCAAAGAACACAACAGGCTAAGATTCCTATAAGCTTCTTTTGCATCTTTCACATTTATAAATCCCGTTGCAAAGGACTGCCAGTATACTTTGAGTATTAAACACCTGTCCTTTTGTAAAGGATGCTGACGATACTATACTCGAACTAGAAAGAACATTGTTTGCTACTGTAAAATATAAAATGAAATAATTATTTCAATTTATTTGACTGCCTCCGTTGGGCAGTGGTTAAGGTCACCACACTGCTACCATTGCGTTGGGTCAGGGCTTGGGTTCGATTCCCACAAGGAACAATTATTTGCGAATAATGTGCGATCCACATAATTCGCAAATAGGTGGTGCCAACTTAAACCACTCTGCTATCACTGCTTTCGATTTTTCGCTTCATTATTATAAGACACTAGCTTTTACCCGCGACTTCGTTCGCCATCTGAATTTCCCCATGGGATTGCGTCATTTTCCCGAGGTAAAAAGTAGCCTATGTCCTTTTTCGGGTATCAAAATATCTCTATACCAAATTTCATGCAAATTGGTTCAGTAGTTTAGGCGTGATTGAGTAACAGACAGACAGACAGACAGACAGACAGACAGACAGACCAAGTTACTTTCGTATTTATAATATTAGTATGGATTTTTTAAGAAAGTGACTGCCTCACATTTTTTTACCCCACGCCACAGTTAACTATCTAACTATCGAAAGAAGAACGACGATAGAAAGACAGTTGTTGTATTTCTGTTGGTGCTATAATACAAATAATTAAAAACATACAGATACAACAAACGTGTTTTTTGCCTTAAATAATGTTACTGAACTTTTCAGCAGACGTCCAACTCGCACAAGACTAGTATTTGCTCCAACCATCACTAGCGAGCGTAAACAAAACATTTCAAAATCGTATTAATGAGTCCATTTACAAATCCCATAGCGCAAATGGATGCCTTTCTGAACGAATGTATCAACGCAGCTTAGCACTTAGTTTAGCGAAACTGGATATAAGGGACCGTCCATTACACACGTGATTTTTACCCCCCTACCCCACCCCCCTTTGGTAATACATGGTGAGGCTTACTAGCCCTCACCACCCCTTCCCATATCGCATGTTAGTACCTACAAAATTTTGTTACTGAATTTCAATATTCATAAAATACAGGTTTTGGTTTAATCTAATTGTTATATAAAATTAAGTTTGCCTGTGGAAAAAATGCGATCTTATTTGATTCTTGCTATAAAACGTTTACCAGAAACAAAAAAAAAGTGTATAGCACGCATTATGCCGCTTTTTGATTTAGTATCCTTGATAATAAATAAAAAAATAAAAAATAATAAATACACGTGATATATTACTACACACACGTATAAACAACTAAAACTTATTATTATAAGTTCTTAGTCGATTAGATAACATTTTAAAAGATTACGCCCGCACCTAAAATTTCATTGGTGTCGAACCTACAAACAACGGTTACAAAATACAACTCAGTGCAAATGCATAGATACTCCTTATCCGGGAATCGAACCACTTAAAGCACGGTAGTCTAGTCAATATGTTATTCTTCAAACTATGAGTTGTCTTTAATTGCTAAAAATGTGTTTTATACTATGTTTATTTTGGACAATACACACTTGCAAGCATTTACAAAGGAAATTTCGCTAGAGGATGGTATACGGCAATAAGCCCAACGCACAGTCGTATAGCTACGATCTGCTACGAAAGCCCGTAGCATCGTAGCGCGCCCTAAACCTTCCATTAAGAGTACTTTGAAAGCATTTGACTACGCATCGTAGAGTCGTAGGTGGCTGAGTGCTACGCTTTTACTGTTAGAACAGATATCGTGGATTCAATTCTGATATGTAACAATATATTTGTTTTGGTGTTAATAGTTGTCTATCTGCCTGTGTTTTGTGTATAAGAATTATTAATATATTTTATTTTTATTTTACTTTATTTGGCACATAAAACAATACAGTACATATTAAAATAGGTATAAACCAAGTTTCGTACCGAAAAGTATTCCAGAACATGTGTACATAGCATGATCAAAAAATACTTCTTTACCCAAAAATGTTAGGCTAGGCCATCTCGTCTTTTCTACTCGAAGGTGCGGACAGTGTTTTTTTACTATGTTCCTAATACGAGAAGACCGATTTGTCATATGTCAGGCACATTTTAGGGTTTGAATATAATAGACCAGGGAAAAAGTCTTTTTGCATTATAGTATATATGAACTTGTACTAAAATCTCTCAGGCTTCAAGAATCACTATTGAGTACACGGTTCATTAGGTTTTTTTCAGTGAGCACGTGAGATACCCAAATATCAAGCTTTTTTACAAGTTCATACATACTATAATGCGAAAAGACTTTTACCCCGACCTAATATTAGGGGAAATTTGGAAGACCCAATGCCTCTTTGTTAGGCCCAGGCATTGTACCGTGGATCCTGTCAATAACAATTGCAAGCACTGCCTGAGACACGAAAGCAATTTATCAACAACTAGCGTACTGGCCCGACATCGTCCAGGTATAGTGCAATTTCATCCCGTTGGTTCCAATCACGTGGAAATTTCCCTTCGATCCCATACAAACACTGTTCCAACAGTCACAAACATATAAAAATAACTATTCAATTTAGTTTTATTGTTTAAAAGTTATACGTACAAACATTTCGGTGATCAATTTTTTCTTTTTTTTTTATTGACAACTCCCGCACTAAGAATTGCTCTTGCGTCGCGCTGACTTTTACAAACATACAAACGGACACAAAGCACAACCGGACCCGAAACAATTATGTGGATCGCACAAATAATTGCTCCGTGTGGGAATAGAACCCACGACCTCCCGTTGCAGTGGTGGCGTGGCGACCTAAACCACTGCGCCACGGAAGCAGTCATTTTTATTTAGATTTGCGATACTAACCGACATACTCACATCTAAAGTGTAACATCAAGTAAACTCAAATTGCTTGAATACTTACGTACATAGCAGCCGTACGATGTAGTGCTATGCTCACATGCTACAAATTCTGTAGTGAACTTAGTTTAGGTCAATAACAGCCAAGAATGTGGGAGGTATATGAGGAAGGGCTTTGGCACTTGTCGATGTTAGATTTATAGTTTCGAGAAAGTTTCGTATGTAATATAGCACAAAAATAATTAACCCGTGTGATAGTACTTTCAACAATTCTTTATAATTTATTGCTGTAGCACGGTTTTTTCGCTGTCGGTACTATTGAGTATCACAACAGTTAGAAATTAATTATGTTTTATATTGTATATTATAATTATATACTCAAAAAAATAATTACTGATTAGGTTTCCATGCGGACAGAGGTAGAAGACTGCGCCACCGGTAGTTCTTTTGATAACTTTAGGAACATTAGTGTAAATAAAACCAATAACGACTGCATATATTATATTTATTGTTATATTAAAATAAACACATGCTCTAAGATGCCTCGAACACTCGCTGCGTGAACACACTTCACACAAAACTAATCCATCTGTCTTTACATAACAACCAGACATGAGAATTATAAGTAACTAACAGGTTTCAATAACCTAACGCCAGTAAGGAAACCAACATCATAAACTATCATTTTCGATGTCCTAACTATCCATTGTTTAGACTTAAGAAATCATCATTTTATTGTTACTGCATTTTAAACACTTCATGGATTCTGATGAAATTAATTAATGATCATTTTGGTGGAATAGTCTTTGACGCTACTTTAAAAATTGTCGTATTTATAAGGTTTTATAATCAAACTTTATTTGAATGCGTATCTTCATACGTGATACTTCGAAAATCGCTTGGCCCTCTTACTGGCGATAGACTACCTATAATATTATTATGTTTAAAATAATTGACAACTTTAGAAAGGACATCAATCAAAAAGTCTATCAATCTAAGGTTAAATGGTTCTCAATCCTGGTTTTAATATTGCAACGCGAAAGTTAAGAGTTAAGTCAACTGTAGTTACCTTATTACGTTATTGATGACATACCTCCTATGACGGAGTAGTACGACTTTGCCCATGTCTTTTCTAAAATTGCCAGTTTTCAGGCAAAGTAAAGCCTTAAACTTTGGTATTTGATCTACAATAAATAAGTACTGTACTGTTCTACTATACTACTTTATCGATGTGTGAGGATAATTCCTTCAAAAAATATGTCTACTGAATATTATTTAAATATTTGAACTACTACAATTTTATACGATAAGCTCTGAAGAGTATAGTTTAAAACATCTACTTGTAATATGGCAGTATTATCGTTTTAGAAACACTACTTAGAACACATTTGACCGCCAATTTGCACAACTTTATTGCACAACAAATTTGAACCTCACGTTTTACCGGGACGATCAAAAATATTGCTCAATAAAAACCCAAACGGCCCATAATATCGTAAAGAATTACTGTTCAATATTATAGACCCTCCAGGAACGGCAAAATTGCTTTAACATCGTTCAATTTTAAGTGATGATTGCCACATATATATTCGATTCGGCATAATTCGGTTTAGCCGGGCGTCAAAACCGAATATGTGTAGATGAACCCGATCGGCATAAGCGACAAAGTGAGTCGTTTTTGCCGACCGTGCCGAACTGAATATGAGGGTAGCAAGCCTGATACTCTAAAGTATTTTTATATGATACAAGTCAATAGGTGCCCTTACACACACGCTCTTTCGCGCGTGATACCGCGCTCATCTGTCAAAACGTGAGCGAAGACTCTGACCGATAAGCGCGGCGGCTCTTTCCTTTGTTGTTTCACGCGCGAAAGAGCGTTTGTGTAAAGGCACCTAATGTGACAAACATAGCATGCTACTTAAAATTGAGAGATGTTTCAACATTTAACCGTTACAGTTGTGAAATACTGCCTTCTTAACCAACCCTTCCAGAACTAACGCGAGTATATATTGTCCTTTTCCCATACATTCAGTTTTCGCCTTTTATAATCAACAGTGGTCTGGATGTCAATAGAATCTGTAAATCTTCTGAAAAATACATACGGGCAACGTCTTTAAAGTCATTTATTATTAATTCCTCGTAAGTCAGTTTGACTATTCGATATAAAACCACTCAACGCATTATTGTCCCACTTCTGGGCAAGGGCCAAATTCCGTTATGAGGGAATATAATACATGTTAGACAAAATACCAGTTATTTCAATTTTAAGAGATTTTCAAAAATATGTTTTTCAAAAAAATCTTGACAAATTCTACTGACATCATCTTTGGTTTACTATCATTGCACCCGTTTCTTACATCAAATCCTTTTCAAAGACTAGATTAAAATCGATATAATATAAGGCTTAATAGCCGAAATATATAGCGTAAATATCTACTGAAAACATCTACGTGGCCGAAAGGCAAAAATATGGCCTTAAATATTGTGCGTCTCTTTGGCAGAGCAACGCTTTCAAAAGCCAAGTCTAAGTTTAACGACACACCTGCGTCATGTGCGGCACCGAACGTCCCTTTCAACACGCTCGCTGTTTTATTTGAGCCTCACATCGGCCGAAATTACGTCGCGTTCAGCGTAGCGCCGAACCTTCCGTCGCGTAACGTACAGTGCCGGAGTACGTCAGGTGTGTCTTTAAACTTATGAAGACTAAAAATGGCTGAAAGTCTATAGCCATTTCGTGAGTAAATTGGCTCAAATTCGAACACTACAGTGGTAATGATATAATTATTTTGAATATATTGTGTCCTCTACAGAATATACATGATGTGTTTGAAAAACATAACCATATTTATTTTGAAAAGCAGTGGCTCTCATAGTTCTACTAATTTAATTTCTGTTTTCATCGTTAGTATATTTCATTGTAATATTATTTTTTGCACAAAGATAAATACTGTTATAAAAATAGAATAAAATATAATGTTTAGCTTATATATAGTTATAGCTAAGCTAGCTTATAACTCTTACATAAAAGAATCAAAAAGTAATTTACTCACAGAAATCTATTTAATTTACTCTCTGAGAGCCACTGTTCTGAACAAATATCGGTTCAGACAGGAACCGTTTACTGTTGAAAACGAAAAATACTATTTTATTCTACAAGTTAAATAATTACGAGAAGCTTGTAGGTTTTGCTAAACTTTAAACATAGCAAACAGGGTCATAGAACCTATTTGCTCCATAAAAGATACACATCGAGAAATAAGTTAGAACAGTTGAGATCCGCGGTTAAACTTTTATTGCGACAAAACAGATGATATTATACATCTTCAGTGGAAAAACGGTATAAGTTTAAGTAAAAGAATGACCACTTCAGCTCTTTTGATATTGAATGCAATACGACTGTTGAGGCTGATTGCTCGTTCTAAGTTTTGTGAAAGAAAGTCCCAAAATGAAAAAAACTTGAAATCATTTACGCCTTTGTGGGTGCAGAGTTGCATCAATACAGTGAACTGTTATTGGCATTGCATATATTATATTGTTATTGGAAATTAATAGAAATTCTACATAAGATAATGCTACTATAATACCTACTCCCTACGCGCCTCTCATTGAAGGTGCAACGCGTACCGATGAACAAATTACATGTTCAGAACAATAATGACGTTGCATACTGGCAAAATAACGTCACTTAAGCCCTTTTACTGAATAATTTGACTAGATGTCTTTGTTGGCCACGACACGATCATTGACAATGAAGAACAGTGTTGCACTTTCAAAAGAAAAAGGTCACAAATCAAAGACTAAACTACACCACTTATACCGTTCTTACACTGAAGATGTTCAAACATTCTAAATGCATTTAATCCTTAGGTAAAGCGCTGTCGCTCTTTCCCCTCGAGTAGACTCGGTACGCGGTCTTGGAGCCGAGCATTCTGTCCAAGAGGCTGTGCTTGGCCCTCCGCCGGTGAGTGAGGACCTCCCGGCAGAGGTCGTGGAACACCTCACCCACTTGGTTCACTTGCTCTGCTGCTGCCACTTCAGCGAAGCTGCATTCGAAGTCTTTTGCTAAGATCTCGCCTTCTTCTGGACTCACCTGATGAAAAAAAAAAAATTAAAAATTATGAAGTATCTCTTGTTTTTTTGTTGATTACTTACGGAATATTCGGTTATATGACTTTTCTTGGCTTTGTCTTTTAATGGCTATAGATTTCATTGCTTTTTTGTGGTCTATATATGGCAATGTTATACAGAAATAATAAGGTATCAAAGTCTTTAGATAAGAGCCTTCAAGAAACTAAGGAACTTTTTGTTATATAATGTTTTTTAAGTTGCTATATTTTACAGAAGTAAGTTCAGAGTATACATATATGTATAACAAGCTTTTAAACGGATTTAAATACGAATTCAGTAAACTTTTCCAAGTGTAAATTTTATTCGATACGTGAACATTTAACACCTATTTAAATTCCTCAAAATCAGCCTTTCGAAAAAATCGATCAAGCATGCGACGGCTACGCAGACGAAAATACGCAGCGTTTCTCGTAAAATACATATCACATAAGATGAGAACATACCGTACTTATTAAGCCTTACACGATATCTTCAACTACAATTTCTAAAACTATATTTAGACTATACAATTTTTTATAAGCAGAGGTGCGATATCCGACACCTATCGACAAAATTTTGTCTGAAAATTTAATCAGCGCCTCTAGCGGGTACCGTAGGAACCATTTTTGCAGTGCGATTTAAATGTCTACCTCTCGATATTCGATGTTACCGGCTATAAAGAATTGCTAATTTTGCAAGAACTAATTTATTATCGATGTATGGATGCGAATGAGGCAAGGGAAGTTCATAAGGATCTTACCAAGTGGCATTCTTTGGTCTCCTACCCCTATGGGAAAAACGCTTGATTCTACGTACATACATATAAGCAAGCCGTTGACATAACAACTTTAATTACATACATATGTCATGTAAAAGGCTTGCTAGTAAACCAACGAGTAAATCGTGCTACCCAAAAACGGTTGGCCACAATTTACACAGCGCATTCATATTTTGTACGTCAAAGGTTCGCTTTGATAGATTCCCGGATGCAATAACTTAATATTTGTTTAGCGTACACACCGAGATATATCCTGGAAATTTGCCCGGGGCACGCGGCGTGTGTCAAAGGACTGCGTTTGATGGACCCTAGTCATTATGATATGAAAGGGGTGAGTACTGTTGATACAAAGCTATAGTGTAAGCTTTAGCGCGAATCGATTTTGCGATTTAATGAAGAGTCACAGGGGCTCAGTTGGCTATTAATTGTTTTAAGAAAATGGTCAACTTGATAATCGAATGGGTGACTTTGTTTTATAAAGTGTGTATGTATCGATGTGGGAAGATAATGTATCTGAGATTACGGATTATGAAGAAACTATGAAGTAAGAACATGATGAAATAATCTCTGTCTGTTTAAGTGTCTGTAAAACGTAATCTCTGTAAGAATAGAATAATTTACAATATTATTTTCGATTAACATTACAAACCATAAAATTTTGAAAAATAATACTCTTAAGTAGAAAAAATTAAACGTATGTAGCATTTCTTAAAATTTATTTTACATCTTAGAAAAAAATTATGACAAGAAAATAAATGTCTATGATGCAAGGTGAATTTGTAAGAATCGTAAAAGTGGCGTTGTTTGTTTTCTTTCTGCCCCAATTTAAAAAAGCGTGATATTATGTATATATGCATGTATAAAATGTACCTGTCTGAGATGGACCATGTCAGCCTTATTCCCGACCAGCGTGAGCGGTATATCTGGCTGCAGGCTCTGCTTGGCTCTGCGCACGAAGTTGAAGGACTCGCGGTCCGTGATGGAGTAAACCAGGAACAGGCCGTCCGCCCATTGCGCTACGTCATTGCCCGGCAACTCGTTTATACTCTGGAAATAAATAATAACTGTTAAAAACAAAGACGATATAAGGTAAGAAGAAAGTCTCGTCAACAAATTCAAATACATTTTTTGACATATTAGTGATCCAATCTATCCATATTCGGCTCTCAAGCAAGTGAACAAAGGTTAGAACATAACACAGAAATAAGTTTTTGTAGTTATCTATAAAAGAACAATTACTTGTCCTATGAATGAAATATCGTCATGAAAGCTTGCGTGTCTTAGATGCAGAGTAGTCCCTTATTCTTATAGAGCTTTGACCAGTAAAAAGACAGTAATGTGTTTTTATTTATCTGTGTCAATATGCGGTAAAACCATCAACAGTAGACCTCTCAAATTACAAACATTCACTAACGGGCCGCTTTTTCATACATATCTAGTAACCGCTAAAGTCTTTGACGTTTACTTGACGTTTGTGTTGTAAAGGCTATATCCAATCTGGTTCTTCATAAAACTATCAGTTAATTCGATAAGACCTTTACCCCTATACTTTGGCTATTATGTACTTTACATGAAGAAACTGGTCCTTAAACACTAACAATATACTTAGAATTTTTACACTTTTTGAGAACCCAGATTTCAAAGCCTTACATTCCCATACACTTTCTAACATATACTCCTTCATTCACGTGTACAGTTTCAATTCACCTCTATACTTAACATGCGGCGACTGTTTTGCTTTGCATATGACTATTCAGCCGCGACTGATGAGTTTATCACATTATGTTTGAAGCTCGCAATACGCCGGCTCAATTGAAGGCTGCTTTCTAGCCGCTATCAAAATAGAATATGAATGGATACACGGGATGTGTTTCATGTCGCTTCAATTTACAACGACGAGTGAATAAAATTCTATAATTAGGTAATGTTACATTATTATTACTATTATTTGTGTGTCTGTTCATTATCTCGGGACTATAGATTCCCGGACTTTTAGAAGGCGTTCGTGAGGCCGAAGCCAAAACGTAGAGGCCCATTTAGACAGCTTTAATATTCAAAAGGCAAGGTGTCACAATCCGGTGACTATCCCTGTCTACACTATAATTACTATTATTATTATTTATACACAATTATTTGATTCCAAATAAGCAGATATTGTACTGTGGTAACCAAATTTTACCAGTCTGAGATGGACTTAAACAAACTTATATTTTTTACAATAAACATATGTATTTTTAAAAACATATTCACATAGGCTTCTACTTATATAGAAAACAACCAGACTAAGAACAGACTCGTGCTCATTACACAAATATTGACCCCGGGTGGAATTCAAACCCGTCACACGTGGTGCTGAGCCTGGTTGTCAATGTACCTATTTAAATATCTATTCAGAAGTATATAAGTATGTTTATCATTTATTTGGTTACTATAGTACAAGCTCTGCTTAGTTTGAAGACAAATGATCGTGTGTGAGTCGTCCAATGATATTTATTATTTATTTCTAAATATCTTTGTCTTACAGCAATAACTTTTTCATACTAATTGTTACATATTAAATCTCATTTCTAATTATTGTATTAGTTTCAAGGTTTCCATGTTCCTTTCTACTAGTACTACCGGTATATACTGCCAAGTATCGTCACGGGCGATGATAACACCAGCGCGAGTCTTTCACGGTACTACTGATATGACAATGAGCTATGTTTTGGCAAACAATTGTATTTTTTGTACTGTCACGAGCTTTAATATGTGTACATTGTTCCTGATTAAAACGAGAGTGTATGATTGAAAATATTAAAACGTTAATTGTATTAAAATTCAATTATGGTTACACACAGGGTTTATAAATAAGTATCAGATTACCTATCTGCTAGATAATGTGACAGCTAATGTATGATTATAGCCGTCAAAATTTCATCTGATAAACTAACTGATAATACATAATTAGAAAAGTTAAAACCGGTCCTGACTGTTGTTTCAAGCTTGTCAATTGTGGGTTGAAATATGCATCTTTTTAAGGAAGATTAAAAAAAAAACTAATTCGGTAGCTTTGATGCCAATTTTATTCAAAATATAAATGAAATAGTAAGGACTCGAGTTATTTTCCTAACTTATTTCTTATATATAGTACAATTGATATTACCAAATACTCATACTTTTTAAAATTCAATACTCAGCTATCACTACCATATCAATACTATCCGGCTGCTTTATTTCAAACATACATTTATAATAAGATCGTACACATATTTATGCCCACGACTATACATCTAGTTGTAATTAATTTATGTAATCTATTCTCGTGGCCATTTTATTCGGATCATTTCTTGTGTCGTTTCCAAAAGATTTAAACGTTGTATAAAATACGTGTAATCTTGTATTTTTGTGTCGTATTTTATATTTAACGCGACGTTTACAACAAGCGTGTTTAAAAAGACCGTATTTATTTCTTAATCTGAGATATAAAGTCGACAATGAGTCTGTTATGTGTATTTTTTTATATTCTTAGTTGATGAAACACAGAATTTTCAACGATTGTATGAATTTTATTTTTGTTAAATTAAGTTACAATATATTTTTATAAAAAATATAGTATACTTATATAATATATTTATACATATGTATACTTATCTATCATATTATATTCTATAATCGATTAATTTTCATCTAGGCTTCAAAACTTTTGCTCGTCTCACAAACATTTGTGCAGAAGCAAAAGTAGGACTTAGATACAGAGATATCATATCTACTTACACCAAAAGTGTAATCAACTTAACGAATTGTATGATTTTGAAACAAATAAAATACATATATGCGAAAATTAAGTTCAAATTTCTAGAACACTATTTCTATCTCCTCTCTCTAACGCTATCTCTGGTCAGTTTTTTAAACTTGTGTTAAAAAAAAAATCCAGAAGCGATTTTTCATCCTTGCCTGTTAACCGGTCAATAATCGGATAAATTCGAAAATATCCCAGCCGCGAAAATCCAAAAAATAATAAACATCGATCCAAAGGGGAGAACCCCAGTTAACAAAATTACTTATATGCCAGACACTAAACGAAGAAAAAATATTGTCATATCATGGTGAGGGGTAAAAATATATGGAATATTTTCTAAAATCCTTAAATCGATAGCTCGATTCTCTGCTACTATTAACTACCGACAACCAGCTAGCTATCGAGGGATTTTACACGAAAATCTGTTTAGTGCCTATACCGGGCTTCGTAGGAACTGTTTTGGCAGTACATTTAAATGTTAAACTTTTGATACTCGACTGTACAGAACAAGACTTGAACTGGTAATAAAATCTCTTTGGCTTCAATAATCACAAATGAGTACACAGTTCTTTCCGTGAGCTCGTGAGGTACCCAAATATCGAGCTTTTTGTGTAGAGAGAAGATGAACATACTACAATGCGAAAAGACTTTTTCCCCGACCTAATATTATAGTTCTTGCTCTCATTATTTTTTGAACAAGACTGCGTTTTTACAATCACTCAAATAACGACTACACAGTATATCTAAATCCAAAATCAGATCCAAAGTTTCTTTTCGGAACCGAACCTAGACCTACAACACGGTGATATTGACTTATTGACTACATATTGTATTTTTTTTATTATTATTAGACAACTCCCGCACTAAGAATTATTGCTCTTGTGTTGCGGGTACTTTTACAAACATACAAACAACGGACGCAAACTACAACCGGACCCGAAACATTTATTTGTGGATCGCACAAATAATTGTCCCGTCTGGGAATCGAACCCACGACCTCCCGACGCAATGGTAGCGGCGTGGCAACTTAAACCACTGAGCCAATCTTTAACAATAACTGTATAAAATGTAACTCACCTTGGGGCAAGTGTCGAGTATCTCAAAGAGTATCGCCTCGCCATCCAGCAAGGCTTCGTGCTTGTATTTGCTATCTGAAAATAAACAACATTACATTAGTTTTACAAACACCTGTAGTGTCCTGTAAGCTTGCTCTTTCTCTAGGTGCTATTCGAACGGGTGCTCTAGAGGTATTACCTCGAAATTTCGTTAAACCTTCGATATTCTATAACTCTCATGACGTGTTTAAATCGATTTTTGGTTTCGTACTTTCGTGATCAATACTACTATTGATCACGAAAGTACGAAACCAAAAATCGATTTTAGAAGATTTAAATGTCGAAATCTCATTCGCTCGGAAATAAATTAAATCAGCTTTACATCCGATACTTCTACCTAAATAACCTGAAAATGTATATAATTTTGCTGTATACTTTTCTTGCCTGACATAGACATTGAACCCACGTCCTTCAATAACCATACACCACTAACACTGCTATTACAGACATAAAAGGGTCATAAGCCATCTATCAATCACTTACAATCATTATCACATTAACGGCTTCGAGAGCCCATCTTGGATTATGTCAGATCTATAAATAGGTATATATTATTATGACGAATACTTCACTAAAATAGCTCTGAAATATAAATAGTCAAGCTATTTCAGTTACAGTTTCCTCTATAAAAATGTCTTGGGTAATTTAATGAGTGCTTTTTGAAAGTGCTTCGGTGGTATTCGCAGATTGCATTTGGTTTCCCAACAGTATTTTCTCATTGTTGTCGCTGTTACCGGATTCTATATAGTAAGTGATTTTTAGGACTTAATGGGTCTCTACAGTCGCGCGGATCGGTCTCTGAGGTTGTTCTGTGGATGGGTGACCATCTTATACGTTTCGAGTACCTCCTTGGAAGGCAGGTAAAATTGTGAGCCCCGGCTGTCATTTTCAAAGATCTTTGACAGTCGTTAACAGTAGTCAGAAGCTTAGTAGTCTGACTTCCAGTCTTACCGGAGGGTTTCGTATTATAACCCAGGTAACTAGGTTGTGGAGGTCCGATAGGCAGTCGCTCCGTGTAAAAGACTGACAGTCAAAATAGTTTGAAGAAAGGCTAGGCTGATGATGACATGTCTTTGCATAATGCAAACGAAACGACTTCTCTAAAATCATGAAACATAGTAATTAATATAATAATGATTTATTTTACCTTGCTGGTGATCGTATTCACCGATGTAACGCTTCGTCAGGAAACGAACTGTTAATGCTGTGGACAAACAAACATAAATATTATTCATAACAGTATATTATTATATTGATGTAAGTTACTAATAACTAAAATGTCATTAAAAATGAATTGGGGTTAAAATATATTTACTATCATTTTACTATCGCAACGCAATAAAATTCGATAACTAATAATTTCAGAATAACGATGAGAAATATTTTAGTGGTAACTATTTAAATAGCCAAGTTCAAATTATAAAATATTAATTACAGACATCTTTTGTCATACTACTTATGTCTTACACTATATACAATCGCAAAGCATTTGACATTTAAAATCAAGTGAAAAAAAAATTCTAACGAAATGCGCATGTGGCGCTGATCAGTTTTCTTATCAAGATTTTTCCGTAATAATAGTAACTCAATAATTGTCGACTGTAATTAGCAGTCGAAAATATCTCTTCTTCTTATCGTATGGTTAGTGGTCAACCTAGTGTCAAAGTTGTTCAAGCCGCCGAAGGTCTTTGACGTGGCTTAACGACTCCAAACCACCTAGACGCCCTGTTCAAATACCACTATGCGGTCACCCATCTATGGAATGACCGCGCCAAGCGCTGCTTAACCGACAGATCGTTTGACGACCGGGGAGCACAACTGGCTATGGCGCCTCATATATCTTCTAATAATAATGGATTATGACTTTTTAAATAAAAATTGCACAAAAGTCAGTCACAGTTTAAAAGCTAGCGATAGATATTCTATTAAAATCTCGTAAGTTATCGAGTGGCATCGTCTTGAGATCTGAGAGCTTCCAGAGCTATTGATGGTGCCCTCTAGCGGCCAGAGCTACGTGTCAGGGCTTCACTGTGACCCGCTTTTAGTGTACACTCACGAGCGAAGATATGTGGAAGGTTTTGTTAAAATAAGTGCATCATCGCCGGCAGAAATTTTAAACACAGGGTTCAAGAACTTTTGTGAGTTCATCTTGTATTGAAAGTTTGATGATTAAAATTCACTACTTGTACAGAGCAAATTTATTTTGAATATGCTAGAGACGCTTGTCAATCATATTATCTATATACAATTTGTCGACAGCTACGAGTTATCTAATATCTAACTTGAATGTATAAAAATAAATCGGACATATTTTTTTTCATATACATCAAAAAATATTGTTAATTGGACATAATAATAACTTGATCTTATTATTTAAACTTCAAATTTATTCTTCCATTACTTTGATAACAACTGATTTCGCAATTAAATAAATTAATAGGTAATTCATCCATTTACGGCTAACAATTTAAATAAAAGTAATACAAACCCTTCACACTAAGCCAAGGCCTAACATTGGCAATAAGAGCACTCTATTTCCTACTGTGACTTAACATGTCACATTACTTTATCTCCAGATCTAAATATTTTCGTAACCTTTCAAATCAGTAAAGGTTATTGCACCAATGTCCAGTATTGAAACATACATTCTGAGCAAATGCGTGTAGCCTCGTAAATTGTACTGAATGCAGGGAATCCGGCCAAGTGTACGCTACCTTGTCTTCAAACGGTATCATTGAAGCTTTTAAACAGCTAAATATATATGTGTACAGTCAACTATACAGTTAAATATTATTTTTTATACATAATTAACATCGCGCTGCGTGTCAGCACTTTTATATTTCAAAACCCGCGCAGCGTGTCAGCATTATTTTTATTGTAATTGAATTGTACTTTAATTACTGAGTGACATTAAAGCACTCGTCGAGAAAGGTTGTGTTTATCATTCCCTATACCACAATCTTTATATCATCTCATCGACGCACGTCAATCATCACCTAGCATCTCGTTGTTGACAGTGGCAGCTCCCTACAATATGAAATGTGGAATTTTACTAAATATGAGATATTTAAAGGTCCTATTACTTTAGGGTAATAGGCTCGCCCCTTATTTCTTCAGTCGTACATTGTTAGTGGCAAAGCGTTGCATTGCTTACACATTTAGTATTTTTTGTGCGAAGAATATGTTAGTAACAAAATGTATATTTATGCCTTTCGAGCTTGCAATTATTTTTATCTTTTCATCGTTACAATAAAGCAATTATTGTAACGATGAAAAGATAAAGGTACGACAAAGATGTCTTAATTGTTTTTTTAACAACGATCTATAAACATATTTTTAGAATGGTTAAATACTACTTAGATACTTATATTTTTTTTCCGATTACTGCAGTACAAGGGTCTCTTCCCAATAGAGGGAGGAGCTACGCCTTGAGTACACCACGCTGGCTCGGAAATTTGCATGCCGTCAATAAATCTATTATACAAATTTTGGCATGCAAGGTTTTATCACAATGTTTTCCTTCACCGTTAGAGCAAGTACTAATTATTTCTAGTACACACATAACTTCGAAAAGTCACTGGTGTGTTGAATCGGGTTCGAACCGTCGACCACTTGCGTAGGAGATACCAACTTATATCTATCGGCTGATTTGAGCTATGACATATTTCTAATGTAGTGTAAACAAGCTTAGTAATACTGGCGCCTGCTAACTACGGCTGTCAGTCACACAGTAGTAATTACTGCAACACTTGGCAACGCTACGTATTTCAACAATTAGCAGTGCTAATAATAACTTTATTGTTTTGAAGATTTTCACCGCACGTGTACAACATTAGATAAATGTTCCACCGTAGAGTAAATATAGAATTAATTGCGAGGCAATTTTGTTTCGATTCTCGACCAATGCAATGCTTTGTATACTTTTGTTTCTTGCTTAAATCTGTATCCATTATTTGAATGTTGTTAAATCTTTCCCTACAAATATGCTCATGCGTAATTATAACTCGTCAACTTTCGCTTTGCATGTTTATTATACATATAATAGAATTAGCATTTTACCTTAGAATGGCTGACTGTCAGTCAACCTGCGACCACGACGAGTACAACATGCGCCAAAATGTCAGGCTTTCTAAGATAAAACGTGTCTTCGCGTCAATTCCCGTATTCTAATATATAATATACATATTTATGCTACATAACAGAATTCTTAAACAAAATATGAATGAACTAACGACGTAATACAAATACACTATATTATCCCTTTCTTAATTGTTTACACGTCATAATACAATGCATTTCCATAATCGTGTAATTCGCCCTGAGGTTAAATTTCACGTCTTAAGAATAAGTGTCTGATAGTTTATCAGACACTTATTCTTAAGACGTGTATAGATAGTTATCTATAAGATAAAGTAACACCAAACGTATGGATCCGACTATCATCTATCCACTTGATAACATATCTAACACTTATTCAGGAGTGGTAAAACGGGGTTTAAATCTCTAACTGTCATAAACGACAGCAGTGGTACATGAAAGTCGTTGTATTGTCGTAAAACGTCAGCGCACGTCAAAAAAGTCGTTAAGACGTCCGTCATAATGTCGTGTACACATGCTCTTGTTAATTGTAGACTTGATCTTGAGAACGAACTTCGGGTGAAGAGTACGTGTTTGTATTGAGCGTATAATTAGCGGATGAGTGTTCGCTGATTTAAAGTCAGTCTTGGTAGACAAGATCTTGAAAAGCTAGCCTTATTACTTACTACTGAAACTCAGTCTATGTTTTTTTTTTTGTTAATGTCATGAAATAAAATTTATGTGTTAAGCATAACATAAAGTTGCTTTCGCATTTATAATGTTAAGAAAATATATTATAATCATTTACATATTCATGCTTCCTTTTCTTAATACATATTTCAAAAGTCTTAGTATTATGTTCCAGCAAATGTAGGTATATACTTTTACAAACAAAATACAGCCAACTGACATATCATATTTAGAGAATGCCTTAGTTTGGTTGTACGCTTATATATGTATATGTAATGAAATGACATTTTATTAATTCAAATTTTCCTAAGTTATCTGAGGTTTTCAATGGCGGATGATTGTCAGATAATTTTGTGCAAGGAAATATTTACACGATTGAAGAAGTTCTTGCAATTTTTTCCCGCAAACTGTTTGCCTAATAAAAAACCGTCTTTAAATTGTTGCAGTTTTAAATTCCACAGAACAGCTGTAGCACCTCAAGCCATATGCTTATTATCACAGTAGTTTATCATCATTTTTAACGCACGAGCTACCGGAAACCAAATATTAAATGATTTATAAGAAAATAGAGAATTCCGTGGTGGTCACGTAACTTATGAGTGAATATTTTAATAAGTATATGAAGAATTGGGTCACACGGCTTCGCTCCCATGTAAACCATATCACTGTTAATTTAATTTCATGCTATTTAAATTGTATAAATAAACTAGCTGACCCGCGCAACTTCGCTTGCGTCACCTGAGAGAATGGGTCAAAATTTTCCCCGTTTTTGTTACATTTTTCGTTGCTACTCCGCTCCTAATGACCGTAGCGTGATGTTATATAGCCTTCCTCGATAAATGGGCTATCTAACACTGAAAGAATTTTTCAAATCGGACCAGTAGTTCCTGAGATTAGCGCGTTCAAACAAACAAACAATCAAACAAACAAACAAACTCTTCAGCTTTATTATATTAGTATAGATTATATCCCGTTGATACCCTATTGAAGGCAAGGGTTTCTCCCAGCATGAGAGAGGTCTTAGGTTTCGAGCCCCCACGTTGGCCAAGTGCGGGTTGAAGCTTTTATTTAAAAACTGCATGAAAATCTCTCAGATATACGTACATTAGAATAGGTGATAATAAACGTAACTTCGAAAGGTAATTGCTGTGTTATACTTATTGGGTTGAAATCCCAAAACTTGCGTTGCAATCGAATGTTACAGAAACACTTCTAATTAATTAATAATCGGTCACAAATAAAGCAGAATTTTGCCATACTTAAGTTTGCTGTCATTTGTTTTCATACTTTTGCTGTATCCAAATGGTCCATTAATTGTGGAACTGGCCCTAAATATGACGTTTCTATAGCAACAATTATAACAAGTATTGCAATACAAATCCATACTAATATTATAAATGCGAAAGTAACTCTGTCTGTCTGTCTGTCTGTTACTCAATCACGCCTAAACTACTGAACCAATTTCCATGAAATTTGGTATGGAGATATTTTGATACCCGAGAAAGGACATAGGCTACTTTTTACCCCGGGAAAATAACGCATTCCCATGGGAAAATTCAGGTGGCGGACGAAGACGCGGGTTAAAGGAATCCGCAACCGTTCTCCTATGACCGGTTCGCCATTGGACTGTTCGTCGACAGGATGATTCATTTATTTCCTTTTCCCCAACAGAGTCTTTCACCTATGGACATTGCGTCGACAGAAACTTTCATCTATGTCAATTTCGACGACAGGTCTCTCCAGCTACAGAATATTCCACCGACACGACGATAAACCTATTACTCTGGTAACTACAGACCTTTTCATCTAAGGAGAATAGGCTGTCAATTTTAACACAAGCGATAAAACAAAAATATACATATCTAACAGCTACAGCTTACTGTATCTTTACTAAGAGAACAGGGTTGGTTACTTGCCTTAGAGAAGTCAAACTTTGCTTACAACATAAAGAACTTAATTCTCAAAATGAGTTAGTCTTACCTATAAAAAAGCATTAACTACTCATTTATGTAGTTTTGATTACTTACATCCTATTCGATTCTATGAAAATAAAACAACAAAATTATCTTATACGTAAGTATTGTAGTGATAATTTTATTGCATGTGCATAGATACTACAGTTGCATCCTTTACTTACTATGTATTGCACCGGAAATGATCTATGTTAATATTGCGTTACAATTCATTTATTTTACATACTACGAACATATTTATAGGTAGCAAATTTTAATTTATTTGTGAGTAGGTGCTTGCACATAACGAATAATTGTAAATAAATGTGGGTAGTTTCATATTATCAGTAACATTTTTCTTTACTTGTTTCTGGGTGTAGTGCATCTTCGTCTTAACAATTATTTGATGCTTTTAAAATGAGTAAGTGTGAAATAGTGAAATCTAAACGTGGTAAAGACATTTTAATCCATGAAGGTAACTCCTATCACTTAAATAATAGGCGTGATATGAAGTTTTACTGGCGATGTACGCGAAATCATTCGGCTCGGTGCAACGTGTTTGTAACGACTCTGCTCACGGCAGCAGAGTCGTGTCTTTACCACGTTTAGATTTCACTATTTCACACTTACTCATTTTAAAAGCATCAAATAATTGTTAAGACGAAGATGCACTACACCCAGAAACAAGTAAAGAAAAATGTTACTGATAATATGAAACTACCCACATTTATTTACAATTATTCGTTATGTGCAAGCACCTACTCACAAATAAATTAAAATTTGCTACCTATAAATATGTTCGTAGTATGTAAAATAAATGAATTGTAACGCAATATTAACATAGATCATTTCCGGTGCAATACATAGTAAGTAAAGGATGCAACTGTAGTATCTATGCACATGCAATAAAATTATCACTACAATACTTACGTATAAGATAATTTTGTTGTTTTATTTTCATAGAATCGAATAGGATGTAAGTAATCAAAACTACATAAATGAGTAGTTAATGCTTTTTTTATAGGTAAGACTAACTCATTTTGAGAATTAAGTTCTTTATGTTGTAAGCAAAGTTTGACTTCTCTAAGGCAAGTAACCAACCCTGTTCTCTTAGTAAAGGTACAGTAAGCTGTAGCTGTTAGATATGTATATTTTTGGTTTATCGCTTGTGTTAAAATTGACAGCCTATTCTCCTTAGATGAAAAGGTCTGTAGTTACCAGAGTAATAGGTTTATCGTCGTGTCGGTGGAATATTCTGTAGCTGGAAAGACCTGTCGTCGAAATTGACATAGATGAAAGTTTCTGTCGACGCAATGTCCATAGGTGAAAGACTCTGTTGGGGAAAAGGAAATAAATGAATCATCCTGTCGACGAACAGTCCAATCGCGAACCGGTCATAGGAGAACGGTTGCGGATTCGGGTTAGAATCCGCAACCGTTCTCCGCTAGTAGGTCATAAATAGCTGTGTTAATTTAGCAGTGGCAGTACTAGTTTACACAATACAATAACAGAACGCTTATAAAACAATATTAGTCTGAGACGCAAAGTTGTTTTGTTTGATATATTGAAGTTAATGTTGGCAGAGAATCGCTTATTTGATATTTGAACTGGACTACGTGCTTCAATGAGCGGTTAGTATTGTACTGTTCGCAAAAAACATCCGGTTTTCAATAAAATATTTATTAGTCTCTCATTACACTAATGTTGTAGCACGATTATTGACCACTATCAACTATCAAAAACTTGCTAGCTTATGACTAATTTTCAAAAATCTGAGCTGACCGTAAAGCGGGTGCTACAGGAACAAATATTTTTGTATATATGTTACTGTAAAAGCCCGAACGGTGGTAAATCCTAAGATTTTCCGGTATAACCTAAGATTTGCCAACTCGCAATGGGAAAAGTCCGAACAATTCTTTTATTTCGAACTTTTACCTATATTCACTTGATGATATCGAGATGTCGCCGGAGCCCCGCTTCGCGGGGCTCCTCCTTCTGGGTGGTTAAAAAAAAATTACCACGAAGGCTAAGGTGGGAGCGAGCGAAGCGAAGCTCCCACCTTAGCCTTCTAACCTAACCTACCCATGTCGCTTTGCCCAAAACTCCTTCTTTATAACTATGTCACAGTATATAATTACACCGTGAAATAGTTATAAACATAGTTATGAAGGAGGATTTTTTTATATATCGTAACATAGTTTTTAAACTCTGGCTTGTTCGGACTTTTACCATTGAGAGTTGGTAAATCTTAGGTTTTACCGGAAAATCTTAGGATTTACCACAGTTCGGGCTTTTACAGTAACATATACATATTTCATGTGCCAAAAATCTCGATATTCACTAAAACCGTCGGTAACAAATGGTACTACAGGCGTGAGTCGCCTTTCGATTCCCAAATGATGGAGGGGATAGCCCCGATGAAGGCAAGATTGGTTTATTGATATCTTTTTAATTACTACAGAAGACATACGCGTATGTCATTAACATGAATTGTTTTCGATTATTGAAACCTTCGCGACGTTTCGTATGTTTGTTTGCTAAGATTAATAGTAGGTATTGAATATTTTTCATAATAAATTTAAGTTAACCTACGATTTCATACATACATGAAATCACGCCTTTTTTCCATACGGTTAGGCAGAGACTACCGAACGCCACTTTGACCGTTCCTTACAAACTTCACTTGTTTCACTTACGATTTCGACTGTTGACAACATTTTGACTGTTACCAGTACATTTTCATGCATAATAGCCGAATCAGTGTGTTCAATTAAAAGTTATAATATACCTGAGACAGCAGTTACTGAAGTTCAATAACAGATCAGACGTCAGAATCTATGTAATTACCTGTACCAACTATTAACTTCTACGAGACTAGTGTTTGATCTTAATTAGCCAGAATATACGGTTGTCGGATGAATACAGCATGAATTCTTGTTGTGAGAGTAATAATAATATTAGGTCGGGGAAAAAGTATTTTCGTATGAACTTGTAATAAAATCTCTTTGGCTTCAACAATCACAAATGAGTACACGGTACATTAGGTTTCTTTCAATGTGCTCGTGAGGTACGCAAATATCGAGCTTTTTGTGTAGAGAAAAGATTTTATTACAAGTTCATATACATACTATAATCCGAAAAGACTTTTTCCCCGACCTAATACTATGTATATTATACGGGGAATTTTACAAACATACAAAATACTGAAAATACAACTGAACTAGTGACATCTATTTGTAGACCTGGCGAATATATGTTATGGTGAGGAATCAAACTGACATCCTCCGGGCGCAGTGGTATCAACGTAATGACAACCACTGTGCCACAAACGACTTCCAAAGTTAATAGGCCCGAATATATTTATTTACCTTCTTATTCATAAAAATATATGAAGTTATATGAAAGGCTTATAAAGTGTTTTGTTTCTTTCACTCCTCAGCGAAATGAAAAAGAGAAAACATATTATAGTAGCTTTTTAACTAAAATAGGTTTATAGTGTGTTTATGAATAAGAGGGTTAGTATTTAACATTTTTAAAAATCTCTCGTATCCTATAATATTATAATTGATTTGTATCCCAACTAACAGCTGAAATTCTCAAATAAGAATAATATTTATAATTTGAGAACACCTGAGACGGATCCCGTCCAAATGTTTACAGCACCGACAGATACAAATATACAGGGTGTGTTCAAAAATAATATACGGCGAGATTCAAAATATTTATAAAATTAGGTCAGGTATTGATTTGTTCTTGCGAGAATTCATTCATTAATCGTTTATTTAAGAATATTATAACAGTAGTTTAAAGTTTAAAGCTCTCTTTCAAACAAGGAAAAACCATAGTAACTCTTTTCCTGACCCGGCAATAAAGCCCATGAGAATTTGTTAACCGTTTCAAAGATCTGTATTATAGAACAGCTTTGACACTAGCTTACCCACTTTAGACAATCTCATCAGCCTTTTTAGCGGGTGTTTCGAATTACTTTTGCAGAATATTTTTCTGTAGAGGATCGCCCTACTGTATACGACTTTTTTAGTCGTATATAGTAGTTTTAATTTTATAAGTTAGTCAAATGATCACAGGCGTTTCCGTGCCCAAAGACAGGGTTAAAGACGATCCTAGTCTATTTGTCGTCGTGTCAAAGAATAAGTTTGACTATACGACAAATAACAAAGAAAAGCATAGAACTATGTCAACGTCTAGAAATATGATCTGTGACTAACTCATAGTCCCCAACGGCACAGTGGCCTAGAGTGCGGCCGTCATACGAACGTACATCAACACTTACTATTATAACTCAGTTCTAAAGTATTTCTATAAATATATGACAAATCACTGCTTTGTTGTTATGACGAGGTCTCGTGTTTGAGTTCTGAGTCGGACAAAAATTTCGAAGGCGAAACGTGTGCTAGCTTTCAAATTATAAAAGTAACCAAATAGACTTGCAAGATGACATTATGTCATCATTTTCTTTTTCATGTTTGCACAAGCGTTAGGAGATTTTTTATGTACATGAATTCAAACGAAAATTTTCGTTAAAACTTAGTATTAGCATTTTATTTATTAGTTACTTAAACTTTATAAAAGGCTCTATCCGAGCTAATGGTAGATTGTAACGGCTATCATCTAAACGAATTAATTATTTTTTTATGACTTTGTCAAACCTTTATAAAAAACCCACAATAGTAGCTTACTCTACCTCATCCATACTAATATTTTCAGTGTATTCGATCTATTTATAAAAGTTATTAATAACGACAGGATGTTTGTCGATAAACTAAGCTGGATCTCATCCTATTTTAACTCTTTCTTTGCAGCTGACGTATAGGAAATAAGAAGCGCAGTGACGTCACGACTTTCTTCTATAAAAACAAATGTCTTTATAGTTAATCATTATAATCAGTCGGTGTTTACATATTTAAAAGGAGCAATGTACAAAATAGGCCATACAGTTTACAATGTTAATACCATGCATAAGGGGGCAAACCAATCGTCTAATACCGGACATGTGAATGAATACTAAATTCCGGGATACTATTGAAAATATAACAACCAAAATCTTCGTGAAACCCGTTTTTATTAAAATAATTTTGATGTAAATGAGGCAAGAGAAGTTTGCAATGATCGTAGCAAGTGGAGTTCTTTGGTCTCTAACTATATATCCCTACGGGAAAATGACTTGATTTTATGTATGTATGAAATATAACATAGAGGTAATTAAGGACCGGATTTTTTATCTTTTTTGTTTTTATCATTATTAGATTAGTGCTGCGTTCACCATCAATTTGTTTACATCGTAAAACTATCATGGTGTATTGTGTCGAGGTGTCAAGTGCAGTCAGTTAGCCCTACTGACCTGGCTCCGACCAGGTGACCTAATGTACGCCCTACTTCCAATGTGTCGTTTTTATTGCCTATCAATTTTAAGCCCTGGCCTTCCGATGTCAGTTCAGACGCGCTAAAATAGAAGAGCTTATGTGATCAGAAATGTATGGTCTTTTAAGACTTTTTCAAACTGAAAAAGAAAGTTTTCACTGAAGTTTAAATTGAATATATATCCCGGAAGTTTCCAAGTCAAACCAATATTCATTTAGACAACATTGGTACTCCTTTCTTAAGGTTAAAGTTCTTGAGTTTGAGTTCACTTGCTTAGTTGTAAATCAGTTAACGCAATATTAAAATTAACTTGACTTAAATGATTACGTATTTATTGACTACAGTAAAAAAGGTAATCACTACAGAAGCACGAGATGTCGTGGGTTCGATTGTCAAATAGGAAACAAAATGTTTGTATATTATTTTTTTCTGTCTTATCCCTTTAAGGAAAAACGTGATGTTATAAATACAGTACATATTGTTAGTACATTCACAACAGCTGACTAGTGACAGCGCACTGACCGCCATTGCCAATGAAAATATCGCTATTTATAACTCAAGCGCCGCATCCGACATTAGCTAGATAAACATCTTATTCATTAATGTTTGTTCTATTCACTATTTAAGACTGCCTCTCATTTGTAGTCTTTCGTTATTAATCTTACAGTTTTGCTCAATATTAACCTAGAACTTGGTCGGTAGGTATATGGAAATAGGCTCACCCCTATTACATGAGACTAACCTTTAATAAACCTTTGACTTCACGTTCTGGTACAACAAGCGTGATGTGTATTCACTATATTTCGGTTTTCATACAAACTATTTTTTCTATACTGGTAGGCAGAGATCAGAGTCTTTACAAACTTCCCATTTTTCATCCTCATGAATATTTAATTTATATTAACTGCTCAGTTAAGGATAATGGATAATTTATATACTACTACTACTTAGTTAATATAAATTAAAGTCGATGTCATACCACTATCGATTTATCGACAATAAGAAATGTATGTTAAAAGTCTTCTTATTAAAAAACACCGAATATTTTTAAGAAATACCAATACGAAAGTATAATTTTTAGTGAAAGAAACGTATAAACGTGTCGACGGTACTCGTAAATAACACGTTAAAGTAATCGTAATGACGCATTTATCGCTACATCGTATATTATTATAACTATGCGAATAACCCGCGTGTGGGATGTATCGGAACATGCTTGATCAATATCATCTTAGCTATCGACTTTTATACTTTTAGAAAATGCTTTTTTTCAATAGAGGCCGCCCGCGACCTCGTTCGCGTGGAAACCCTTCCCGTGAAAATCCTAATCCCTCGGGAACTCCGGGATAAAAAATGTGTTATTCTGGGCCCTAAACTACGTATATACCAAATTTCATCGTAATCGGTTCATTAGTATTTGCGTGAAAGAGTACTCTTATATGTGCCTCCTGAAGCACAGAGACGCTCAACTCAAATAACACTATGCTGCCGCTATGCAAAGTACTCGCTATGGTGCTATTTTATTTGAAATTATAAATTTATAACAGGCTTCTTAGGTTACTTCTACCACTCACACATAGCAAGCTAATAGGTATTTTCATTTAAATTCCAGTTCAGCACATCAATATTGAAATATGGAGATCAGTCTGGTTTTAAAGGTTTTTTTTATCAAACGATACATCGGGAAGTTACCTTTGAAAGTCAGTATACACCAGAGTGTCATTTCCTACAGTCGGTACTATCAAGCATCACACAGACATTATAAATGAACTGAAAAATCAGTTCGAGCGGCACCCGCTAGAGGCGCTGATCAGGTCGTTACACAAATTTGTCGATAGCTAGCCCGTTGGACTAGTTAGTCTTGCTTATACTTAAGGGCGACTTGCGTAGTAAATAATATTGTGTTATTCTATATAGAAATATTATGAGCTATTCCTCTCGTGCAAACAGTCATTGAATGGTTTATCAATTTACGCTAAGGTGTTAACACATGAGAGCCTTTGCGTCTACCTGTTTATAATTATGTGTTATCTAGCATCTGTTATCTGTTATCTGTATGTGAACTAGCATTTTATTGATGAATTATTTTTAAGAATGATTGAATGAAGAAAGACTTAAAAGTAAGGTAATGTGAGCTTACGACGTTCTGAAAGATCGCCCAACTATAATATACACTTTATTCTTAAAAATAACTGTTAGTTAATTATGGAATTGAACACCCAAATATGAAATAGTAAGAAATTCCGCTGCTACAAATATATGCTACGTTCATGAGCTTGTAACGCAGTCCGAACATTCGCTAGTACGTTACAATACATTCAAAGGTTCTAATGTGTATCTACCTTGTGACATTTTAACTGATTGCATTGCGAAAGTTCAGTATAGAGTGGTTATGATCTGAAGTGTGCTAACATGACCTGGACGACCTAGATTTTATTCCATTTGAAAAGCTAAAATTGTAGTCGATATTCTATTTGTAGAGCGAGGTAAGGGCCATAGATAGGAAATTAAATAAAATGATATTTGAACTGCAGTTTAGTTTTTCTAGTAACTATATTTTTTTATTTTTCGTCGAGCTTTTGATAAAAACATTGTTCTCTGGTATACTTTTTTAATGTTTGCACTCTGTCCTACAAAATTATTAATAATTTACCTTCAATCCCATTACTTTAGTAACAATTTGCTAAGTTCTGTTTTACTTGTTTTCATATTTTACCAGCATTTCGAACGAGTCTTTATTGAATGAATCCTAATGGTGTTAATACGTGGAACGGATCGTACAAATTGATCGGAGTGGTCATGTTGGTAGCACTTCGTTTCTGTCAAGGGTTCGATTGGTATTGTGCAATTGGTATCACTGCTTATTTACTAATATTCGTCACGATTAAATTCAAATACAATTATTTGAAGGTAGCTAAGCGCTTTGACTATAGAATTCATTTACCAGTTGTTGAGATACATTTAGCGGTAGTTTATCTATACAATAGCATTTATCTCATACAAAAACGCTATTGAATAGATCCGGCATCCGGCATATCCGGGCATTATGATCTAATTTTCTTATTACGTCTAAAATGGTACTAAAACTAATACTATCAATATATAAACATTATAGAAATGGAATTATTTTCCCAGTACACGTGCAATACATATTAATATCTTCTTAAACATATGTAAGCTGTAAACCTAAAGTTTCGTCACATAAAACTCCATTAGCGTTTATTTTGGCTACTCAGTTGTGGCGAACATTGTAGTTTCAATATCTCTGTTGTCAGTTAAACAATAATGTCTTATGTTGTAAAGATACTTTGTAATTTGGCTTAGAAAGCGGGAACTAAGGGACTCGGCTTGTGCCAATATCTAATCGAGTTTTTAGATAGTATAGACGTTTGTGTGTGTATTAGGAAACCAGTCACATATTTTAACAGTGAAAGTAAATATCGTGATAAAAGCTTGCATGCCTAAAATTTTAAAAATGAACATTGTTTTTGAAGAGCGGAGTCGAGATGGCAGAAGGTCTAACCCCTCCTTCATTCCGAAAGGAGACACTAGTCCGGCATTGGGTCAGTGATGGGTTTTAATTTGTATTTATAAGTAGTTTGGTTACGGTTAGGAAGTGGCGTTTTCTACCTACTCTTATGCGAAAAGGAGGTGGTATTATGTATGTATGTACGTTTGGCTACTAACGGAGCAATAAATAAAAGATTGTTGCAACGAATATAATAGAAGAGCTGTCTGGATCGGTCAGAATCAAAACATTGCAATTAATAGACTACAGGATTCAAAATTCTGGACCGTAGATCCCAAAGACTCCGCCCGGGGCGCCCAAGCATTGTAAGTTGAAAACAATATGAAATATTATCTGACCCAAGCGAGTTCAGTCACGTGTAAAATAAAAAAGTAGCCCATAATTCTCTTCAGATCTTTAACCATGCATTTTTTTTGAGAAACGAGTTCAGCTAATTATCCATTAAGGCGTAACAGACAGATTTTTATTATTGAAAAGTTACGTACGGAAGTATGAATGTAAAATGGAGATTCGGAAACCGGCTCATCGCAAAAAATCTGACCGAAAATGGGACGAGGGTAACTTTTTAAACATAAATATAATTAGCGTTTACACGGACAAAACTTTTGCAAATAGTACATTTAAATATCTGTAGACTTATTTCTGGTTTGAACCGGTAAAATGAGTCAATTTAGGGGTAATATGTATTGTAAGGTTACAAACCGGTGGGACTGGTTAAAGGTCGAATATTTGATGGTTTATTTGGTTTTATTAACCGCTTGACGTCTTGCAAAAAGGTCAGGTGCGTACTCATAGCCGGCGGTCCAGTATGACAAGATGTATGGATGTGAAAGCAAGGGAAGTTTGTAAGGATAGCAAGTGGCGTTTTTTAGTCGTTGCCTTATGGGAAAAGGCGTGATTTTTGACTGCATTATAAACTTGTAATCTGTGAAGAATGTAGCAGTGCGTGAAACACAAGCAAGTTTTACCAGTTTTTGTATCATTATGGGTTTATTTGATATACTTACACTGTTATTTCTGAGTAAATTATTATAAGAAAAGTTGAGACGAACAGCTGACGACAATTGAGTCATCTTAACAATATTATAATTGCGAGATATTTATATGTTTAAATGGATGTTTGTAACTCTAATCACGCTAACACGTGTAGGGTATCCCAAAGGTGCCGATCATACAAAGGACCACGATTAATTAATATTGCAAACAGGGTATTAACTATAAAAAAAATACTACAAAACACATTGCACTTATAAAAACTGTATCAAATAACTATTGAATTCGAGAATAATACATACAAACATAACATAAATAGGAATATGCAGAGACCAAAGAATTAATTTGAACCTAAATCATTTCGCTACACATATACAAATATTTCTAACTATTTAACCTTAAAATCTCATAACATATTAATAAATTGACCTGCCACGGTTAAATCAACGTATGTAATTAACATGTTCTAAATGCGTTGTGAACGAGGGAGGGCTAAATTAAGAACGTTTACACACAATACTTAATTAGATCGCCTCTTGCGGAGGTTGTACTCTAAATATTGTGAAACTGACGCCGTACTTATTGTATGAATAATGAAGATATTTATTTATTTTAAAGGACTTTTGTATGGGTTTATGAAATTAAGACTGTACCTCGATTCTCTACCACTATCGACTACCGACAACCGGCTAGCTATCGAATTTTGACATTTAGGACGTACTGCCAAAAAAGTTTCTACGACGCCCGTCAGAGGCGCTGATCAGATTTATACAAAATTTCTCGATGACAGGCCGGTTTTCGGTAGTCGATAGTAATGGAGAATTGAGTGACTGTTATCTTAATTGACAACAGAAGAAGCGCAATTCTCTACAAACGTGCTTAGTCGTATCGAATGTTTGACATTTAAACTGTACGCCCAAAATAGTTCCTACCACACCCGTTAGAGGCGCTGATCAGATTTTCCAACAAAATTTCTCGATAGCCGGTCGGTAGTCAATAGTAGAGAATCGCGCTTCTGTAGAGGATATCATAATAAATTACTTAGCCAAAGATATTGATAGAGCAGTGGTTAAAGGGTCTTAACGTAGCTTCTATTGGTTCAGAGGCTCAATCCCGCACTGACCACCCAACTAGCACACAAGCGCTATAACAAGCTGCACAATGGCCGGTTAAAGGATTTTTATAACGCCTTAGGCTCCTTAGTAAGAAGTATAGTGGTTCTATAAGCGGCTACAGATCTCTTGTAGCGTCAAATAGGCCCATACTGTCCAGCTTATAGCTCGACATTGGATCTACAGTGGTCGTAAATAGTAATTATAATAGTACGTTGTATAGTAGTAATACAGGAGCGCTAAAATAAGATGAAGGTGGTATAATCGCTCTACAAGAGCTTTTTCGCAGCTTCGTGGCGCTTACCAGCTGTTGTACAGAGGTGGTTAGCGCCACGAGCGTTCGAAAAAGCTCTTGCAGCGCGATTATACCACCTTTACCTTATTTTAGCGCTACTGTGTAACGGTTATAAATGCTAACGCTCTAAATTAGTAATATGGTCGGTTTATTATGGTGTAAACTAAATATATTTTTTTAAAATGAATCATCAGTGACAAATGAGGAGACATTTTATTTTTACGGATTGGATTATTAAAATAACAAGTAGTCTATCGCTTTTATTTCTTTGTGTACGTGATATGAAAGTGCGAGTTCCAGTTTGCTGTCAATATATATGTATATTATCGTCAATATTTTCATGCGCCCTCAAAATATTCAGTTTTAAATGCAAAAATTATATAGATATGTGGATTTGGAAATTGTGTTTTGAACATAAATAAGACTTTGAGGGTTACAGATAGTTTAATTAGGGTTATAGGTAATAAAAAATGATTTTAATTATGTTAACGTTACCAGGCTATAGATTTATATGATCTTCAAAAGATCGTAATAACCTCAAAAAATATGTTTACCAAATGCTATAATGGCGTCTCGATCAAGCAGCTCTCAGAGTTGGTTACATCTGCTCTAGCGCCTTAAGCTGTACAAAGGCTCTAGTGTTTGCTGTTGTAGACCTCAAGGTTTTGCAGTTGTGGCATAGGAGTGCTTCAATATAACTGTTTTGGTCGCACACCAGCATTTTACTCGTACTTTTAGGGGTCAGTCGTTGAATATTAAAATAGTTTGAAATTTTTTTATTTTATTTATTTTATTTATTTTATTTATTTTATTTATTTTATTTATTTTATTTATTTTATTTATTTTATTTATTTTATTTATTTTATTTATTTTATTTATTTTATTTATTTTATTTATTTTATTTATTTTATTTATTTTATTTATTTTATTTATTTTATTTATTTTATTTATTTTATTTATTTTATTTATTTTATTTATTTTATTTATTTTATTTATTTTATTTATTTTATTTATTTTATTTATTTTATTTATTTTATTTATTTTATTTATTTTATTTATTTTATTTATTTTATTTATTTTATTTATTTTATTTATTTTATTTATTTTATTTATTTTATTTATTTTATTTATTTTATTTATTTTATTTATTTTATTTATTTTATTTATTTTATTTATTCTTTAAAAACAGTTGACAGACTGAACCACCACTGCACCTATGTAAATATATTATGATAATAATTTTAAGCTTTAGTATAAAGGTATATTACTCGGTTATAGCGCTTTAGGTGCTTAACATAATTGCTGTAAAAATGTTTCGAATGATACCTTATACATCTATTTGCCGTACAGAAGCCATATAAATATCTGATATAACGCTCAAGGCGCTATTAAAGACCTACGCAACTCTTTTATAGATGAGTAATACACTAGCCCTAAAAAAATCTGTTATAGAACCTAAGGCATTACAAAAAGTTTATTTACGCTCTTGAGCGCTATAAGCGCAACGCATAACTCCGTTTAAACTCCTTTATCTCCTAAAGTCCCCTTATACAGTTAACGGTGTTATAGAAGATTCCATTAACTCAGTTATACTTCCCTAGGCTGTCTAGCGATGCAATTACATGCTCATATATCACTATAAGTCATTAGTTTCCTACTAAACGGCTACTGTCCCGCCTAGCTGTTAAAGGGTTTTTTAAATAGCTAGTATACAACTTATAGAGAATTGTACAGCATTTGAACGACTCTTATGCAACTATCAGGCTGTATAACGACTGTATAAGCAGCTTGTGTGCTAGTTGGGCAATTACTTGTACAATTAACAAATTGTAGTTTTGGGTCATTTGTACTTTGAGTTCGTTATTTATATGTTTGTAAGAGTCCCTGCTGGAAAAAATAGTATTTGTTTAAGAAAAAAACACGTGCTGTGGACTGGTAACTGGTACTGCGTAAACGCCGATTTGAACGTGAATATAAAAATAGTGGTTACATAACCGGCGGTGTTCGGAACACAACAATGTAGCTCAAACATATAGGTCAATGGTTATGGAACGATTGCTACAATACGTTTTAACGTTTATCGAATTGAACGAACTTACAGGAGGTGTATATTAATGACTTAAGAACTGATTTCAGGAATAAGATCAGTCTTATAAAAAATATTTTTTTTGCATTTATTGGTTCTATAAAATTGTGTGAGCCGAGACCCTACTGCAGTCGGTAGTGTATCCGATTGGTGATCATGAGGTTACATTTCATATTCTATGAGGTCTCGGGTTTAGATTTCTGAGTCGAGCTGCTTGATTTTTCAAATTATGTTGAACTGTTCTTCACAATGCTTAACCTGTTTTTTTAAGGTTTTGCGATATACCAGCCCCATAACCACTGCGCCATACGTGCAGTTAAGTTTTTATATCACCTTTTCTTTGTACAATAATCACAGCATCCTGTATATAAAGGTATATTCAGAATATTTTTAGAATCAACAGATATTCATAGATGGAAACTTGAATAGATTATCGCTGTTTATTTATAGCAAACTGGCACAAGCCCGTGGCTTTACCCGTAAAAAAATGCCAAAATCTTTTCTGAAAGTAAACTATCACTAAAAAAGATAAGATTTTGCTGTTTTCTTGTGAAATAATAAACACACCTATTATGGTGCCTTTTAACCAGATATGTGCTATTCAGCTATGCTGTGAGGATGTAATAGCTATGCTATGAAACTGTGACTGTTTCTATATTAAGCTATGTAGCGCTGCGAGTAAGATGTGCTATGAAGATGCGTCGCCAAAAAGAATCCCTGCGAGTGAAATGCGCTGCTAGAGCTATGCTAGAAGGAAATCGGCGAGGGCTTCGTTGGGCGTCTTCCTTCCATATAAAAAACATATTATAGCTGAATCCGTTTCCACCAGAGTTAAGCTATATGCATAAAGCAACGTAGCATAGCGCATCTTTAGTGGAAAGGCACCGTAAACGCATAAAGTTCTTGATATAATTTATATACTTTCTAAAGAAGTACTATTATTTGCCTTCGACGATACCAAATGGTTCTCAGCTCTTTACTTCTTACAGCGTTGTGTTAGAACAAAAATGAATCGTACACCGCGATTTATACAGGCTATGCTTAAAATACAGAATTTCATGAAAAATATTTGGTTATGTAAGGGATACCCTTTTATATACATAAAATATCACGCTCATATACCCGAAGGTGTAGGCAGGAGCATACAAAACACACTCACGTTTTGTTAAAAATGTTAGTCACACGTAACAGGGTTCAACCCTATTGGCATGTGACGGGCACAGTCCGGTCGGTCAAAGATTACTTTGCCGAACCCGGGAACTGTACCCGAGTCCTCATGATCAACAGTCGGATACAATACCGACTGCGCCACAGAGGTTCCCTAGTTTATTCATGTATATTATGAGTTGTGGTACTACGCACATTTGATAGCTCAAAGTACGCAGGCCCACAGCCGAAGAGTAAAGCGTTCCCAGAGTATTTATACTGCCTTAGGGAACGTAACACTAGCGCGAATTTGAATCGATAAGCGCCATCTCTTGACAACATTTTGAGTTAATTTTGCAAACGAAACTGGTATTTTTGATGTTTTATCATGATTTTTGGATAAAAACAGTGTTATTTGTTGGTTTAACGATTTTTTTACAGCCTGTCAATATGAAATATTCCTGCTTTATGTATTTTAAATGAATATAGAAATCACATAAAGCTTCATTCATTACTAATACAAATACTACATTGGCGATGCCAGCGCCATCATTTTAGTACTAAATAGCGTGTTTTCATTTCTTTAAAGGATAGCTGAATTTACTGCTAAACTATCAGTTATAAGTACCTTAGTATGTTAAATGATAGCAATTGTAGTTATATATTTTGTATCTATTTACGTTTCTGTTCAACGAAGCCTGTAAGAAGCCTGAGATGTACAGCCTGAAAAAAAGATTTGAGCCTACATTAAGACGAGGGGAGAGACTGAACTATGGCGTCATAGTATGTGGCAAGGTTAACTATACTGCCCCTGTGGTTGACATCAAACAAGAAGTAGAAGCGTTTTTATTGCTTCCGGCGACAGATATAACTCAATTTGTACAAAAATGGGAACTGCGGGATAAAAACCTATGTGTTATTCTGGGTCATCAGCTACCTAAATGCCAAACTTCACCGTAATCACAATCTTTCGCATTTATAATATTAGTAGGACTAGTAGGAGAATCTACCTGATGTGTTTTCGTTCTTGTTTGCATAAACATATTACTCATCTTTTTAAGTATTTTTTATCTCCAACCCACGTATTCTAGTATATTTTATTATGATAATATAAAAGCAGTTATGACTTCACAGTCGCGACGACAGATCACCGTTAATGTATCAATCTTAAAACAAATATATTTATAGACGAGGAAGATTGTGTTTAAAAATAACGTTATATGAATTTTATTAGTCTCATAAGAAAGCTTTAGGGTTGCTACACGTTGTCAAGCGGTTTGGGGTTCCATAATAATTATTTTTCTTGAGTATAATTTAAAAAAGACAGTGCCACACCAAAGCCACGTCAAAGGCATTTATGTGGCTTGAACAACTTTGACACTACTTTTTAACTTTGACTTGTGACACGCTTGTATTCAAACACAACTCGAGCAGGATACTATATATATTATATGGATCGCACAAATATTTGTTCCGTGTGGGAATAAAACCTATGACACAGTGACAGTGTCCACAGACAAGATCTACTACACACAAGTCTACGTCAATTAATTATCGCTTGCAGCAACCCTAACACTTCAGTGACCATTCGTGTGATGTTTCCTGTATAGTGGACTTTATAAATTAGTTTCAAAGAATTTAGTAAAACGATTCTAGAACTATAATACACTAGCTGACCCGCGCAACTTCGCTTGCGTCACATAAGAGAGAATGGGTCAAAATTTTCCCCGTTTTTGTAACATTTTTCGTTGCTACTCCGCTCCTTTTGGTCGTAGCGTGATGAAATATAGCCTATAGCCTTCTTCGATAAATGGACTATCTAACACTGAAATAATTTTCAGTATCGGACCAGTAGTTCCTAAGATTAGCGCGTTCAAACAAACAAACAAACAAACAAACAAACAAACAAACTCTTCAGCTTTATTTTATTATATTAGTGTAGATCTAAAGTCCGGTGTACTATTTTCAGTTTGCTATTTTAATTTCTACACGGTTTAATTTTAAAAGATTGTACTGGATTAAGTGGAATTAGGTTCTTGAAAAAATATTTTTATCGCCGATTAGGTTTGTCGCGATTTCGGTCATCCTACTGTCGTTATAATATTATCAATACGAATCTTTGCGCATCCAGTGAGACTGAAAGCCGACTCAAACTTAGTTGGACGAAAATTAGTCTGATGATGATGAAATAAAAATCTTTGTACTGGTTGTATGTATTTTTTTTAGATACGGATGAATGGAGTCCTTATATATACTTTTGAACACATGGGGTCACGTTAAAATTGAAAAAACATGGTGTGGTATGTTTAAGGTCTGTTATACTATTTTGTTCTTAGTGGTGACTACTATTAATTAAATACTGAATAATTGATCTAGTTGTATTTTCTGTGTGTTATTTACCTATTTTTGTTATCAGATTTACTCCCAACTTACCCAAAGCTACTCTGATCTACAATAAGCACACTCTCAAGCATTTATGCAATTTGGCACCAAGATAATTTCTGAAATGAATCAACACATTGATTTTGGTAAGTCCCCCGTAAGAAAAGTCGACGAGGCAACAGATTTAGATACTTTATAAATAAAAGGTGTCATGAATAAACCACAGAACAACGATCACGGTCGACCAATCATGTCTTATTAGACCTGATTGGAACTTCAAATGTATCCTCGATAGTCAGTTATTATTGAACAATCAAAGGTGACAATGACCTAATTCTCTATTTCAATTCGATCATAGTCACATTGTTTGATCATGTGTTGCCCGTGACTTTGACACGCGTGAAGTCAAGGATACGAATAATAAAAAGGCGTTACTGTCTCACTGCCGGGCAGGCCTCTCCTCAGAGAAAGAGAGAGAGAGAGGGTACAATCATATAGGCCAAGTTTGGGACTTGCATCCCTTCAAGACTCGTTTTGTTAAAACTTACAGACATGTAAGGATTCCCACAATAATCCATACTAATATTATAAATGCGAAAGTAACTCTGTCTGTCTGTCTGTCTGTTACTCAATCACGTCTAAACTACGGACAAAATTTGCATGAAATTTAGTATGGAGATATTTTGATACCCGAGAAAGGAGATAGGCTTCTTTTTACCTCGGGAAAATGACGCATTCCCATGGAAAAAATCAGGTGGCGGACGAAGTCGCGGGTAAAAGCTAGTATAAAATCTATACTAATATTATAAAGCTGAAGAGTTTGTTTGTTTGTTTGTTTGTTTGTTTGTTTGTTTGAACGCGCTAATCTCAGGAACTACGGGTCCGATTCGAAAACTTTTTTCAGTGTTAGATAGCCCATTTATTGAGGAAGGTTATAGACTATATATCATCACGCTACGACCAACAGGAGCAGAGCAGCAGTAAGAAATGTTACAAAAACGGGGAAAATTTTTACCCATTCTCTCTTATGTGACGCAAGCGAAGTTGCGCGGGTCGGCTAGTAATAATATAAATGTCCCACTGCTGGGGCTGGGCTCCTAATGTGATAGGGGTTACGCCTTGAGTCTACCAGGCTTGTCAATTGAGGGTTGCGGACTTTGGATGCCTTCAAGAACTGTTCAAAAGAATTCTCAAAATTTCTATACTGAATGAGCTAGCTTATCTGAAAGTGCTTAAGTCAATTTTTTTTTCTTTCAGCCGTATCTATGCTTCGACCCATCCCACAAAACACGCGTGATGTAAAAGGAAACATTTCATAAATCAAATAGTAATGAAAATGCCTATAAATTGTACATAAATCTAATATCAATCATTTTTACACAAATCCCGTGACATGTATAAATCATTTATTTTTATATACGTTCATATACGTTCTATAGACAGGATGTATTAACGCATTGACGCGCGCTCTAAAAATAACGTGATCGGTTTAAACGATGTACGGCGGTTCAGTGGTTCATGAGATATCATGGCAAGAATTGATAGAATATGGATAGTAACTGGACCTTTTTTTGTTCGTCTAATAGAATATTAATTTTATTGAAGACTAAAGTCTGACGTCATAGTGTTGTACAGTTTATGATAAAGGTGCAGTTTGTAATAAAGGTGTACAGTAATTTACTCCAATTGTTCTAACTTCAGTATGTTAAGGAATGTGATTTTGTACAGGAAAAAACACACTGAGACTAATATCTTTCTATTGTCTGTTCCACAGTCTAATTAAAAATGATTTTATTTTACTCACATCAGCCTTATTTAATAGTTTTTTAAAACCATTTATCTGCACATCAAAAATAATTAGCAACAATGATCTTCAAAGCTTCTAACTATCAATTTGAATTAAATTAAATGTTTAGAGATAAAACTCTTTCCAAAAATATTAAGTACCTATAAAATTATAAATTATATCTAAAATTCAACAATCTATCAACTTTACAACAACCTAAAATAACCTACATACTAAATACACATCATGCCAACACTATAGATTAGTCTTATGCTAAGTGAGTACATCTTTACGCTAGCAGCAACAAGTCACTCAAGTCAAAGATCACGGTACAGTAACTAGCACATCCCGGGGCCCGGCTTATCCCGGGCATGGCTTATACCCCGGGCTTGGCTTACACTCCGGGCAGTGCACCCCGGGAACAAAGCCTCCGGTGACCTGAACAGTTTCCACGAACAGCTTTTAATAGACATTTTAAAACACTATAGGAGGAAAGAAGCACAAAGACAATTGTAAAATAAAAATAGTGAAGCGAATTTAATATTAAATGTAAAGCTTTTGGAAGCAATTGCTTTGTTCAACACTTTGCAGTTGTTTTTGTCTGTGATAGACTTAGTTGTGCAACGAATTCAAAGAGTAAGTGTGTTTTTGTTATTTGAAGTACAATAGCAGCGATCAAATTAAAAACTTCATCATATTTCAGTCAAGTATAACTAAATTTTATTGACACAGTGTGTGAGGACGCTATGATTTTGGTATTGACGATATCATTAATCCAAAAAGGATGAATTCATCCACAGGCAAATAATGTATCCTAGTTAGTATAAGTAGACCAAAGCTGTTTTATACTTTAAGATTATCACTTTTTCAAAGTGTAAAAGTCTATAAAAATACTTACTTAATTCTTGAGGGTATGCTAAGTCCCCAACTCGCATTTAACCAGCGTGGAGGACTCAAGGCCCTTCCTTCATTTCGGGACCCTTGTCCAGCTGAGAGTTAGTAATGGGTTAAAAGTTTTTCTTATTACTATGAAAGTTCGTGACATTTTCGTAATCACGGTGAAATGAACGAACGATCTTTGATAAATTTTCCCATTTTCGCTCTCTTAATGCAGCAGCAGCTAGATTAATAAAAATAATATCGAGAATTATACTCAATAATATTTTATTTACAGACAGAAATATTCGCAAAACTGGGTTACCTTGCGCCCAGCCAGTAATCTGCAGGATCACGAGCCGGGCTCAGCACTCACCGAGGGAATTGCAGAGAGCAATTTATATCCACCTTAAGTACCAATAATATACATATTTCGTACACTTCATATTCATATAAAATGACTGAAAAATGGCACAAGGTTATAAGTGCTCATCATTTTATCGCACGTAAGGTAGACCTACATTTTCGGTGTCCCACGCAATTGACCAAAATATGGAGCTACGGAAATATATGTTTTGAACTACTAGTGGCCTAGAATATGTTTGTCGTTCGTTTATATTGAGGTCTACATATTTATTTTCATGCCTAATTTAACTTAGGAAACCGGTCAACTGTGTACAATTTGTAATTTTAACTCATACGCACCAAAGAGCATACGAATTATCTTAGGAGGAAAAATATAATTATATGGGGTACAAAATACACATTTTACATTTTACAAACCACAAAAAAGGGGTAAACAGCCTCTACCCTGATTGACATCAAGTAATATATTATGGACGTCATGTTTCCAACTCAATACGACCCATCTCCATACAATCCGCGCCAACAGTTGCTGTACTGAACTATTGGTATAGTAACAGTAATCGCTTGTCGACTAGTTATACTCGTACGTGTTTTGCAAACAGTGACGTAGTTACGATATAGCGAAGCGGCACCGGGGCCAGACCAGAGTTCAGGGGGCTTTCGGCCCTAATCAACAAACCATTTTTTTATTGTGTCTTGTAGTTTAGAGGGCCCAAGTCTATGTTTTTACTCCACTGTCTGTAGATAGACATAACTAATCAACAAGCTACTGAAGTTCCAATTCCAATAGTTTAGAATATCACTTCTTGAACTAACTAACTCAGACACTAGACAGTATCTTAGAATTGTTCCGAGGTACGAAGGTACCCGTAGTTTTGAGAAACTACTCCATCAGATTATTCTTGACTCTACTTCAATATTTCTAGACGTCAAGTATATAAGAAGGAAATAAAAGCTTCAGTGGTTCTATTTATAGATAAGTATATAAGGCTGCAGAAATGCTTTCGTTTTATATCATACATGCTCGTATATGCGTGGTGTAATATATGTATGAATGTGTTTGAAGCAAAAAAAGTATGGGACTTAAGTAAGTGAGTGTTATAGATGCCGTCTATCCCTATGAGACAAGAACCCCGTACCGTACCGTACCGTACGAGTATCTTCTGCCCCTGAATTCGTCTGTGTGAGCAAGCTTCTAAGGAGTAAAAAATATTGTGTTATTTATTCTAAATTTCATGAAAGTCTGTAGTTATTATGAATTAGTGTTGATGTAGAAAGATTCGAACTGAAAACAGTCAAATAAAAAAAAACTTTTCTGGCATTAAGTTAAAGTAAGTAGTTAAAAAGTTTACTAACATTGGTTTTCATAACACTGCTTAGTTTTTTAAGCTTAATAATTATTTGCTTTTTAAAATTGCGACCGAAAACGTTTTGCGAGTAAAACTACAGGCAGTAACTAGTGTTACCAGAATAAAGGGATTAATCAACATTCATAAACTCGCGCTTTAAATCAAATTAAAATGATAAAGCCGCAGCTTTAAATATTTTTAATGAAGTTATCGCTGGCCTGATTCAAGAGGATCACTTTGACAGTTCATTAACGATTTTATATTATGTTCTGTCATATATTGTTAATTGAAATATTCACACATTTATTATTATTATTATTAATTTATTTATTATTTCGTATTATTGAGGGCATGCAAAGTCCCCAACCCGCACTTGGCCAGCGTGGTGGACTCAGGTCTAATCCCTCCCCTCATTACGGGAGGAGACCCTTGCCCAGCAGTGGGACAGTAATGGGTTAAATTTATTTTATTTATTTATTTATCTAGGGAGAAAGTAAGTTGGTGAAGGTACAGAGAATAGATGATTCCAGCGGAATTCAAATTAGTCAGTCAATTGACAAGCTAACCTAAGTAATAGGTAATCTTTATAGCTCCTCCTATTTTTTTTTATATTTAGCCTGTTTCTGTGTCAGCAGCAGGACACCAAGCCTTCTTGCTTCTGACACAGAATTTTTCAGTCCCCTCGACTGGTCGTTGCTTCCGGAACATCCATCTATCATTTTCTATTAGATATCCAAAAAATTGCTTAGTAGATTAGACTTTGTAAATATTGATGATTTATTGACCATTTTTATTTCATGGTGTTAATTTTCATCTGAAGCTATTCTTTGAAAATTTTTATTTTTTCTTTTACTTGACAACCAAGTGTCAAATAGGTTTGTTGACACACACTATTAGTAATTTGATCTACCTGCCAAGATCTAGTCTACGCAATCAGTGGCTGAGTGCTAACTCGTGTAATATTCTGGTTGACAGGCTTTCCCATTACGTCTATTACACACTGACAACTACACAATAGCGATTGTGAGGTTATATAGTTTAAAATAGTGCCTTTTGTTCGTTGTCTACGCGTGTCGCCCGTTAGTCGCATGATTCGGTCACTTTTAAAGACTTACTTAATTTTTGTGATGTTCGGAGAAGGTTTTTGTATGTAAGAAACAAGATTAGGAATGATGTTTGTCAAATTCAAATCATTTATTTCATTTATTTGCCAGTATCAAAGAAGTCACCGTCAGCTGTATAGCCCGTTACCCTCGCTACAAAGACTCTCTGCTAGCTTGTCGATCCCGGCTGTCATTTTCAAAGGTCTTTGATATTCGTTACCAGTAGTCAAAAGCTTGAAAGTCTGACAACCAGTCTTACCGACAGATATCGTTTTATAACCCACGTAACTGGGTTGCAGATGTCTGATAGGCTCCATGTAAAACACTGATATTCAGCTGTATCTGGTTAGACTCGAAGCCGACTCCAACATAGTTGGAAGAAAGGGAGAACCTGTAATTGGCTGTCTGTAACTTAATAATATTATCAAGCAAGAATAAGCTGTTGGACCTCTTTAAATAAATAGAAGCTAGGTTACTATACTTTAACTTAAAAATAAAATAAAAGTCTTTTACATAAACGCTCATCCATTTAACCATCGTAGTATGAACATAAAGCTATTGTTAACAAAACTGGAGCATCGTGTCAGTGTATATTTAGATCACAGTTGACAGATTGTTCGGCATTAATTATCTACTGAAACAGTGTTACTACGCAAACTATTTATGAACATACTGCAAGCTATTATGATCCCGGATATGATAGATGTTTGTTAGTTAAATAGTTAGAACAGTAAGTATGTTTCGCAGTAGTTTTGTAACCGGCAGTCCTATATGACAAGATGGATGGATGTGAATGAAGCAAGGGAAGTTTATAACGATTGTATTAAGTGATGTTCTCTGGTAAACCTTATGGGAAAAAGGCGTGATTTTATGTTTATGTGTAGTTTGGTGACAGTAGTACAAGCTCTGCTTAGTTCGGACTCCATGCACTAGGCAGGCAGTTTGGCAGTTTTCGACTGATATCTTCCATCTTAAAATGTTGCAAAAAAACTGATCGTAAAGGCGATTTCCTACAACTATTGAGTATCAAAAATTGACTAAAAAACGACAAATTATGTATGAAAATGTCACCATAACATTTTATTTTTGAAGTACATTTTAAATGTCAATCTCTCGATAGTCGATGGTGTGACTGAAGAAAACCGCGCTACACATGACCGTTTGAGATGTCCAAAGAATATATTTATTTCTTTTCATTCTTCGCATCCTATGTTATCACCACACTCCATCGGAATTCGAGCAAGTACAAGCATGTAAATACGCGAACATTCTGGGAGACGGCCAAGTGTGATCGTTTGCGAATCGTCACTCTCATTGTCAAGAGCCACTTACTTTGTTTACTTTAGATTTTAGGCCTTGAGCACACCGCACGTGGTGTGTCAAAACATTGTATTATTTTAATAAAATATTAAGATATAAATTTGTTATTATCGTTAATTTAATCTTGAAGGTATGTGAAGTCCACAATTCGCACTTGGTGAGAGTGAACGACTTAAGTAAGGCTTTATTCCTACTTCAATTTCGGGTTGACAGTCTTCCGAGATATTTTTTTATACCAAAAATATGTTATTCTACAAGCATCAAGAAATAAGTCAACAATGTGTTTGAAGTAATATTTGTTTACTAAGATGGATCAGTTCTTTCACCTATAGCTCTACAGACCAACTCCCTAGCATTGTGATATTAAGTCAGATTCCGACGGGACGGCTTCTATGGCGCGTTAGTTAAGATCGCGTAGTCATTATGCTGGGTGAGGGCTATGGATTGAAATCCGTCAAATCTTAGTGTGTATCACAAGTATTGGTTTTTGATCTGACTGTAAATTGTATGCATGTTTGTGAAAAACACAAGTTTAGTTTTAAATGTAGGAATCGTTATTAAAAATTCAAGCAACATTCATCTAACTAAAAGACCAGCTTTCACACCTATCCTTATATCAAAACCTGACCAATTCTCGTCAAAAATTTCGTCACACAAAACTGTGTCAGTAGGCGTTCCGGCCTACGGCCGGGGGCGTCATTTTGATGTGAAAAGGCAATCCAACGAGCGTCTTGTAATCGTAAGGCTGTGTATACATGTATAGGTCGCGGCGAGTTTTGGGCCCAACCCGCTAAATCCCTTGTCGTTAAAACGCCCACTGGAATGCTTTTGGGCCTCTTTTTTTGCTGGAATTATACTTCGGTATGTATGTATAATATTGTATGGCTGTGGTTTGATATAAACTGCCTTACTTATAAACGTCGGGAACGCCCTGATTAGTTACACAGAGACTTAATTTTTGAAAAAAAATACACTGTTTTAAGTTCACAAGACAAAACACTGTATAATTACTTAACCAAGGCGTCTTTTTTACATCTCCCGCACTAAGAATTGTTCTTGTGTCGCGGGGACTTTTAAGAATATACAAACAACGGCGGACACAAAGTACGACGACTGGAAAACATTACTTGTTGATCCCATAAATATTTGATCCTAAATAATCGAACGCACGACCTCTCGCCTCACTAGTAGTAGCGTGGCGACCACCTTACACGATAAAGGCCGCCAGAACTTTTTTATACTTTACTTAATACATAATATCAAGCTAAAACTTTATATTAATTAAATCTGAAATCTGTATAAATGCTAATAGCTAATAATCTAGAGTTCTATTATTAGTAGCAGCATTCATCGCGTGCTTATTAGCGCATTCAATAGATATCAAACATCACTCCGCCTGGCTTTGCGCTCACTTGCTCACTGCACTTCAGCGTAATCGCATTGGGAATTAATATCGTGCTAATCACGTTACACTGCGGAGTGAGAGGAAATCTGCCTTATTAGAAGATAATCAATATTACCTGAAGGAGGTTAAGCCCAACTACTATGTTTTTGTATAGTGTATTTGACAAGTAAAGCGATTTTCTACAACTTTCGACTTACGACCACCGACTAGCTATCGAGGAATTTTGCATAAAAGCCTTATTCAGTAGCTCTATTCTCTTCTACTATCGACTACCGACAACCGGCTAGCTATCGAAAAATTTTATGCGAAAATCTGTTTAGCGCCTCTACCGGGATCCGTGGCAACTATTTTGGCAGTACATTTTAAATGCCAAACTCTCGATACTCGACAGCACAGACTATATAGAATTGCGCTACAGCTCCTCTCGCGGGCGCTGTAGAAACTAATTTTCCAGAACATGTTGAATATCAAGTAATGTTGATTTTGTTAGTCATAAGTCCGTGAGTCCTTCGTTGAGAAAAACTAAACAAATCGTTTTCCTTCCTCTATGAGCTAGAAGTAGAAACATAAAATAAATGTGTTCTCAAGTAATAGTAATGTTCACAGATCCTTTTTTACAAAATAAGGGCTTATTCGATTCATTTCCGACGTGACGTTAAAAAGCCTGATTCATCTAATATTATTATCCCGCATAAATAGTAAAAAATATCACATTATGAATAAATAATTATTATCAATTCAACATTTCACTAGTTGCATAAACAAAATTTCAGTACCACAGCAAACAACTACTTGAAACGACTGCGGTACAAAATAATTGGATAGCGATGAAGCGTTACACTACAATTAGGGACAATTAATTATAGTACAACAACTCAGTAGAAAGCCTAGTATGCAAAGCTTGTGGCTAGAAAAAGAAAACATTCAGAATTTTGAACACGATGACGACAGTGGCCCGTTTGATACAGCAATTCTTTTGGAAAATACAAAGAATTGTACAAAGTCTTTTTACTAAGTACATCATCAGCCTAGCCTTTCTTCCGAATATGTTGGAGTCAGCTTCCTGTCTCACTGAATGCAGCTGAATACCAGTATTTTACAAGGAGCGACTGCGCATCACACCTCCACAACCCAATTTAATAACACGATACTCCTCGGTAAGACTGGTTGTTAGACTTTCAAGCTTCTGACTACTGGTAGCGACTGACAAAGATCTTCGAAATGACAGCTTTAACGTTGAACGGGCAATTTAACGTGCCTTCCGAAACATGGAGGAACTTGGTATGTATAATATGGTGACCCATCCATTGACTAACCTTAGCAAGCGTAGCTTAACCTGAGAGATCGATTCACGCGGCTATTTATCTTCTACTGAGTTGTTGGACTATATTATCTAACATAAGTAACATTCGCTGTGCAATACAATCGCCAGGCCGCAAATATTATTGAATGTGGTATGCTTGCATTTACCTATATTTAGTCAGAAAATCATATCTATATATGTTGAGTACGGCAGATTTCATTAGCTTTGGTTATAGGGGAATTTTATTGGAATTTTATTTGAATGAATAATCATATATATTATGTTAAAACTCTTGAACGTAGAGTCGGTTCTATATTTTAAGTTTAGTTTATGATAATTTCAATAGTGACTTTTCATGTAAAAATGAAGCTAATTACTAATTTTAGATCCAATATTGATAGACACTGTGTCACCAAAATCGAAGGGAAAACCTCTTCAAATACTCAATTTCCTGTTTTCGAATAGAAAACGCGTGTTTGGAATGTGTTGCTCTGAAAGTCAATGGTACGCGTAGATAGGCACAAAGTATTACCAATAATTAAAAATAAGTAGCGACAATACTAAACGATTATCAACAACGCATGATAACACTGGAATATCTACAACTCAATAACCTATAGACGCATAGAAATTCAATTGATCTAGTTTTTAAAAGCCAAACAGTTCACGCAGCATTTTAGTCCACAAGGCCAGCGCTGAAGTGTATTGTAGCACAGACAATGCGGTCTCTAAAATAAAGGCCCACATAACTGACCCACTGCTGGACGCGGCTTTCAATACACATTTATTGCATTCCACTATACGTACTTCGCCTCTCCTATTGTACTGTCCTGCGTCGGACTGTAGAGGCGGCCAAAGCCCGGTGCGCTCACCGGTCGGTAAACGATCTGTGGGTTAAGCAACCCATAATATATCCCATAGATGGGTGACCGCATAGTGGTACTTGAACGTCTCCGTGCTTCGGAGGGCACGTTAATAGTCAGTCCCGGTTGTTGTCTACTAAGATAACAGTCGTTAAGCCAAAGGCCTCACGGGCGGCTTGAACAACTTTGACACTAGGTTGACCACTAACCATACGACAAACAAACAAACACTACGTACTTCGCCTCTCCTATTATACCGTCCTACTTCGGACTAGTTCGAAAAAGTACGGGCCATCGGACTTCAAACAGCTTCAGGCAGTTTCATTGAGAGCTCTTGACAAAGTGGAGGAAATTCTCGGCTAGAATGTGAGCAACTTGCTAACAATTGAGTGACCGTTTGTTAGTTATCCAAGCTGATAGTCAATGTGAATGACCATTTGTAAGTCAATCACGTAGGGGAGAAGTGCCATGAAAGGGACACGTATTGAAAGGGACATTTCAAATTACAGCTAAAATAAAAACCGATTCAGATCAACATTATTGTTGTTGTATGGCAGCACCAACGGACATTCGATCGCACCTAACTTCATGCTTCTGTCACTTCAAAGGTGGCCACCGCGTGTGAGTGTTCGTATTACGGTAGAAAAGTATTTTTTTAGCTATTTTTGTAAAACGTTTTTTCAAGTGATGTGAATTGATTATTTATTATTTTTCATAGGATTAGTATCTCCTAGTCGTACACGAATATTAAAACAAAAGGTAAGTACACTTTTATTTACAATTGTAGATTTTGTGGTTATGTTTTCATTTTGGGTATGATATTTATGAAAGGGACACAACGAACGGTTATGAACGGGACGTCCCTTTCATGACTGCTTATATAACTGTGATCAATTATTATTTATCATTGCAGATAAAATGTCACCAAAAAAGAGAACCCGGGTGTTGATGCCAAATAAATTGAAGGCAGTGAATGATATGCACCAAATGGGCACACGAAACCTGTGGCATTAAAGGCATTTTCAATTTGTCACTAAAAATATTTTTCAGATAATACCTAACCAAAGTTAAAGAAGACAGTTAATTAGTGTTTAAGATGTTTATGAAACTATGTAATGTACCTAGGTATTGATCTCTATTTCAATTACATGTTATATAATAACTTGATATGTTCTAATAATAAAAATAGTAAGACTAGACATAACAATTCCCTTACTTTAAAATCTGATCGTAAACTTTCTTAAAATTATCTATTGTAGTGGTGGTTCCTTTATTATGTTTGTTTTTTACTTAATTTGACCTGATTATTTTAGATATTTTGTACTGTCCCTTTCATAAATGATCATGTCCCTTTCAAAACAGGCCATTTATGAAAGGGACAAAACACACATTTTTGAAAAATGCAAAAATAAATGACTCAACAGCTAGAATTAATAATAACTGTATTTTATTTCAATAGTTAATTAATGAAGGCTTCCCATTCAACTCCAACCTAATAAAAATAATATTTTATATACTTATTAGAGGCTCCACAACATAAATGTCCCTTTCATGGCACCTCTCCCCTAGATATTGCTGAATGAATAACGACTAATATTATAAATGAGAAAGTTTGGTTCGGTGTGTGTTAGTTAATCACGGCAAATTGCAGGAAGGATTTTGATGAAATTTGACAGCGTTCTAGCTTAACTATTAGAATAACACATAGGGTTTAAAATATTAGCTTTTGCTCAAAATTTTGGCACAAACCTTGACTGCCTGTATTAGGATACGTCTTTCCGGTGAATTTGTATAATGTTACGGGGAGGCCTTTGCCCAGCAGTGGGACTTTTCATTATTTTCTTTTTTATCTCAGCCTTTACCAAGAACATGAATAAAGCAATGTGTAATATGACGTCAGAGGAAACCTCCTACTAACTTTATGATCCACAATTGTTTCAAGTTTGTTAGAACTTCGGTCAGTTATTAGAGTTTGTAAAGTATCTGGCTACGGAATAATTTAGTAGTATCAGAGTTCTGAACAAATAATTACTGTACAAGTCAGTTTTACTATCATTGTGTTTGTTGAAGATGATTTTGTGCTAGAAATACGAATTTTTCGGGACATTATTTATTGGAAACTTTACTTGTGAACACATTAGCAATTTTATTTTGTAAAAAACGATTGTACGTACCATAATATTCTTTGTTTTGTATTTTTTTTACAAATGTGTAGGACTGGAGGTATATTTATTTCAATGTACCTATACTTTTAATTACTCTTGTAGAAATTAATACGTTTCGAGCCTGAAATTAAGCTCATTTCGTAACAACTTAAACTTCGTTTTATTACACACCTATAAACTACAATTTTGCTAAAATCCAAAATAAACTTAAATATTCATCGCCTACAACAAAAGTTATAAAACTGCGAAATGCGTCTAAAACAAATAGATAGTGCAATTAGTGTGACACTTTCGATCGATAGCGCGGTGGTTCGAACCCCACACATAGCACCGTGAACCCACTCGTAACATATCATTATACATTCGCGCTACACTAAAGGGGTTGACCGAATTGCTGATAATAAAAAAAAACTAATAAATATCATTGAACAACTCACACACGGTCATTTGATTCCAAACTAAGCAGGGCTTGTACTATGGTAACCAAACAACTGGTAAACATACTAATATTTATACTTCTGAAAACATACTTATATAGAATAATTAAAAACCAGGCTAAAAACAGATACTCGTGCTCATCACACAAATATTTGTCCCGGGTGAGATTTGAACCTACCACACGCTTAACAATTTTTGCGGCGAGACCACGTAAACCGCTGCGCCAAACGTGCAGTTATAAATTGAAATCTTGAAAATTAAACTAATGTCTGGGACCAAGGCGATGAATAAATTCGTCCTTATCTTTAAAATTCTATATGTTACTCTCCAAGATTGAAAAGCTTTGAACGCCGAGAAAAAGGACATTCAGTCAACTCCAATTACTAGATTGAAACTTGCTTTTTTGCTGCATTTAAATATTTTTTTCGTTTTTCTAAATCTGGAAATTGAAATAGTTTGTGGTTTTTATGTCACGATTTACTGTATTTACTTCTACAGTAATTATAAGTTCTGAACTCTCATTCTACTAAATTACGGGTTACGGACTTATCTGTTTCACTTTTTAAATGATTTTTTAAGCTTATATGAAGATAAGATAAAGAATATTTGAAGTTGATACACTTTTCTGATGTTGATTCACATTTGCACTAGATATTCCAAGAATATGATATATCTAGTGCAAAAAAATATAATAGTTCTTACGCCGGCTGAAGGTGCTGGGCAGATTTTCATGCAAAAACATTTTGACAGCTAGTTTGTTGTCAACAGAAGTCTTATCTGTCAAAAATAAATCTTTTCACAATAAAAAAGCTGCTCTTTGTTTGTGTAAAATTCACCCAATGTATAAACTCTTTTGGCGAAATCGATACTTGACAGAAGTTTCCAATACTACGTAAGTTGTCAAGTTGTAATGAGAAACATGGGCTGTGTATGAATATTGATGAGTGAGCGTGCCCCGCGACTTCGGCCGCTTCAATCAGGTTACTGCTATTAGGTTTTCAGGGCGCTCTCGTACGATTAAGTTTTATCGGGCGTTAATCTACAGATTAAGGCTAATATGAATGAGGATGGAGAAAATGGCAGATAATTGAAGGGTTAATGAATAATCATGTAGTTTAAAAGTTTGTTAGATCGTTTTAAGGTATGGCAATCAAACCGGATTTGTAGCGAAGACAAGAATTGTATTCTTGAGGGCACCTAAAAGACAGTGCTGTGACACAGCGTTTCTTGAGCTGTAGCTCTTAGTTTCACATAAATGTGTATTGGTTGTTCAAATTAAATAACTTACTTTTATGAGAAAATAAATGGAATGAATCAGCAAAGTAATACAGCGGATGTGTGTTTTCAGGGGTTTCATGGAAAACTACAATATTTATTAAATGAAAGGGTTTCGGAAACTCAAAGGCTCTTTGATCGACTTCAATTTTCAAGATAGGAGCCAATAGAAATAGCTATTCTTTCAGCGTGTACAGAAACCTGAACCTCCATAATAACTCACTTTATGAAAGCTACAGTATTTCAGACAATACGACGTTTTCACCACAAACAGTTGCAATAAACGTCACAATTAGAGAAGCCACATTCCCGTGAGAGTCGTAAAGCGCCGCGGCAGTCACATTAGCGGTCATGCGTCTCTCCTTCCATAACAACTCATAACAAGCTTATAATAGGCAAGTAATGCTGCTCCTACGAAACCGAAACAACGGGTAAACAAATAAGGTATCCTAACCTTTCATTTCTATCGCGTTTCAGACCGGTTGCATTATACAAGTCGCGAGGGTTTAAAATCCTTAATGAAATCGTAAATGTCTGGTTTCGGATATTATTAATTGTAATATAATACGGTTTCGGATAATAGTTATATTTTATACACAGATAGTGGATAACCCATATTAACATAGGATTAAATATTTAAATCGTTTTACTCTTACTTACTTACTATTAAATAGCAAGACGCTGGCAGATTTTTTTTAATATTCTAAATTCACACATGATTATTTATCTCCAACCTTATTTTAATTTATTATTCAAATTGAAGTTAATTTTTAATTCTATCCGTACATTTATTTTCTAAAAAATATTATTTGTCGAGAATACGCCTTTTACGGCTTTTACTAATAATCTGAAATAATTTCAGACATCTAGCAATAATATAAAAATATTTACAAACATATTTGCATTCATTAACAGCCTCAGTGATTCCCACTGTTAACAATTTCATCTAAAAGCATCCACATATAGTGTTTAAGTGCTAAATGTATCATTTCATGAAACGGGTCAAGCCGCGGGAATTCGGCTTCAAACGTGAACATTCCACGGCTAGTGTTCGCTACCGGTCACATCAGCGGTCGCACGGCCGATCATCAACATCCATACTATCCATACTTATATTATAAATGTGAAAGTAACTCTGTCTGTCTGTCTGTCTGTTACTCAAACACGCCTAAACTACTGAAAAAAATTGCATGAAATTTGGTATGGAGATATTTTGATACCCGAAAAAGGACATAGGCTACTTTTTACCCCGGGAAAATAGCGCATTCCCATGGGAAAATTCAGGTGGCGGACGAAGTCGCGGAGTGTTAGCTACCGGTCACATCAGCGGTCACACGATCTACACCGTGTTTATAAGACGGTTAAACCAACTATTAATATCCTAATACTTTGGCAAAATCATCAGTAATCAACTGGCGTTTACATTTACACGAGTTTTTGGTGAATGCGGAAAATTCGGTTGAGTTTTAAGGTTTTTTGACTCCTACAAGTGCCTTGAAGCATCACTAAACATAATATTAAAATGCAACGGGTCTTAAACGTGATTTAAAATTAAAGTTCAGGATACCTTATTGGTTTACCCTACGTTTCGAACTAATTGCATCGGTTTTAAAAGGCAATCATTAATATTGAACGATATGTATGATTTCCAGTATGTAGCTGCACAAAAATAAGAGATAAAAAAAAAGAAAGACCTGAAAATATTCGCTATGAAAATCGTAACAATAATATATTCCATCACATATTTGCTTTTAACGATGTCTGTAGTTGCATGTACGAAGCACTTCAAACTACTATCTAATAAATATTCCACATTTCTATCGACTCTGCTTGAGTGCTGACATCCAAACGTCAAGTTCTAGCACACAACTGGTCGTGGATATTGTACAGAAAGTTTCCGTTCACTACCGATCTGATTTGAAGGAATATTCGATGTACTATGAATTCTAAACTCAGCTGTATTGAACTACTGAAATTGCTATGACTGCAAACGCAAAGGTAATCGGCAACGATTGATGGATCGCTTGATGGTTGGGTATTTAGCAGTGGGATATACCATCGTTCATCGGAGAATGGATAGCTAATTAGTAATATTTGAACCGTTCCTAATAATTTCTTTGATTTAGCAGTATTTTAGGTAAAATTCTGAAACAGATTTAGCCACGAAAATCATTAAAATAAAGTCTATAAATTAACTATTAATCTGAAAAATCTGTTACTCTTAAAAGACATATAGCTTCGGATAAATAAATAGGTGATTTTATTTACAATTAATATTTCTTAGCCAAATTTAAATTGGGGTCTGCTACTAAAACGAGTCTTAAATGAATATGATTGCACTACATGATGAAGAGGCACAATCCAAATAATAAACCCTGTCAAAATATGAACAGACAAGCCTCTCACGGAAAAACTTTGATAACGACCCACTGAAATACTAGTAAAAAATTACTGCAGAACAGTAGCTTCAACTAAAACCAAACGTAACAGGTATTTTTCTTTCATGAAGTTTGTACAAAGTTTCAGTTGTAAAATGGGACCGAACTAATATTGACTATTCAGTAGAAGTAACTACCTCAACACTCGAATAGACGTCAGTGTCTTGTAAGGATAGGTAGTTGCTACTATTGGGTTTTGGATTCGATTCCGGAGCCAGACAAAGCGGTATTAGGTTTATCAAATTTGCATAACCCATAATCAAATTATTAAATCTGAAAGCCGACTCCAACATAGTTGTAAGAAAGGCTATACTAGGCTTATATACATATATTAAAATTGATGGTAAAAATCTCTAGGCATAATATTAAAGGTTGGCTCTCTCATTCTGAGAGGAGACCCTTGTCCAGCAGAGGAAAAAACAATGGGTTAAATTTTATTTATAGTAGCCCTGAGTTTGGAACGTACCCTGTATACGGCTATATTCTCGCAACTCATGTGGATAAAAATTGTACACCTCTCTGCTACACATTCAAGTGCCACAGGCGTACAAATAAAAAGTAATTAACCAGTAAAAATGTAAGATAGTTTAGTTTAAATTAAACTGCAGTGGCTGGGCACTCCGGCAGCCACTTTATCTAACTAGTGGGGCGAGTGAGGTGCTTCGGGAGTAGGTGAGCAGCGAACTTCTGTCATTAATATCTAACTGAGTTATGTTTATGAAACGTCTGTTGAGTTTTAGTTACAACTGTTGCTTATTTATAGTTTTGTTTAAAGATGAATGTTTAAAGGTAGAAAGTATTTGTCTTGTTTTTATTGAAGAAAAAAATAAATAAATAAAGAAAGTGCTGTTTGTTTAATTTATTACTATTAAAACTGTCTATTATTTGAAATGGCAATGTGATTTTTTTGTTGCTTATAGTGATTGATATTGATGTATTGGATTGTTCCTTATTTGTCTTGCATTTTTGAAATACTGTCCCTATTTTTTAGAAATAAAGCGACAGATTTAAAATCTGCGAATACCGGAAAAAAGATTTTTAAGTTTTGTGAGGTTATAATTTTAGACAGAACCTAGTATTAAAAAATCTCACGTTACTACGCAAACTTACTAAAGTATCTTACTAAAAGAACAATTTTCGTATGTTATAGTTTTTGTTTATATATTTAGTATATAAAACACATGAAGTTTTCATTAGCGTTCACCGTTAAATCCGGTCAATTAAGATGAGTTATTACGAACAACAGCAGGTCTGCAGACGCCCCGTGATTCACACATTATGATAAAACATACGAGTGTTTACGTAAATATTTAAAACATTGTAAATTATGTTAAAATACCTGGGATATTGAGATATCTAATACATACTTTTAGGCCTTATTTTTAAGGGGCAGACAGAAAAGTAACCATAGAAAATAGTCTATTTATGAGCTCTACGTAGCTAGCATGTTCTATTCACTTTAAAAAGAACAAACATAATTGATTGTATCGTGAAATTTTATATTATAATGTACCATTAAGTTAAGTGTTTTGTTCATTTTAGTGAATCTATTAAAAACGAAATGTTGAAACTATCTATACTACTGACGTTACCAAACATTAATTAATAAGATTTGAAGAGATGCTGTACTTTTACAGTACAAGCAAATATATTAATTTGTTTCAATAATGTACTAAATAATTCAAATGAATGCTCTCGCATTTTACGAAAGCATAAACAGGTGCATAATAAAATATCAAAAAATGCAGCATGACTCGTAACCCGGTTTTTTAACTCGAAATTAGCACTAAGCTGATAATATTCAATTAAATATACATATTATTTGTGAGTAAATTAGTTTTTTGTAAAATAATATTTTAGTGATAAGTAACGCACAGCTCAAGATTATAACTAAGATAATTATTATCTTATTGTATGGTCCAGAAAAAATGTACAAAAAGCAAGAGTTTTTGTTCTGGACACGTGCACGATGTTATGGGCGCCAGCTAGTCCAACACAAATAGTAGAATGATTATATAAATTACGTTTGGCGATGTATTTACATTATGATGCAATGACCAAATATTTCACGCGAGAACAGCTTTATGCGTTCAGCACGGATCTTCAGCAGCCACCTTGTATCATATGCTTCAATGATAAATTCCACCATTTTATTACTCATCGATTCCGCTCGCTTTATTGGTAACGTTTACGATCTGAAAATATTCTGAGCCTTGAGACAAAAAACACTCTTAGTCCATCGATGTTGTTCTACACGATGCGATGGTGTTAGCCACCAATGTCATACCTACGCATTATACGATTATTTTTATATAAACCAAAATACACACGTGTGAATCACTCACAAGTACGAACACACATTTATCGCGGCTTATAACTCTTATAAAACTTCGCTTTGAAACTTTGGGAGCACAGTGTAAAGTAGTGGACACAGTAATATAAAACACTTGCAATATAAAATAGTGCGTGGTGACGTACCGCTTTTCCCGACAGAGGGCGCGCCGATGACGGCGACTTTGACTTCGGCCAGCGACGACTTCTTCCGTCTGATTCCTCTAGAGGACATCTTCCATGGCCCACGCGACGCGCCCGCACTTCGGCCACACCACGATTGCGCGCGAACACCAAACAAAAAGCTCGTGCGCCCCAATCTATAAATACACGGAGCGACACGCTGACATCCACTACGTGTTAATAGGTCAAGATCTGGCCAAGATCACACTCGTGCAAATAGCCGTGTTTACTTGCTTCCTCAGTGGCGGTAGGCCAATCTCCTGCACTCAAATGTAACCGCCATTAATCATATGGAATTTATACATGAGCGCTGGTCACTGGCGTTTGAAAGTTGGACAACGTGACGGGTGATTGGACGCGCTCAAACAACTGTGTGTTGATTGTGAAAATAAAGCTTTCATTAGCTCTGAAATTGACCCGCCGCCGCTGAACGCAACTGATTTAAAATGCGGCCATTGTCGGTGCCTATACAGTGTATAATCCAGTTAATTTATCGGCCGTGTGACCGCGGGGCCAGGAGCCTGTACACTCTGTGCGGTGCAGTGGTGTACCGACAAGTTTAATTGCCACCTTAATTTGAGTATTATATTGAGCTCATTTCAGGTCAGTGAGCGGTGGCTCGGTGGATGTATTTTTACCACGAGGAGAGTGTGAAAATAGCCATCAATAACCGATAATGATCGCGGTAATGAACCGCCACGAGGATGTCCCAATTACAACGTTATCGCTCGTTACATCACTTTGTCATTGCATTTTTATTTGTTTTAGTCATTTGCGATGACAAAGAGGTACTACAATTATTATTAAAAATACATACAATACATAATCAACAGAAAAATAATTTAAATAAATGAAATATACTGAATTACAAAGAAAAATAAAAAAAGATTAAAGATTCTACAAAGTAAAACAATGAATAAAAAAAACTACAAAAAAATTTAACATACCAATTCACAGTAACAAAATTCAAATGCTAAACAACACTCACGAAAAACTAAATATTAACAAAAAAAACAATTCACAAAACCCTTACACCTGCACTAAACTACACAGAACAGTAAACAAGTCACTTGGGAGTCTAAAAGGTCGGTCTAACGCACCTTCACGTAAGTTTTCCCGCAGAAAGCGCGACGAATGAACGAGATTTCAGCGCGTACGGTAGCAAAGCGTCCTGCCTACGACCGAGCGCAACTAGAAATGGTTCAAGCGGGCCACGCTCAGCAGCCCTGATGCCTTTGACCCCAATGCACGGAAGCACACGACCACTGCCACAAGATTGGCCACACTTCTAACCACTAATTGGGACCTGTAATTAGGAGTACTGTTACGGACTATTAGGCACTACGGAGAAATTTGGAATAGGCATGTCAAATTTTGACGAAATTTGGGAAGATAAAATTAAATATAGTGTCAGTGTGTAGCATTTTAAATTGGATTTTATTTGTTAAAAAGAGAAATAATTGAGTTATCAAAGTCATTGGTGTATTAAATTACTTATTTTCAATTAGCAATAAAAGTAGAACAATTAAATATCATGACCTAGATATCGTAGACGCTAAATTCCTGTAAAATAACATGTCTATTACGAAACAAAGCCATAGAACAATGACCTAGTTCTCAAAGGCGCAGCAAACGCATCGAAAATATATGAAAATATATTCAATTTCGAGAAAGTTAAAGTAAAATATCAAGTGTCACTATTTTTAGAAAATGATTTTAACAATTATTGAAAATGTCGAGAGAAAATGCCCTAGAAAGATATTAATACAGACAGAAAAACTATAGATAAATTGTGGATGTGTAAATGTGGATGAAGCAAAATAAATTTTGTAAGAAACGTAGCAATTGTCGTTTTTTAGTCTATATCTATCCTTATATAATTAAGACAATTTTTAAAATATTTTAGTGTTTGCTTATTCCAATGAGAAATTCTTTAGAGGTAATTTGCAGGATGGCTTGAACGCATTCCTAGATGGATGACCACACGCAACAAACGACCGAAGTGGACATCCAAGGAAGAGGCCTGTGTCCAGAAGTGTGCTACAAGGTTAAGCTAGATAAAAAACTATGTAATTTTACATTATTTTTTTCTTCTGTCTGCCTACCCTTACTGGAAACTATCGTGATTTTACTAACGTATAAATTCTTCTACTTAAATTGAAATATATCTTAATATGACAAGATGTATGAAAACTAATGAGAGAAGGAAAGATTGTAAGAATCGTATCAAGTGGTATTCTCCAGTCCCTGCCTAGCTATAAAGGAAAAAAATGCATGTTTTTCTATACGTATATTACTTAATATGAAATATCTCTTAGTACCCTTATATGATGTGCAAACAATTCGTAAATAAAACTAGGTCAGTTATATTAAAAGGAAAGCAATATACGTGCCGATATATTTACATACGAGTATATTACTTTGATACTATGCAACTCTAGATATTTGTTTATGCTTTATTTATTCGCTTTCACTGTGTAATCAATGAACGCAATCAACGTAGTGAAGCAAATATTTAAACTACATAATTATTTACTTAAAACTGAACGATGTTTTTTTTATAATTCTGACTTACGTTAAATGTAAAGTGGTCGATCCTCGATAGTTCGCTATTCTCTGAACGATGTTTTTTTTATTTTCTGACTCACTTTAAATATCAAGTGGTCGATAGTCGATACACGATAGTTCGCGATTCTCTACCGGATTTCTGCCAGTTTTTCAACGAGTAGCTCGATAAGAAATGTATGGTACTCGATAGAGTGACGTTAGTATCGAGTGTAGACAATCTAGCCGCAGTGCCTCTAGCAGGTGTTATACGTACTAACCTCATCAAGTATCGAGACTTTGACATTAAAAATGTAATTTGTTTCAACGGCATACAAAGTAGCTCGACTCTCTACCACTATCGAGTACCGACAACCGCTAAACTATCGAAAAATATTGTATGGCATTCAGTTCAGCGCCTCTAACGGGCATCGTAGAAACTATTTTTGCAGTACATTTTAAATGTCAAACTCTCGATGGTTACAATTGTGGAGAATCTTGCTACTGGTCTAGCCGATAGTCGCAAGCAGTCGTTAGTAAAAATGGAGCTACTTTAACCATGGACTAGCAAATCTGATTTGCGTCTTGGTCTTCGACAATCGTGTATATTTGGTGTTACCCACTCCTAAGCCTCTTTCTAGATACATCCGTGATTTTCTGGATACAGGAGACTTAGAAATATTCTGAGAAATTATTCTGAGAGAAGACCCTTAACAAGCAATAAATGAGTAAGGATTACTATTAATTTATAATTTCATAATTCATACCTATTTGTGTATTTCCAAGCAAAATAAACAATGTGTTTGCAAAATGTTGGGCAACATTTTTCACACGAAATTCGTGTTAATTTCAGTTTGTATTTCATTATTTTGCCTTACTGGTTCATACTCAACACTTTTCGGAGAAACAATACAATATTTGCATAAAGTATTCGAAAATATTTTCATTAAATAATAAATATAATAATTTTTTGAATACGGGAAAATACGGCTATATGTAAAAGCATTTTAATAATACGCGGAACCACTGTATGCGGATTACAATGTATTTATAAAACAAAGCGAATGTGGTTTTTAAGTGTTAAAATTGAAAAGAGAGCATGCATTTATGTATGTATATTGTGGGATGAGTAGAGAGTCCTTTATCAATTAAAGTCTATTTTACTTTCGTGTACAAACCAGAACAAGTTATCTTATTTAAATATTCCTCTTATTTAAACTAACCCAACTTTTGAGAAGCTATCAATAGATATTTAGAAGTTATTAACGAGAAAATTATTTTTATTTACCATCACATTATGTCTAATCGTTCAAAACATTGAGTTTACTGTCAGTAGGTAAGGGACAATTTCACGGTTTATAAATAAATAACCAATCCTATAGACAGCAAATATATGGTACTATCGAAAAAATTCTACCAGTTAACCTAACCGATGCTTATTCAGGAGTGGTAACATCGTTGCCGAGTCGATCAAGCCCCTAATAGAGTGGTTCCTATGTTATATCATAACATCGTGTATAAATTTTCTTGGTACGGGTCATGTAAAATATGATTAGAGCTGCCCTCCTTTCAGCCTTCCCCGGATTTGTCCTAGTTTGGAGTGCGTCCGGGAAACGTCCGGGGTTTATTAGGTTTCACGTATAACCTATTTCTAAACCTATGAAGCAATAACCACAACAAGTTTGTTCAAAATTATTGAGTTTTTTTGTCTCTGCGTCTCTGCTGGGCGATGTATTACTCTGGAAAGAGGGAGGTGCGTGTTGGGGACTATGTATACCTACCAAGGTATACATAGTCTACCAAGGGATTATCTTGAGTCCACCACGTTAGCGAGTTGGAGACTTCGCGTCTCTTCAAGAACTGTGTTAAAGAACTCTCAGGCATGCTAGGTTTTATGATGAGGTTTTTCTTTATACTTTTTAAAAATCCCGCACTTAAAATTGTTTTTGATCGCGGAGACTATTACAACATACAAAATAACGGACACAAAATGCAAGACCCGAAAAATGTATCTGTGGATCACACGAATATTTTTTCAAACACTTTTTTACAAATATTTATGTGGGAATCGAATCCACACACACCTCACACCTCAGACTGGACGAGGCAGTGGCGTGGCGGCCACCTTTACCACTGAGTTACGGAGAACGTCAAAACTCTCATTGTAAGATTGATCGTAAATAATAATCATTTCCAATACATAAAACATTTCGAAAATTCATTAGTGTGTTCCCATGTGTGTGTCCCGTCTTTCAGGCCATGTAGTTACAAGTAATATGCAAATTGGTCTATCGTTAACTGGGACCTAGATTAAACCGAGTGTAGAGTTGATTAAAACGGAGTATAATATAGATGGGTGTCTGAATTAATTCATAAGTAAATATTTTCTGACCTTAATTAATTTACTAGCGGCCAGTGTCATACACTATTTTAAATATTAATACTATAATTTGTTTGCCATCGACACGCTAAGAAGAAGAAGACTAGCGGCCGCCCGCGACTTCGCTTAAACTTTAGTTTTCGCACCTTTATGCCTCAATTTTATTTTCTTACTGCTGATTATTCATATTGTGAGAAAATCTAAAAACCCTTCAATAGGTATATCCTTGAAAAGTCAATCAGAAAAGGAAGAGCTTTACTTATTTTTTGTATTTAGTTTTAGAATCACCGAGAGGTGATACCTTAGGAAGACATACACAGGTCAAATCTTGCAACGTCTTGAAAAAAAGGTGCGTGCGTTCAGGTGCGTGTACTCGTAACCGACTATCCTGTATGACAAGATGTATGGATGTGAATGAAGCAAGGGAAGTTTGTAAGGATAAACAAGTGGCGTTATTTGGTCTCTATCTACTCCTATGGGGAAAAAGGCGTGTATGTGTATATAACTGTTATGAAAGTGTCAAATGTAATAACTGTCGTGTTGGGATAAGATTTAGTCCAAGGATTAGTTAAATAAGCGTTCATTATAATTAAAGCCACGGTTTCACGGTTTCTTAATTATACAGGTTGATGTTTTATGTGGTATTCATAGATTTTATTTTTAATAGCCACTTATGTGTCCCACTGCTGGACCACATGGCTCCCCTCTTTCTCCCAGACCTGTCTGACCTGTGCTCCGACACGATGGACCCGCAAATGCCGTTATATCATCATCGTCGGCCTCGACAACGATGTCCATCGTGTGGTGTCCAATCTAAAATTTTAATATAACTAGTCTAAAAAGATTTTTTTTATTTTCAAATGTACTGTAAAACCCCACTTTAAAAAAACTGTTTTTTTGATGACGAAATGAAGTTTCAGTCGCTGTACTAGTTTTTACTGTCATTTAAATTTAAACTTGAATACCAGTGTATATAATATATAATTGTGCTCAAAGTAATTAAAAATCGCAATTACAATAGACTTTTGCGTACAATTATCAAACTCTACTCTTTTTAAGAATTACACTCTGTATAAAGCCAGATAATTTCCACAAATAACTACATCGAACAAGGCCTTTAATGACGACAATTTCTATTAAAATGTACCAAATTATAATCCACTACACACTCACTGCCAGAGAACAGACTACATCGTACATGAAACATGTGCTTTACTATCGACCAAAAGTTTAAACAAGTAGCAAAGTAGTGAGTAAACTTTAACTTATGATGGATTGAGTTTCGACGGCCTGCAGTTCATCACTATTTATGTTGTAGTATGAAGATAAATATCATCGAACAATTTCTTCTTTTCGTATGGTTAGTGGTCAACCTAGTGTCAAAGTAGTTCAAGCCGCCCAAAGGCCTTTGACGTGGCTAATATTTGTTCCGGGTGACATTCGAACCTACCACACGCGGTGCCACGGTTATTGAGCCGAGGTGACCATTTAACCACATACATAAATACAAGGAATCAAGAATCAGGATCTTTGAAGGACTCCAGTCACTCGCACTACACGAAGATATTATAGCGATATTTATTTCGTACTTCTATTATTATTATTATATCGGTGAGTTGCAGCCTAATGCTAAACACATGCCGCCGTCACAAGCCGCGCAAAGCTGTCAATACCCAGCATTACAGCAGTCCATCTAGAGCACCCTTTCGAATAGGACCTTGACGAAAAGCACTTAGCCTGGCCCACGAAGTTCACCCATCAATATATGTATTTAATCGTATAGCACCTGCCAAAATTTGGCAGTAGTACATAGTACTCTAGATGGACTGCCTCCAAATGACGCCGGCAAGCCGCGTAACCCGCTGGCTCACCCATTGGCCATGCAGCCACTATGTGTAGGAGTCCTAATAGTATTTGTGCTGAGTTGCTAAGAATCACCATGATTAGCGCGGCAGTGGAAAACGACGTTTCCAGGAAAAAACATAAGCCTGAAATAGGGACAGAATAATATAAAAATAGCAAAGAATTTTTCAAACCATTGTAATAGAAAACGATGCTATAGTCACGTTACCAAGCTCCAGTCTTCTAAGAATTCCTAATAGAAAATGCAAACCTGTTTGCCTGACCTAGATATCAAACCCCCGACCCAGTCATCCGCAGTCGCATACCTGCACTACTGAGGCTTGAAGCATTGAAGTAGCTCTATAAACGGAAATTGAAAAAATTAGATGTACAAATAAAATTACTTTCCCTTTTTCTTAGGAAATACGAGTTAATGATACAAACCTATTATAGTCCAACAACATAGTAGAGCGTATGTTAGATTCAGTAGCGCAATTTTGTACTGTCGAGTATCGAGAGTTTGACATTTAAAATGTACTGCCAAAATAGTTCTTACGGAGCCCGGTAGAGGCGCTTAACAGATTTTCGTGTAAAATTTCTAGATAGCTAGGCGGTTGTCGACACGATAGTAGTACAGAATTGAGGTACTGGCTTGCGAAGGTATACAAAACTAAGAATTTAGAACAACAAGTGACTCACACATTTATTCAGCTAACGGTGGCCTGTTGAAAATAGAGACTATACTTTGGTAATGCACTGAATTGCTAATTATAATCTAGCTAAGTTGTTAATAATATCAAATCTAGTATTATAAATTATAAATACGAGAGAGATATGCATAAGATGGTCACCAACACCCATCTTAAATCAGACAACCTCAGAGACGGCTGTTGTTAAATCATTACAGCAACGAAAAACAATGAAATGATTTTGATTTTTAACTAAGTACACAAGATTCGCGAACAAGACTAGAATATTAGCGCTAAATCACTTCCAAAGCCGTAACTGCAAAACAGAATAAAATCGCTCTTGATCGAACGCAAGCCGCGTCTATAAACGTCACGCCGTATTTTATAGTATTCTTTAATTGTTCGCTATTTGAAGACATTTGATGCTGATTCTAATGCTTTGTGTATCATGTTTCATGGGAGAATAAACGTTTGTTGTTGAGCTACAGTCTGCAGTAATGAGTTTAATCGTCGTTTCGTGGTTTGAGATTATTGTGATGTGCTTGGATAATTTTTACACTGTTCTTTTAGTAGTTTTATATATTTAGGTAAGTATTTTTATTGGAATTTGTAAAGCATTTTGCGTAGTCTACGGTAATACTTAAAGTATAGCGAGGAATAGCGTGATAGGTCTAAAAAAATGCGGTGACGAGGATTGAGAGATGTCACCCATCTACTCTCGTGTGGTTTGAAATGTAGAGGAAATTAATGATTTTAGACTGACAAATATTTACTGTCCGGAAATAAATGGATGAAAGCTTATATTGGTTGTTATCGGTGAAGTCCTGCAAGAAATGTAACTGTCGACGGTCTTGTGTGATAAGATGTATAAATGCGAATAAAGCAAAAGAAGTTTGTGGAGATTTAAGCAAGTGGCGGTCTTTCGTCTAGAATTTTGAGCGATTTTATGTATCTATGCATGTATGTTGTAAGTTTTTCAATACTCTGCTTGGTGGTCCGAAAGGCAGTGTACAAAGCCTCAGGCCCGAATGAACTGTTGTTGCGTATTTCCAATTTCGATGGGTGTTCTCTCGATAGTAGCGCGGAGTTTTGTAACGAGTACCGGTATTTGGTAGGAAAATGTGAAGCCAAGATTAATATTGGGGAAAACGTGAACCTAGGTTATATGCGAGTATCTGATTCTGTCTAATGCCTATAATGGCTATACGAGAAGTAGTCTATAACATTATAAATACAAAATTCAAAAGGTCGATTTTATGAAAATTTTGCTCAGACATAGAGCCATATATAATTAATTTAACCCATTATCGTGTTACTTAATTGGCGAGGATCTCCTTCCTAGATAAGGGATTGTCATGGCCTTAAATCCACCACGCCTGACAGTCCGAGAATAGGACTTTGCTCACCTTCAAGAACTGTACCAAACAAAGACAAAGGAGATCATCCATTTTGGGTCATCCTAGTTCTATCGCTATATGAAGTATTTTTTGATGACTTTATAAAAAGGTCAAAGAATTTACGTAGCCTAAATGATCTCCTTTATGAACTATACTACTTTCAGAATAACTATGTAACTAGGGTTTTACGTAAATAATGAAAATACTGACTGACTGTCATTCCTCTTTATACAAAAACTTTAATTCGCCAATAATTTTACCTCTAACCTAACATCAAAAAATCTCAGAAACAAGATCATAAGTTCCTTTAACTTCTCCGCGCTATATTCAGTTCAAAAGCTCTTGTAACAAAATATGAACAAGTCAGACTACATTACCCGCGTTTTAACTTGCACCAACAATCTCTAATGTAACGTAGTAACGCAGGGTTTCCCAAACATTTTTTAGTGCAGACCCTAACGCCACTTTATTATGATTAGCAGACCCCTATAAATTACACAAAAAATGGCTCACTTACTTTTATTTGCAAAAAAGTTCCATAGATTTTATTTTTTGATAAGCCTGTACCTTCTGTCCCACTATTGGGCAAAGGCCTCTCCCATTTTTTTTCCAGCCATCCCTATCAGAGTCATCTAGAATATATAGATATATTATACTCAAATACATTACCTTATATATAAAATTTCCATGTCACAATGTTAGTTACCGTACTCCTCCGAAACAGCTTGACCAATTCTCATGAAATTTTGCAAGCATATTGATTAGGTCGGAGAATCTGCCTCTAATTGTCATACCCTAAGTGAAACTATTTTTTTATGGCAAAACAGCGTTTGCCGTTCAGCTAGTTTTAAATATAAAATGCGGTTTAATTTCGTTACAAACGTATCTATCAAACGCTCAACCGCGACTTCATTTTTGTTGTCTGAGACAGGGCCGCGGCCCCTAGTTTAGGTAACCCTATACTAACGCATACGATCCCGAAAAGCGCTGTACAAACTAATTTAATATGAATACACTTGTAGAAAGTTTTCACTGAGATTTGTTTTGAATGTTGTAGTTTTGAGAACTCTGGATCTGTCCTAAATTCGTTTAGTTTTGGTTAAACACAGGTACTCCATTTTGAATGGAGCTTTTGAACGGTTTTTTCAATTTATTTCAGAACTTTCAGGGACATTTAAACAAATCCAAACTCTCTCGCTCTTTAAAATGTCCAGAGTTAAATTGCCTTGATAAAATGAGGTGCCACATAATTATGCTGATCTACCTAAAAAAAGATTTTTTGTATCAAAAACTTTTAGTACTGACTTTTCTTTTATGCTCCTTCTGCATTATTTTATAGATTGCGAATAAAGCGTTCATTCCCAAACAGTTGTTTTCCATTTCATCATCACTTACTTATAAACCTAGGTATTTCTAAGCACCTACCCGAAGAATTTATTTAAGTAGTTATTTCACAAATAACCTTTACAACTTTTACCATTCTTTTCTCGAAGCAATTCAGGCTATTTTCGACCCCCCTATAAACCATACTTTTGATCACCTTATCTAAGAACCCGCATCTTAACCCGTTGCGTAGTTTTAAAGATCTAAGCATACATACATACAGACATAGGAACAGACGCGGAAAACGACTTTGCTTTAAGTATACTATGTAGTAATCTGTCCAAAGTTTGCATACGAGTTTGCGAAGATATTTTTTCATTTCATTTCAATTCTGTATCAAATGATACCCGTCTCATGGCATCACGATATAATTGCAGCACATCGATCAACATTGCACTGCCTGGAGCGCTGCCAATCACTTAACTCATCCGCCCGACAATTAAAGCATTCCACATTATTTACGTTTGTGCCAAAGAAAGTTATTGTTGCAGCCAACGTTACTGACCAGATGACACAGAGGCACAGTGTATGGGGCTACAAGCAGTATGGAAATTCTGAAGACATGTTTGTCAACATCCGATGCTTAAGGAAGTCGCTACGTCGCGCCGCTGTCCAACGGTCCTCGTTTTACTTTCTGTCCCTAGTCGGTAGTGCTTGCAAGAAATGATTGGATGTGCTATTTAATTAGAGTCTGGAAAAACTTACTAGTTGCACACATATTATTATGCATAATATATTAACAGGAAATGTAGTAACTGTTGATAGCCACTGGTCTACTTCGTGCCTCCGAGTTATACAAGACTGGGCTAGGTATTGGTGCTACCATGCAAAAAATGGTTATTATGAGGTGACTAAAGCTCGTTTCTATAAACTGATGTCAATTTTGAAGCACGATTTAGAGAACTTTTTTGACAAAGAAAATAGATTAAATTTATTAAATGCTTAAGCACGTTACTACCTTACTAACTTTAGAAAATATTCTATCAACAGGTTCGAATTAAATAATTTATAAACGACTAGCTGACCCGTGCGGCTCTGCTCGCGTGAATTTCGTACTGTTGCTTGTTCGTTTGAGCACGCGAATTGCGAAGCACTCGATACACCTACACATAAAAATGCTAACAACTCTTTTGTCATCTAATAGTTATTTATTTACGAAAGGGACCCGAAGAGCACACAATGTGACACAGGCTCAGGCAGGCCTGATTTCCTGTGGTTACCTTCTTTTCCGCTCTTGTCTGTATCCGTACCAGTTTACAGTGTAAAATATAATACCTTATTATAGACTGACCATTGCTTACCCGTATGGATTCAGAATATTGTTATAGGTGGGTACAGACAGACCGCAGGTTCAAACGATTTCTACGTATTTTTTTCAATTTTCTAAAAATCTATGAAATTTTATGCGATAAAAAGTATCCTAAAAGTTGCTCCACTACTTATTCTATGCATATACCAAATTTCAGTGCATTCATACCGACGGAGGACAGACAGACAGACAGACAGAAAAGAAAATTATAAATTGCAGATTCGGTATCAGTATCCGTTACTAAACATCCCCCATTGTTTTTTTTTAAATATATTCAACTAGCTGACCCGCGCAACTTCGCTTGCGCCACATAAGAGAATCATAATTTTCCCCGTTTTTGTAACATTTTTCACTGGTACTCTGCTCCTATTGGTCGTAGCGTGATGATATATAGCCTATAGCCTTCCTCGATAAATGGGCTATCTAACACTGAAAGAATTTTTCAAATCGGACCCGTAGTTCCCGAGATTAGCGCGTTCAAACAAACAAACAAACAAACAAACAAACAAACTCTTCAGCTTTATAATATTAGTATTAGTATAGATGTACAGAATTGACCTCTCTACACATTTATTATAAGTATAGAAAACAGACTCTAAATGCGGATTCGGTTTCAATGGCGTAAAGTTCGCGTACAGTGTGTTCTTAATTTCCATACTACTTCAAAAATTAAGCTGTGACGAATTTGATGAAGAGCGCGTGTTTGAAGGCCGCCGTCGCCGCAGATGTATTAATCAAGTGTTATGTGTAATAATGACCTGGAAATGCTTTTGTTTTCGGCTTTGTACCTTGTCCTCCTTTAAGATTTATAACCGACTGTCTGCGAGATATAAAAACTTCATTTAGCGGTTTGTTTGGGTATATGTCTTTCATGACTTAATGGTAACTTTAAGGACGGACTTCATTTGCGGCATTGATACAATAATGAAAGTGTAATTTGTCTTTTTTGTGTCCAATAGGTACCTAAATAACCTCTTAAACCTAGATTTCAAATAGGTAACATTAAATACATGTCTCACATCTGAACGAGTAGATGCTGATTTCGATTTGTTTAGAAGCAATGTGACAAAATCATGTTTTGAACGATTTATTGACCGAAGAAATAGCTTAGCTGACTATAATATTATACTTAGTACCAATTCTCTCAAATTAATAAACTCAGGTAGAATTATACTTCTATTGTAAATAAAAAATACATAACCTTGTTTTCAGTCGAATCAAACGATTACGGCAACACACACATACCAAAATATCGTCAAAACGAATCGAGCATAAAATTAGTAATAATTATTAGTTTAATTCTATACGAGCACGTGTTGTTTTAGTTTTTATGAATGACTAGCTGACCCGCGAAACTTCGCTTGCGCCACATAAGAGAGAATGGGTCATAATTTTCCCCGTTTTTGTAACATTTTTCGTTGCTACTCCGCTCCTAATGGCCGTAGCGTAATGATATATAGCCTTCCCCGATTAATAGACTATCTAACACTGAAAGAATTTTTCAAATCGGACCAGTAGTTCCTGAGATTAGCGCGTTCAAACAAACAAACAAACAACTCTTCAGCTTTATAATATTAGTATAGATGAATGATAAAATTCACGTTCAGCGCGCTTCCGTGTCTTTAACTCATAAACTAATCGTGATTTTATTTGATGACGTAGTTTTAGTACGCAGCTGCTATCAAGGACGTATTTATCCTTCGTAGAAATATATTACTGTAAAAATAGTCTCCATTCAACGATATTCTTGTATTGTGGCGAGCTATTACACGACTGTGCAGTGGTAAAAGCGCTTGCCACGCAATGCTACACGATTCGATTCTCGTACAAACAAATTTTCATAAACCTTGTGTGGCATATAAGTATTCGTGTCTGTATTCATACTGAAGTACAGGGTACCTACTAAATAGAAAAGTAAGTTGCTTGAAAATTGTGGCTTACGTAGATACTCATTTGCTTAGTTAACCTAAATTCTGCTTTGTCGATACTCGCATGTCACAAGCATAGCCTCCTTAGAAAAAACATAATTTTATTTCCTCATTCTTTTATTTTCATTCAAAATAAATATCAAATATTTAAGAAAAGCTAATAAAAAAACTTCTTCTGACAGTAAGAGTTTGGTTCATGCGAGCGACGTGCCCTCTAGTAGTCAATTTATACATCTTCATCCCCTCGGTTTGCAAATCCTATCAACAGATGGCTCTCTTCGAATGTAACACTGACCTAGTAACCGAGCTTGGCGATCTAATGTCAGCTGTTTGACGTTTAGTGGGCACAATCGATAATATCGATTTTACGACCATTGTGTTATTGAAATTGACATGTAAAACCTGAATATTTTTTTTAATACATTTTAAATCTTTAAGGAATATGAATAAAAAGATATGAATAGGTATTTTGTAATCTTATTATGCATTGAATTTTTTAAAACTCGCTTACAAATCTGTTATAAATATCTCGAAATCCTATAAATTTTAACTATCACTGTATCAAATTGGGTACTTAACTACCAGTCAGATAAGCTACTCTAACAAATTTTAGTAAATAAATACGGTGTAGTGACGTCACAGTTTCGTAATATTGTTAGTATCAAATGAATCCCAAATTAAATGTTTCAGTCTGTAATAATTACAATTATAACATTATTTACAAAAAAAAATTAGATGAACCTTTGATTTTTTATTATTTATTTTAACGAGTACAAGTTCAATAATCTTTCGTTAACCCAGTCAACCACCCAATTATGTGTAGCACAATGTCTTACAGGTAATTAAATACAAAAATAAAACAACACAATAATAATAATTATCGATTTATTTTGTACAATTTATTTATACATATCGACCGAGTCGGCCCTTGTTACTACAACGATTACACTATTATTGACGAAATTAGTCCCCTCTATGCAATTAAACTAGACATTTGTTTCATGACCTACAGATAAGTGACGGTTAACCTAACCGACAGATAACTGACAACTAACTAACAAGATTTCTTATAGGCTAACTTCTTCTTATCGTATGGTTAGTGGTCAACCTAGTGTCAAAGTCGTTCAAGCCGCCCGAAGGCTTATGACGTGGCTTTATAGGCTAACCGAAACTTATTCATAAGTTATGAAACTGAGGCTTACTGTAATTTGGTTTCACTATAATGGTAATTAATTGAAAATCTTATAATTTAGTTATTTCTATCACACAGATTAATGCAAATATTATTTTAATCTATTATAAATGGAGTTATTTATGGAAGATAAAATTGTAAGTGCCTGTCACATCTTCTGGATTAGTGGCGGATATCATAAACGACAGTAGTACAGTAGTAAAGTGACGAAAAACTGAATGGTTAAGTAAATCCACCTGATTAGCTATCCGGGACTTATCCAGAAGAAATCCAGGCATAAGTGTTACAAACAGTTTGCCGTCTAAGACAAATATAGGGACATGGATCACACAATAATTTCAGCATCAGGGTTATCATTATATTGGTGTCTTTTTATAGTATTTTGATATAAAATGCGGATACAAAATCACGTTTTAAGTAGAATTTGGAAGTAAGGCTCTCTAACTTTGAAACTGAAATTTTCATGTGCAAAGATATGATTAAAAATGTTAGTACCAACATATTTTTTCTATTGACAATTGATGCTAAAATTACCACATTTACAAAAGTAATTTTGAGTTACTGTATATTATAATGAAGACTATATCTACACATCTAGCGAGCAGGGACCTGAATTTCGTCCACAACATACGAAACGTCACAAGTGAAGATAATTTAGATTCTAGGGAACGTTATACTTTGGTCCTTTACAAATAATGATTGTGTGAAATATAAACTAATGTTATGTATTTAAATGGAGAGTTATGTCTATAGAATTTGTAGTGTTTATTCCACGTCTTATTTCCCTGTTTCTGCGGTACATTTAGCGGTAGTTTATCTATTCTATAACGTTTAAACTCATATAAAAATGACAGTAAGAATAGATAAATTACCGCTAAATGTGCCTCGGAAACTGGGCATAAGACATAAATCCACGTTATAAATAACATTTATAAAGACTTATTCTTTTAAACAAATATCATAGTGACAAGCTTTAAATTGAGTGCACTACAATGATTTAGTTGATGCACTTTTCAAATTGTGAGCGTATAATCTCCTACAATTGAAATCTCGAATCTATTGAAGAGTAAACTATTGTAACAATCTCGAATTTGAAGTAGAATTTAAGCTTGCCCTATCTGTCATAAAATCTCTGTTATAAAACAGTATTTGATAGTAATATTCATAGTTACTTATCTTTATCATTTCATAAGTGGATTGAAAAACTTACAAATTCTATTGACATTCACTATAGACTACTAAAATGGAAGTATGTAATCAAAATACTAAGTTATTTCCACTAATTGGTTTGAGGTCAGATGGCAGTCACTTTGCAGCAATAGGACGTTTACAAATGTAAAAAGGATATTTGAAAACAATTTTATCAACAACCTTTTCTGGAAAGTGCTTAAGGTATTAATGATAGGTTTGGATATGGGAATTTTATTTATTTTTGCTTTGAAAAAGACAACTCCCGCACTAAGAATTGCTGTCTTAGAAAAAGACAGCTCCCGCAATAAGAATTGCTCTTGTTATGCGGTCGACAATTCGAATATTTTTTCAGTATCGATTTAAAACATCAGCAACCTTATTAATACCTATAAGCTTTGTATAAAATAGGCAACGGCAAACAGTTGGTTTTCTTTCGCTATAGTTTAAAAAAGTGTTATTAATGCTCAATCTCTTGAATTTTACAATCTGTGCTGATATACACTGCATCTGTAAACGCCCTTGTCAGTTATACTAGCATTAACTTAAGTGACAAGACTTTTAAAATTATCAAAGAAGAGATACACATATTCTTATTTCGCTTGAAGTCTTAATAATAATTAATTTCAAAACGACTGATTCACGGCATACGAATAAGTCTGATAAACATATCCGACACATAAAATGCAGACAAATATATGAAAATATAAACATTAACCCTCTTATTCATAAAAATATATATTATGAAGTTATGAAAGGTTTTGTTTCTTTCACTCCTTAGCGAAATGAAAAAGAGAAAACATTTTTTAACTAAAATAGGTTTATAGTGTTTTTAAACTCTCGCGACTAGTACACATAATATTATAATGCAACGGGAGTCAGCTCGTGACCAAGGTCGATGTAATTCGATCGAAACGTCGGGCAGCAAATAAGGTATCCTAACCTTTAAATTTTCAATCGCGTATAAGGCCCGTTGTATTATAATATTAGGTTTATAGTGTGTTTATGAATAAGAGGGTATTACAACACATACGATTTATCTTGTCACATAAGGCATGCTAGCTATCTCGACACTTTCATATAACAAACTCGCAGAGAAACCACTTGTATGTATGAAACTATGTTCTAAAGTATGAAATAATCACATCATCGTTTATGCTCGACATTCAGAACTAATAACTAAACCTATGAAATGTCTAATGAGAGACACATACAGATATCATGATAACACGTTTCAGAAAGTATTATTTACTTTTAAACCAACTGCGTAGCGCAGAGAAGGGTGTTGTGAAACAGTCTAAGGATGTATGTTGTGGTTGTGTTACAATTTTACAAAAGGTGAACCATAGTACAGTTACTATTCGCCTTAGGTTGCAATCAGATGACTTTTGAGTTTGAGTCGTCCAAGAATAGTTAGGCACTAGGCCCCTTGTCAGTGTATCTTTATGAAATCTTAAAAATGCTTGTTTTCTGTGAATATACTGAAGTGTGACGTCATAATGTGGTACTGTGTGACGTCATAGTGCAGTATTTTATTTAATAATGATATATTGTTTCTGTATGTTGTCATTTCAACATTGAGAAAGATAGATTTTAACATAGCTCTTGCATTCACACTGTACATGTTACACAAAAAAAGATTAAAAAATCTTGTCAAGTACTTAATTTGGATTATTTTACGTTACTTTCTAAATCAATATTAAAGTTTAGAAATGTTAAAGTATACAATACTTTCTGAAACATTATAAATATTTACAAATTTCAACAGAGCGCTGAAGCGTTCTGTTCACAACCTAACATAAATCGAAGTCTATTCATGTCCAAGTAGATCGTTATTCTATCGCTACATATCTGAATCGGTTAATCAATACTATAAATGGAATATAGCCATGGCATGTATTACTATAGCAGCTTAACCACTGATAAGTTCCTGTTAAAGTTATTCGTCAGATAACTTATACATTTAGTTCTAGTCTTGTATTTATTTGAAAGTCAAGACATTTGTGTAAAACTGTATATTACAAATCTTATTTCACTGTTTAATAATAACCTCTTGCCAATTCAATGAAATATCGTCAGTTTAGTTCCTAAAATACTATAAACTATAATATTTTGTTGCTATAACATTTAATCATTTACTTGAAAATAACAAATGTTATTTGACTGACGTTAATTTATTGGTTTTTCAGCTTTTACAAAGGCTTACCTAGATTACGTGTTACCAACGAAAAGCAAAATTTTATTCGAAATTAATAGTTCTTGCTGAATACGCTACGGGCGCTGATCAAAATTACTTTGAATACTTAGTTATCAAGATCTACATTTTTATATAGCAACTTGGTTGTCGAAAGTCGATAGTAGTAGAAAATTTCTTCTCATAATGAGAGAGCAAAGTCGTGAGTTTTAATTTATTTACAAAATCATTTTTCCTTTACAAGCCATGGCTGTTAAGAATGTATACAAAATTCGAAAATATAGGTCACTATTATAGATCTAAGCCCGCTCAGATCTTAATTATATAAGTGATCGTTGCAGTATACATAGCGGAGTAATACAAAAATGTTTTATATCTATTGGAAAACTTAGAGCGTTCATATTTAAGACTATTTGTATAGAGAGAATTATTATTTTGCAACTATTCTATAAGGGCCCATGAAAATGTACGAAAATGAGGCGCTGATAAATTCCAAAAAACCGTATACTTAATGTGATTTTTTTAAGGAAAAGTTGTTGTTTTTTGTACAATCCGCACTTGGGTCATTCAACCTTTAGGTAGTGAAAATGTATTGATATTTTCATTGTGTTTTATCAATCTAACTACAGATAAAACCATTGTTTTCTCAGTTATTTGAACAGCAAGTCTCCATGTGAAGTAACATGAGGTATAACTTCTTTTAAAAGATATCAGGCATTTCGCAGCTTGTTTATAAGTATCAGATAACTTATCCACTACATAATGAGACTTAGAACGTCTCAAAACAACTCATTAACTAACCAATACTATAAAAAAACAATCCAGGCTTTTGTTTTTGAAGTCTTAAATGTAAACGCTCTAAGTGTTAGTAATTATAATAATTTCTATGTTAACAATGTAATTGAATGATTGTATTAAACATATCGATATGATTGTTTATCAGTTGATCAGTCAGTTAGATCGTATGCTTCGTCCCTCTCGCGCCGTCAGCGACAGAAAAAGATAGAAAATAAATTACACTACTATATAATATACTCTTGGTAGTAATTTGCTTATGGAGTGTACATACTAAAGACACCGACAAACATACATACGTATGTTGAGTACATGTAAGCGATTACTTTATTGCAAAGGAATTGAGTTGGTTTTGAAACGACTTATAAAAAAGGGTGTTCTTGATTGGTCTGTATTTTTTTTATATTCATTACCTCATACCTTAACATTTTACTGGGTGGAATTTGAATGTTCTTTTTATTTCAATGTCCCGTTACGTTTTGATTCAGATCTGTCGAGTACTTTTTGAGAAATTCATAAAAATGTGTAACTTTGCGTGTGTGCGTGTTACTAAAGTTACATTTTACTTTGAAGTCAGTTTTCTATAATAATAATATATCAAACGAATCATATCATACATCCATCAAATCATGTCTTGTTCCCATAGGCGTAAAGACTTAAAAAACACCACATGGAATAATCCTAACAAACTTCTTTAAGAAAGTCGGATAAAACGAAAAATTTGAAAGCAAGACGCCGACTACAAGTCGCTGACATATGTCGCCGAACTTAGTATGTAGACTCCACTAAGCAACGCGCGATTGATAAGTATTAAAGCGAAAATGTGATGTTCAGAAACACAGGTTAACATTGTGATGCATAAAATATGTGATGTTTAAGATACGCTTACAATTCGCGCGAAATATAATCAAAATTAGTTCTTTCATTGTGATGTTATGTTCAAATATATTATCGTAATTTGATATAGTTATTATGAAATTTATATACAATTCTATGAGACAATAGGTATAAAAATCGTTACAATTTTGAGTGTAAATTGTGATATTTCAATTCTTAATATTAGTTGTGAGAAATCTTTTCCTGCGACTGACTCGTAGTTGTCAACGCAAATGAACGGTTTTACTTCAATTTTACTTGAACTCTTGCTATTTTATTAACCGACTTCCAAAATAAGGAGGTTCTCAATTAGACCGTATTTTTTTACTATTTTATTTCTTTAAATTCGTTCAGTATTTCACGCTCTATTGAAACCCTTAGAGAAACATTTCCCAAACATTGCTCTCGAGCAAGGCTATCAAATTTTCTGTCAAAAATAGGTCTATGATCGTATCTCCTGTTCATCTACGTTGACAAAATACAAAACCTTCATAAAGGGACTAGCATTTTGGCACATTTTCACTTATAACTTGGTAGTTACAACGCGTTTTTGGGACAATTCTAATCACTAACAAAATTAAGTGAAGTATAAATACAATGATTTTAAAATTACGTTTTCAAGGAGTTGTATAGCCTAACAACTTAGTAGAGCGTAGCAGGCAAGGTTCGCGGCTGGCAGTAGTCAAAATTCAATTAATTAACAGAATTTAGAATATCAGTGACATGTTGGCATGTGCAGCTGATAGTAGCCTGTTTGATACAATTACTTTATATTGGAAATATTGTCTAGATAAATATTATGCATCGCAAAACTATCCACTAAGTTGTGGTACTATACATACATATATAAAATTACGATATCTTCAACTAGAGGTATACAGAGACCAGAAAACTATATCTTGTTGGACTATAATATCTAACACAAATGATTATAGTATAAATATATAGTTTTTGAAACATTGAGATTTTTTAAGGTTTTACGGAATAACCACCAATTTAACCAACAGTGAAAATGAGTCCTATTGAGCATAAGGAAGGCAATTTCATTTGACGGATACAACAATATAGAAAACACAAATCAGAAAAAACTTATTTAAAAAAAAGATTTATTGTCAAGAACACTTTGATATAAAGAATTATTAAATATCATTATATTCGAGTGCGAAATAATAAAAGCAAAAGTAAAGACTAAATTATAAACCAATTTTGAAAATGGTCGTTTACAAAATATACATATAAGAAATGCTTGTAATATACAAATCAATTATATTGTGATTTTAGCTATTTTTTTAAAATTATAATTTAAGGAAACGTTTCGTTTCGGGCCTGCACTATAAACAATATCGGGATAATTGTAGTTGCAAAAAATATGGTCGCAAAGCAAATCTGAATCTATACGATTATTCGTTTAAGACCATTATTATAGTAATTGTCAAAGCGTAGTAGCTGTTTTTATAATAAGTCATGACATTGGCGGCTATGACTATTTACGTAGAAACATAGATACAATCACGCCTTTTTCCCTTAGGGGTTAGGCAGAGACTAAAGAGCGCCAGTTGGTACGATCCGTACAAACTTTCCTTGTTTCATTCACAAACATACATCTTGTCATACAGGCACGCCTAAATACATTTATTTTAAATATTTTTGATTGTTAATCTGTGATCCTGCGCTAATTTATTTAGAATTTCCACAGGAATTATATAAAACTATGTTTAAATAACGGGTTACAATGAGGCTTAGCTAAATTCAGTTAGATGTGCAGGCCCAGACTCAATAGATATTTGAAACATCTTTATAATTTGCCCAGCAGCGCCCAGCAGTGGGAAAACGCTAGCAGCATTACTTATGATTATTATTTTATTTCGATCGCTTTGCAAAGTTCTATGTCCTTTATATTATGCAGAAAACAGTCTTAATAAAAACAAATCAATATATACAAAACTATTGAAGAAATAATATACAACCTATTCACAACACGGAACATTTTAAGTTAATGTCAAATACTGAAACGCCTCTTTGTCACTTGACTATGAATCACAAGGTACTTTTAATTTATTAGTACATAGCATTTAATTTTATATGTCTTACGGTCAGAATCAGTGCTGTCTGATGAGTTCCCATTAAATTTACATGTCAGATAACTCTTACAATCTTTCTACTTTTGATTACATCTGGAATATAATGCTTGTCTTGACGTGTTCACCACGTCAAGACAAGCATTATATATGCAAGTCATGTAGTAACAAGGCGCTATGAAGCGATGTTAGATGTTAAATCCAAATTATGACCCACGATATTATGAAACAGTTATATTGTATATCGCTATGTGACAACCAAAAATGCTAGTTTTCTAATTGACGTTTCAGTATCTGACCAAAAATTTAAGAACTTTTGTTTCTTTTGTTCTTAAGATTCAAAACTTTTTCTCAAAATCTTTCAAAAACCCAAAATAGCAAAGTAAACGTTTATAAAACCAAAATTATTTAAAATCTATAGCAAAAAGGTATTTCCACGAATGAAGTTCCCTTCCTTACCTCGCAATAACATTATAAGTAGGAGTGTATTACAAAAACTATAGTCTTACATTTCTAGTCAGAATTGTAGTTAGTTTCTTGCATGAGGGGCTGCATGTCCTCGCGCTTGCGGTCGCCGCGGTTCGATATCCGGGTCACGCCTTCCAGTACACCGATCTCTGAAAGACTGAAAATTGAGAGTTTTATTAGATACGTGTTAGAAAATATGGTACAGTTTAATTATATTGACTGCCTCTGTGGCGCAGTGGACACTACGCCACATACTACCATTGCGTCGGGAGGTCGTGGGTTCGATTCCCACGCGTAACAATAATTTGTGGATCCCATAAATATTTTCTTCGGGTCTGGTTGCACTTTGTGCATGTTGTTTGTAAAAGTCCACGCGACACAGACCATTTCTTAGAGCGGAATTTGTTTTAAAAAAAACTATTTTGTTTGATTTGTCAAATAAGATAAGATCTTTGAGAGTCGTTACCAAAAGTCAGAACCTTGCAAGTCTTACAACCAGTCTTACCGAGCACCAAGTTATAACCCGGGTAACTGTGCTGTGGAGGTCAGATAGTCAGTCGCTCCATGTAAAACACTGGTATTCAGCTGCATCCGGTGAGACTGGAAGCCGACTCTAACATAGTTGGAAGAACCGCGCGGCTGTTGTTAACTAAGCCACGAGCTCCTAATAGGGTTCTGTATTGACCTTTTGGGTACGAAACCCTAAATAACCATCAACCAGACAGCATGTTTTGCCAATCTTGCCATATGCCATCTTTGCCACGTTAATGGAATACAAAAGCCATATAACTAAAAGCATGCTTACACTTCTGGCTGCACATCATCCATATGCGTGGGCGTGAAGTAGGGGTTGGCGGCGGCCGGGCGGAACTTGTAGCCCGTCATCACGAAGAACACCAGCGTGGCCATCTCGCGGAACATCTCGTCTATCCACGCGTACTGGAACGGTACCGTGATCTGTAACACATATGTTATTACATTATTAAAGAGATACATTTTATTATGATAATAACGTTAATAAATACATTGTTACCAATTAATAATATGTGCCATAATAATAATATTATAATCTTAAATAAGTTAGTTATTAGTTATATACAGGGTGTCCCAAAACTCAACGATAATCCGAGACAGGATGAAAGGCCAAGTCATACCGGTTCTAGGAAAAATAAAAAAAAAATTCCATATCACTTAGTTCAGCAATAATAGACACTTTTCAAAAAAGTTGAAATTCCACACCCTTGGTCGCATTTTCAAGTCCTGTGATCACCAATGTCACAATTTCGCTGTGTTTTTTTGAATTTCGTGATCTTTATTAAATATGCTATTAATCGTAAAACAAATTAATGCACAAAACATTGTTAATTTAATAAAAAAAGTAAAGTTTTAGTGAGTCATGGTTCACAAAAATATCGTTAGTTAACTTTGACGCTTCATATTGAAAAAAAAATGTACCACACTACCCTTGGCAAGTTATTTCAAAAGTTGGCGCATTTAATCAAGATTTCAAAATGATGCAACACTTGCCACTTTTTTTGCCATTAAAAATGTTATTTTTATTTGAACGAAGAGTATCCCCGAAAATGGATCATACGCAGTGGTACAATTGTATAGCCTCCTCGTTCCCCCAATCTAAATCCAGTAGATATTTTTTACTGGGAATGCATAAAATAAAAAGTCTATTCGAAATCAATACAAAATCTATCAGAACTTCTCCAGAAAATTGACACAGCGTCAGAAGAAATGAATGTAAGGAATTTTGCTTGACTGGTGCAAAGGTCTTTTGTAAGGCGTTGTAGAGCCTGTATTCGTGCCAGAGGAAAGCAATTATTTTTAGGAAAGAGGTAATTGAGTCAGTCCATACCCAAAATTTAATGTAATAAACATAATAGGTAATAATAATATTAAAAAAAAGAATGAACGAACCATCGTTCTTATTCAATTATTCTCCTTAAACTAAAGTAATTCCGAATTGTTTTCCTCTGGCACGAATACAGGCTCTACAACGCCTTACAAAAGACCTTTGCACCAGTCAAGCAAAATTCCTTGCATTTATTTCCTCTGACGCTGTGTCAATTTTCTGGAGAAGTTCTGATAGATTTTGTATTGATTTCGAATAGACTTTTTATTTTTTGCATTCCCAGTAAAAAATATCTACTGGATTTAGATTGGGGGAACGAGGAGGCCATACAATTGTACCACTGCGTACGATCCATTTTCGAGGATACTCGTCGTTCAAATAAAAATAACATTTTTAATGGCAAGAAAAGTGGCAAGTGTTGCCCCATTTTGAAATCTTGATTAAATGCGCCAACTTTTGAAATAACTTGCCAAGGGTAGTGTGGTACATTTTTTTTTCAATATGAAGCGTCAAAGTTAACTAACGATATTTTTGTGAACCATGACTCACTAAAACTTTACTTCTTTTATTAAATTAACAATGTTTTGTGCATAAATTTGTTTTACGATTAATAGCATATTTAATGGAGATCACGAAATTTAAAAAAAACACAGCAAAATTGTGACATTGTTGATCACAGGACTTGAAAATGCGACCAAGGGTGTGGAATTTCAACTTTTTTTTCAAATGTCTATTATTGCTGAACTAAGTGATATGGAATTTTTTTTTTATTTTTCCTATAACCGGTATGACTTGGCCTTTCATCCTGTCTCGGATTATCGTTGAGTTTTGGGACACCCTGTATATCCATGTAATATCTTTTTATGTTATGTAAACAAAAGTATGGGTGATTTGCCTGAAATAAATGATTACTTAATTTATTATAAACAGTGCGTGTATCAAACTGCTGACTGCGAGGTTCGATTACCAGCTAAGGTAACAAGTCAAAATAATTAAAAATTAAGGAAATAAATCATAAAAGGTACATGTATTCAATTGTTGACCATGAGTTGCCGGGTCCGATTACCAGCTAAGAAATAATTGCTCCGTGTGGGAATCGTAAACACAACTGCACTTCGAAAACAACAATAAGAAAACTAATAACAATAAAAACGCAAACGACACAAAACCGAAACAATAACAAGTAATAATAAACAACAGTTCACACACGACACGACGAACACGACAACTAAACCGGAGAAGAGCTTTCGTCTTCCGCGAGCGTACTGCTCAAACTATCAAAGAGAGCCGCCCTCGCACTCCGCGCGGTCCGCGCTCGCGCCGGCGACTTGGTGACGAGTGACGAGTTAGGTTCCCAGCGAGAGATTAATAAACTATTGATGAGACACTTTGACCTAAGACTGCGACGAATTACTACTTTTACTTGTTACAATTGTAACTCGTTGCATTGTAGTTTTATTCAAATACCGAATAACATTACATTGATTGATGTAGGTTTGAAATACTTTGACATTTATTACATAAAATCAAATAAACACGAAACGTTTATTTTACCAGACCATAAAAATGTAAGTACATAACAATGATAACAATCAATATCCATTAATATTCTTATCAGAGAAACTAACTTATCATAATTCATAATCCCCGGAGAATTACTTAGCATTCATTTTACAGTATCCCATCTATGTAACATCCACGCGCGGTCGCGGCGTCACGCGTCAGTGTGGCCATCTACTTTTCGGCCAAGGAGTCGCACCGCGCTTGTATGAAGTATGAATGAGCGTGTAAATATCAATTAGAATTTTGCAAGATCAATAATTAATAAAACAAAGTGACGATACCACTTCTTTAATAATATTCTTCTCAAATTTGCGACTGTAATCAATACTTCAGCATACATGTTAAATTGTTTATTTGAGATTTTTTACTACGCTAAAGAATATCAATAGGATTTTTTGCCGTTCTGTATGTATTTGTAGGTGTAATAATTAGATATCACACATTTTAAATCGTATGAATGTTACTTTTATCGGAGAGCGGGATAATTATGTCTTTTCATTTTTAACATAAAACAAATACTAAGTAACGCTACATACTACTGTAGGCGACACTGTTGTGGCCATCCCATTATACATTTATATAAAAATAACACAATACTTAAATTTATTAAACGAATCACTATTCTTAAGAAATATCAAAATATATACTTCTACATTCCATTTATCTTTCTCCTTTAACCTGATTGAGTAACCCTTCACTAAACAAAGATTTCCCCCTTTCCTTCCAAATCCCTTCATCAACAGAAGAGAATTCTCACCACACACTCACGACCCAATACTATATCTAAACGACCAACAAATCAATCATCGCAAAACAAAAAATAATCACTGGATCAAGTTTCACTGCCTTCATATCCTTTCCATTACAAAAAACAATGAAACAGCCAAATAACATGAAAACTTCAACCAGAAAAACAACTTCAAATTCCATCCTAATGTAAAAATTATCAAAACCTCACTATAATCTGCAATCAATAAACTCACAGAATAAAAACACAGCTAATAATCATGTATAAAGAATCATAAATAATCTTAATACACAATCTTCCAAAATACAACCACTAAACTAACAATAAACCTTCAAACACTCCTAAGGAAATTACATGCCCACTCTGATTCCCATATAATATTTCAACGAAAGTACATAAATTAATTATCAACTCTCTCTTCTAACTGCAAAAAACACCTCTGCTGATTAACACCAATCGTTCTCAATCTATGCACCTAGTATTCTTTTGATACCTTCAATAACTCCTTGTCAAACTTCAAGTAAATATGCTAAACAGTTATCGCAAAACCTATAACTACCAACAATCTACTAATAAAACTCTACCATTACTGATTGTCTAACTGACTGATGGACAACGTACAGCTGAAAGTACTGAAACGAAACTTTTACATGAAAGAACAGTAAAAAAATGTAGAAACTGGATAACTAATACCACGCAGACGAAGTCGCGGGCAGCCGCTAGTCTTTTATATAACACTTTTACTATCAAACTACTGAACAGATTTACACAAAGTTTGACAAAAAGTTGATATAGCAAGGTCTGAAAATGCACCTCTCACGGAAGTGATGACCACACGCCATCACTTTTCGGAGTTATTTGTGTGTATTAGAAATAATTATCGCTTGTTCCAGCGGTGGAGGAAAACACCGTGCTGCAACCTTGCATGTGTTAGAGTTCTTTAACACAGTTGTAATGCAATATCCTTAACCCGCACTTGGCCAGCGTGGTGGACTCTAAGCCTAACCCTCCCCTCATTATAGGAGAAGACCCTTTCCCATCTGTGGGACAACAGATATATCAGCATAGCCTTTCTTCCAAACTAGATACTAGTTTCCAGTCACACCGGATGCAGCTGAATACCAGCGTTTTACATGGAGCGACGGCCTATCTCACCTCCACAACCCAGTTACCCGGGTTATAACACGATACCCTTCGGTAAGACTGGTTGTCAGACTTTCAAGCTTCAAGCTACTGTTAACGACTGTCATAGATCTTCGAAAATGACAGCCGGGACCTTCCGAAATACGGAGGAACTCGATATGTATAAGATGGTCATCCACAGAACCACCTCGGCAAGCGTGGCTTAACGTCAGGGATCAAACCGCGCGGCTGTTGTTAACTAAGCGACGAGCTCCTCTCCACTGTTCTCTCTGAGAACGACAATAAATAATGGGTTAAATTTATAATAGTGTGTGTATCAAAACTCACGTTAAGTATAGATATGACGATCCTTGTGAAGTATATGTAGCATACGACCATGAAGTAGAAGTGACGGAACAACATTAACTTGCGCAGGTTGATGGCCGCCTTGCCGTCCGTGTTGGACGCCTCTTGTAGGTGGTGTATTGACCTGAAAATATCATAATAAAGTCATATTAATTAAGAAAATATTAAATTATTTGGTTGTCTTTCTACCCTAGGTGTTAATTTATGCCAGTTGTGCCCACCGGTCGGTAAACGATCTGTGGGTTACGCAACCAATTTGAACTGAGCGTCTCTGTGCTTTGGAGGGCACGTATAAAGTCGGTCCCGGTTGTTATCAATTAAGATAACAGTCGCAAAGCTACGTCAAAGGCCTTTCGGGCGGCTTGAACAACTTTGTCACTAGGTTTACCACTAACCATACGATAGATAGATAGAATTTATGTATTAAGTTAGAATTTCATAATTGAAATAACAACTACCACACTAACTAGAAAAACGATGTAGCAAAAAGATTCTAAACTCCACATTGGTACTAAAGTAATCTTCTTAAACAGAAACAAAAACGTGAGCTTGATTTGCTGTACTTCATTGGAATGCCAATTGCATGATATCATAACATATCATAACGGACACTTATAGTCCTGACTAAATCACAAATTACTGCTAGCGACAGAAATACATTGTGATACTTCAATCAACAACAACCAGTCCATAGTGATTGTAAATTTTCATTGATAAAAATGATTTTGAAAAGGCTGCAGTGTACACATAACTTATCTGACGCTTTCTAGTTGTACAAACATAAAATACTTGTAAGTAGTACCGAAATGTGTGGAATAGATTCTTTTTGTAGCGATTCCGTGGCAAATGTATAAATATTTTTTGCCGGGACTCGATTCCGAGACCTCTTGCCCGGCTGTCAGCCACAGATACAGTTAATAAGTTTAATAAAGTACTGACCACACAACAGGGAACATGATCGCGAAGCAGCACAGTAGCTCGACGAGCACGAATATGTAGCGCCACGCGTTGTGTTCCGCCGCGCCCTCCTCGCTCTCCGCTAGAATTATCTCGGCCACGTTAGCTAGCACCTGAAACATTAGTACATAAAATATTAACAAAAGTATAACAGATCATGTCGGTGATGTCGTAGCCGTAGAGTAACCGTCGGTCTTGTATGACAAGATGTATGGGTGTGAAGGAAGCAACGGAAGTTTGTAAGGATCGTTCCAAGTGGCGTTCTTTAGTCTCTGCCTATATTACGTATGTTTCAACGGAAATAAAGATAAGTATTGTTAACTAACTAAATTGTTAAATAAAGGAGAGCCTTACTTAACGTGATTCCTTCCAAGTTAAGTAAGGCTCTCCTATACTAAATTCAGTAACGACGCGCGACGCAAAGGAGGGTAATTGCTTATGATTTTAAAAGTAGTTTGTGTCGGCATTTTATTGCATTATAATTAAATTGCACACAGGTTCGTAGACAAACAAATTTACTATTTATTACCAAGGTTTTTGGTTATCCCTATGGGGAAAAAGGAGTGATTTTATGTATGTTTTTTACCGAGATACAAAGATAACGACGTTTCTTGTTTTTCTTTAAGCGTATATTTTTTTCTGTTACAGAAATAACTGCAATCAATTGAGAAAGCGGATAGTGATCTTAAAATCACCCACAGACACTGTAATTTCATTTCTATAAAAGAAGAAAATCAGTGAACATTGAACCACACTGTGAATGGGTGGCTAATGAGCTTAGGAAGATAGACCCAGGTAGGACTTAAGTGCTGTAATTATCTGTATTCATTGATATTTTATTATATTGAATGTTAAAGGATTATTTTCTTCTACGCTGGCGTCGGTCGGGCGCACCGTCGGTCGCATATTACACAAAATGATCTTACTTTAGGGCCCATAAACATTGTGTATATTGGTAAGCTTGAAAGACGATAACTTATAAAGAAATAACATCTAAAATATGCTATTTTAGTTTCATAACTTAGTAGAGAACGTTGATTGAATACACGATTTATCACTGTAGTTAAGGTGGTCGCCACGCCACTACATTGCGTCGGGAGGTCGTGGGTTCCATTCCCACACGGGACAACTATATGAGTGATCCACAAATAATTGTCTCGAGTCTGGTTGTACTTTGTGTCCATTGTTTGTATGTTAGTTAAAGTACCCGCGACTCAAGAGCAATTCTTAGTGTGGGAGTGCCTTTTTCACCAAAAAACTATTTGTTTCAAACAACTCACTGGCAGCTGCATAAGAATGCAGGTCAATGATTTCTTAAATACTGAATTTTGTACTGCGAACCTTGCATACAAGGCTCTCTAATAAATAGGGTAGATGACTACCAGTCAAATCAACTTCTCTTTATGAAAAGTCAAAAATACATTTTAGTATAGGAATACGAAGTGACGTCACAGTTTCGTATTTTCGTTGGTAATAAAATGAGTGCATCAAAATGTTTCTGTCTATAGTAATGACAATTTCAACACTATTTACCAGCAAAATTACATAGCCTGGGCATTTTATATAAACCTTTTACGAATACAAGTTTAAGTTTTTCGTTACAGTCAACTTGGATAACTTTGAAGCATTTGGGTAACATTGACAGTGGGAATATGAACTAGTTTCGAGAATTTTTTACATATGAAACCAACACAATTGATAAAAGTTAGCAAAACTAAAATAAACTTTTATCAATTGTGTTGGTTTCATATGGTAATATTATCCCACTGTCAATGTTACCCAAATGATTCAAAGTTACCCAAATTGACCTTAACTCAGTGAACTACCATATTGAGGCGCCCATAGCTAGTTGCGCTCACCTTTCGGTAAACGATCTGTGGGTTAAGCTAACCTTGTCGTGGTCATTCCATAGATAGATGACCGCATAGTGGTATTTGAACTGGGCGTCTCCGTGCTTCGGAGGGCACGTTAAAAGTCGGTCCCGGTTGTTGTCTATTAAGATAACAGTCGTTAAGCCACGTCAAAGGCCTTCGGGCGGCTTGAACAACTTTGACACTAGGTTGGCCACTAACCATACGATGAGAGAGAGTGAACTACCCAATTATTGGGCTATTACCTGCATTGGTATGACGATCATAAACAGCTTCTTATCCCGGTCTGACAGTATGTGCTTGATGAAGTTCCACCCGGTACCGACGAGAACGATCGTCACGAACAATACGGCGCCTTTCAACCTGAAATTAAGTGTTGGAAAGTGTAATTGTAGTTATCATTGCTTTAATTACTGTGGATATAGGAGGTGATAAAACAGTTTTAAATTGTATATCTTGACAGTCGTTACCCGTAGTTAGAAGCTTGATAGTCTGACATCCTGATTCTCTCTGTCTGTCTTTATTCTCTCAGTCTGTCTTTATTCTGATTTAGTATAGTATATTTAGTCTGATTTTAGTAACCGAGGTATATCGTGTCAAAATATAAAAATCTATATGTCGACGTAAATGGCGATATATCGTAGTACTTTATAGCTAACTCTTCTCTCACAGATATAACAAATGTGATGATAAAATAAATACATTACCGGTAAAACTAGCCTCCTACACACTACTACACAAGAACGAGGGATTTATTCCATGGCCTTTAACCTTTTAATTTTCGAAATATTTATGTGTTTCATAAATATCATTACTTGAAATAAAAATATAACGAGGAAGCCTTATCTGAGGGGTCTATTAATATTGCTTTAAGAGATAAAGCCTACGACATGCCCTTTATATTAAGACTGAAACGATAAATTTTCCGCTACAGAGAAAAGTAGATTTATACTTAGAATAGGTCTTCACTACTCTTGGCTAAGTGTCAGTTAGTTTATCAGGTAGAATTCAATCAGATGCTTTCATATGAATGTTACTTTTATCCAGTAGATAGGTTATCAAAGACTTATTTACGGGCTGTAAAATTTATCTCATCACAGTGAAATAGGTACGCTAACATCGGAATTGAAAAACAAATTACTAAATCAGATTATGTGGGTGGTTTTAACTTTTACACGTGGAAGCAAAGAAAATATCCTGCTTTTCGCATTTTAGACAAGTAGGGTGTTTCATTTTATAAGTTCAGACAGATTACCTAACTTTCCTTCCAGACACATTCATCGTATGTAACAATAATACGACGTGTGATTAATATTTTACTATAGTGTAAGTTAACATTAATGATAAACATCGACTTGTCAGGGCATTACTTGCATCCCTACAAAATGTAACCTCAAAAGTAGTAAAAACTTCAAAACAAATACTCACAAATGCGTAATATAGAACAATATCGCCCACGCAGTAACATGCTCTCCTCTCGTCTCAATAAAATGGTAGTTAATCCCGTGGAACGCCAGCGACAGTGCCTTCAGATACACAAGAACACACATTATAATATGTATCCTGTATACCGGCTGGCGGCTGGACTTGAGTATGAAGGTCCACACGAAGGCGCTGAGGAAGAAGACGAAGGACATCATGCTGTACAGCACCGGGAGAGGCATCTCACCAGCTGATAGGAAGTTGCCGTTGTTGCTCTCGTATATGTGGATCTGAAAGGAAATATTATTTTGTTGTACATTGTTGTTTAATTTGCTGCTGTGGCGTAGTCGGTAGTGTATAGGACTGCTAATTTCGTAAGTTTTCCGGGTCGGTTATATCGCTATTGGTATTTTCTGATTTACATACAAACATACATTCAATTACGACTTCTTCTCACATAGGGGTCGGCCAAGACGAGACCATATCAATCCTTACAAATTTCATTGGCTTCATTCACATCCATACGAGACTACCGCTGGCCGGTTACGAATACTACGCACCTAATGCAATTTAAATGCTATTTTCTCATTTATATCAGAATATTTTTCAATATTTGCCGTGAGTTTGATGACGTACCTAGTAAATGGCAATAAGCTCGCATTGCATTGGACTAACAATGCTAACTGTATAATCTGCACAAATACTTCAACCATTGCATTTCACCGCGGGTAAAATGTATAATAATAACGTATTAATATCCGTGAGTAGGATCTTTTATATCCTACTTAAAACTGCGAAGCTCATTATATTTGCTAAGCTTCACAACAAATTAGTCTCAAGTTTATAATCTCCTCTAAAATCCTAGGAATTAATCCCTTTCTTTCCTAATTGTGGTGTTTCAAGGATTCCACTTAAGTAGTCAAACGTACAGTGAAATATAAAACGATTAGCAGATTAATTATAAAGTAGACTGGCAGAAAATGCCACTGGCATGTCCTTCTTTATACAACTTTGTATAATCAGTTAAAATAAATTAATGAATTAATTTTCATTCGATTTTCAACAAACGACAGGGTCAATATTGAGAAAGACTTTAGTGTTCAATTTATGTTTTAGTAGATATTAGTTGTACGGCATATTTGTAAGAAATAGGGCACTTATTCGCCGAAAAGGCAAATTAATAAAAATATGCTGCAAGTTGCCTTTTATTTCTTCACAAAATTAACCCCCGGTTTCTGATTACATTTAGCGGTAGTTTATCTATTCAATAGCGTTAAAACTCATATAAAAAACGCTATTGAATATATAAACTAACACTTCTTAGAAAACTCTAACGTCTGTAAAATACTTACCCCGGTTTCTGGGGTACATTTAGCGGTAGTTTATCTAGTCAAACGCGTTTTATTATATGAGTTTTAACGCTATTGAATAGATAAACTACCGCTAAATGTAATCAGAAACCGGCAGTAAATATTTTACAGACGTTAGACTTTTCTACGAAGTGTTAGATAACACGACTCGCACCTCAAAGCTTTGCATTTCATTAACAAGAAAAAGTGGAAAAGGCTATTTCTTTGTGCGCTTCTACCCTTGTATATTGTTTGTAAAGGTGGGTCTAGGATAGAGTCAACGAGCGAACCACTAGCGGAAAAACCAAGCACAAATTCGTTTAGTGTAGACTGACTTGAAAGATTCGAACGAATACTTTTTTATATAAAACTAGAAAACTGGCCCAACTACGTCCATAGTTTAATTTTTACCCGTTGATTTAATTCGTCGTGGGAACTTTGATCCCATACAATACTTCTCCTGACAGTTACAAACACATTACAAGAATTATATTATCCAATTTAGTTCTGTTGTTTAAAAGTTCATCATACATTTCGGTAATTCATGTTTATTTATTTATAGATAAACTAGCTGACTCGCGCAACTTCGCCTGTGTCACATAAGAGAGAATGGGTCATAATTTTCCCCGTTTTTGTAAAATATTTCAAATCGAACCAGTAGTTCCTGAGATTAGCGCGTTCAAACAAACTCTTCAGCTTTATAATATTAGTATAGATTTGTGCTCAACGGAAGCCTTGCTCCGATAGTATAGACTTGTAGACCCACCTTTAGTAACGTGTTTATTTAATCCCGTATACGTGGAAAACTACTCAGGTTCGCGGTGTTGATTGTTCAAGTCGAAAAAGACTAAAGCTATGATTGGACTCGACGTGCAGAGAAAACAATGTTTGTTATATCCTTGCAGTATGAGATTTATGTAATAACTTTGTGTCTGTTTGCCGAGAGTCTTCATTTTGTGTTCCTTTAAACGAAATAAAAAGGTTTTTCTATCCAAACAAATTGTATCCTACTCCACTGAGTCGCGACGCATTCTTTTAGTACTTGAATGATAAACAAATTTGCTATCACATTTTAGTAGTGGACAACTCACACAAGATTTTCTGATTCCAAACTAAGCAGAGCTACTAAGCTTGTATTTTAGTAACTAGATAACTGATAAACTTACTTATATACTTCTACATTTAAAGAAGCTAGTTATACAAATAAATAAATTGAGTTCTAGAGTCTCTTCGAAGATTAGAGGTAAAGTTCCCGACAAGCGAATGCAAGTTAAAGACTTTGCATTACTTCCATAACTGTTTTAAAGAACTCTTAGGCATGCAAAGTTTTCTCAAGACGTTTTCCTTGCCTTATTGTAAGAAGTTAAAAATAACTGCTGCGATTTGTCGAGTTAAAATAATGAGATATATTTTTGAATCAAACGTTTAAGTATTACTGTATTTTGTGTAAAGAAAGTCCTTTTAGAAAATATTCGGCTACAGCGACCAGTTTTGTCGACATTTTGCAGTATTTTCGTGCATATCTAGACAGTTTTTTTAAACCTATTACTGTCCCACTGCAGGGCAAAGGCTCTCAGATGAGGGAGGAATAAATATATAGGGATAGATTAAACATTATTATGTATGTTATTCCTCCTTCCATGCAACAAACATAATATTTTTGCATTTGTTTCTCGATCTTAATAACCAGTAAAAACTAAATATTTACGCAATATCTAGATTTATTTTCACTTTATACACTCCTAGATTTCCCATACAGAAAACGTGTTACCATTGCTGTTTTTTTTTTAAAGACAATGGTACGAAACATTACGTGCGCGGTACAAACCGCCCTTAATATTTTAAGTCATACAAGACAACACACCAAAATCCGTCTCCACTATTAAACTAGACGTAGAACTATAATTAACTTTATCCTAATTAATAGTTTCTAACGTTTACCGCGAACACTGCACGTTTGAAACTACACACGGCACCAGATAATCGCTGCTTTAGTTCACCTCACAAAATGTTTCGCTATTTGTATTTTGAGCTCAAAACAACTGTTTAACTAACTTTATGAAATGCAGCGGCCCGCGAATTGGAGCATGCAAAGTCACTACACTCTGTGAAATACTCTTCATAATTTAAATAATGATAACGTATTGGTCAGTAATGGCCGCCTTGACACATGCTTTATCGCGCGTTCTTTCACGCGCGATTGTTGTTTCATGCACTACGCATATGCATACACATAGAGTGCAGGCTAATGTTTCTACTAATGGATCTATCCGATCATAAAACAATGTCTAACGGATATGCGATCCTGTACTACCAGATCCGCTGCAGTCTTAACCAACACGTCCCGTCCCAACCTACATCCTAAATTTCTATACCATTAACCCCATCCCCGTCACTGTTCAAATTTCCCTTCGAAATTTTCCAGTAAACTTAGGATTCTCAAGGAGGTTGACTTCAGACAGGCGGCCAGTTGTAAAACATCAGCCACTTTGTATATGCATTTCGAACAACTAAACTAAATTGGATATATTTTATTTAATATGTTTGTAATTGTCAAGGTTTGTATGACATCAATGGGATCAAAATTCACAGGAATCAACGGGTTGAAATTGTATTATACCTGGACGAAGCCTGTTTAAATAATATTATCATAATAATTTTCCAATTCAATTGATAGCACATTTCTACGTAACATTACAATAAAACAATGTCACTCGCCGCGTCAATCTGTATTCTGCGAATAACACAAATAACTGAACGGATTTCCATGCGGTTTTCACCAATAAACAGAGTTATTCATAAGGTTTCATTGTTTAAGTACTGTTTTGTCCGAATTCGTTGTAAAATAATTGTGTCCCCATTGGAATCTGAGGTCAGAATGAACGACAGAACGTATGACGTATTAATAAACCTTTTTCTATACGAAAATGATAATCGCAGCCGCATTTTTGGTAGTTATATTGGATACAATAATATGTGTTTTTATAATATACAAACGTAAAATCACGAGGAGCATGAAATACACCCACCGCGTTTTGCTATTAAGAATGCCATTTTATATTCCGAGCACTTTAAAATATATCCGTGCTACTATTGACAAATATGCCAATATAAATTGAAAAGACTAACCGCACTTAGCCCGACCCGGAAATTAATCCCGGGACCTAGTGATCAGCAGTCGGATACACTACCACAGGCCACAAAGGCAGTCACATCAACAGCATCTAATGCAATTTAGTGCAGACAATGACGCAGTTGACGGGTGCCTTTACCCTCGCTATGATTACGAAGTAAAGCTTACTGCACACATATTCGGTTTGCATGTTCGGTTCGCCAGTATTTACCGAACAACAAAATCGACACGTAGCAATTACTGCATTATACTCGAGCCATTTCAAACGTGCTATGTCATTTTATTAGTCTCTCGCTCGCACTCACACATTGTCACATTCATTTCATTCTTTTGATAATGGCGTAGTTCGCACGTTTGTAACGGTGATTATAGTTCAGCTTGTGTCGATGGGGTAGTTCCTTCGGGTCCGATCGTCACAATTTAGTTTAAACATGCAAGCGCGGCGATGACGACCGGCATATTTCCCGAACAACAAAACCGACTCGAAGCCATTACTATACTTGCTCGGTTTGTGCCGATCGAGCAGTTCCTTTCAGTCCGATCGTCATAATCCAGATTCTCACTTTCACTGCCCAAGTCCCAAAAAATTGAACCCACCAACTGAGTTATTGGCAGCAAGAATGTTGAACATGTAGGTGCGGCGATGCCGAGCGGCATTTTTCCCGAAAATTCATATACACATATTCGGTTTCGCCGGCCGCCTAGACCGATGACGAACCGAATATGTGTACTGCAAGTCTATCCAATCTCGATACATATTATGATGTGGTATTCACCATTGATTACACAGTAATAATCAATTGTGTGTATAATTACTGCATTATTGTTGTAATTGCGTTCAAGTGGTCAGCGTGGTCACTTCACCACTATTACCGCGTCATGGCGGTCGAATCATGGAACAAATATTTGGGTGAAGAGCACGTTTTGAACGGATTATGAATGGTAAATTTGTCTATGTTGATCCTACTAATATTATAAATACGAAAGTTTATGAGTACGTATGGATGTTTGTTACTCTTTCACGCAAATACTACTGAATTACGATGAAATTTGGTATGTAGGTAGCTGAAGACCTAGAATAAGACATAGGCTACTTTTTATCCCGGAGTTCTCGAGGGATCGGGATTTACACGGGAAGGGATTCTACGCGGTCGAAGTCACGGGTGGCCTCTAGTGTATTTATAATCATATGATACTGTTGTGTAAGGTGGTAATAAATAAATAAATAAACTATACTAGCGTCCCGTCACGACTTCGCCCGGATTAAGCCTAATTATACACTAAAACCCTCCTCGGAAATCGCAAAACCAATTGGTGTATACCGCATGAAAGCTAATTCGGGGAATTCTGAATTAATCGTGAACATACGTGGCACGCGTAATATTCAGTGCTGTGTTACGTGTTTCATAATACCTAGTCAACTAGTCAATTCAAAGTCAAATATGCTTTATTTCATTTGAAACAAGTATTTGAAATCGTCATAGCATATTTTATCTACCACCGTTTCGGAAAAGCTGTCGCTCGTGAGAAGAAACGGCAAGAAACTCAAGGCTTGCTCGTTTGAAATGTCAATATTTTCATATAACAATGTGATATTAATGATTTATTGGGTGCAGTGTTGAGAGGAAAGTAGTGATTAATCTTTTGAAATAAAAATGAACTGCCCAAATGTATGTACGCGCATAACTTTTGAATAACTAAATTGAATATTTTTTTTTATATGTAACTAACTGTTGGGGCTTGATGATCAAAATTCCCGCAGCATAAAATTGTACTACACCCGAACAAAGTCGGGGCAGTCCGCTCGCAAGTATATAAGTATGTTTATCAGTAGTCTGGTTACAGTACAAGCTTCACTTAGTTTGGAATCAGATGACCGTGTGAAAATTGTCCAATGAAATGTGCGATGTAAGATATTATTTTATAGCTGACTCGCATTCTCCTCTAGCGTATAAACACACACTTCTAGAACCTTACGAATCGATTATTTTATTAACCAATACTTCATCTTCACACACACATACATACATAAGATCACGCCTTCCTGCTTTTAGGGTAGGCAAAGACCAGAGAACGTCACTTGATTAGATTCTTACAGACTTCCCTTGCTTCATTCACATCCATATAATTAGTCGTATCAGTTACGTGACTTCAACCATCTCCATGCAAAATACGTTGTTAGTTTGTTTGTCGTATGGTTAGTGGTCAATCTAGTGTCAAAGTTGTTCGAGCCGCCCGAGACAATATGGCTTAACGACTATATCTTAGTAGACAACAGCCGGGACCGGCTTTTTACGTGCCCTCCGAATCACGGAAACGCACAGCTCAAATACCACTATTAACAGTTGCTTAATAAGTGCAAAGGTTTTGGAGACGTGCCGCGGTGATAAGTCATTCCTTGGTAAAATACAAGTTCGCGTTAATTCTCATATTGTATCATACCCATAATAAACAGTAAATACACAACGCGAAATTTTAAAGCTTATTTCGCAGTTTAATTGTGAAATCATAACAGATCGATAGATTCGCATTTCCAATATTATAATAGGCGAGCTGACCAATGCAACTTCGCTTGCGTCACATAAGAGAGAATGAGTCATAATTTTCCCCGTTTTCGTAACATATTTAACTGGTACTCTACTCCTACATGTTGTAGCGCGACGTTATATAGCCTATAGCCTACCTCAATAAATAGGCTATGCAATAGTAAAATATTTTTTCAATCCGCACTTCTTCTTCTTCTTCGTGTCAATGGATTTTAGTTTTTTTTTATTTTTTTTTATTTTATTAGATACCTCCAGTTTTATATAAACAGTAAATAAATACGAGTATATGTATTATTATGTAAATATATATATATATGTTATAATATATATTCAGATATGTTTCGACCAAAAGTCGGCAACGGCAATGGCGTCATGGCTTGCCTCGGATAAGTCCTTCTTGGTACAGTTGTACGGGCAATTAGGGCAGGAGAGCAGGTGTGCCATTGTCTGGGAGGAAGCCCCACAGTCGCAGCCATTTGAAGACGAGTCAGAGAAGCCCCACTTCGCCATACTTTCTCTGCACCGGCCAACCTGGGATCTCAGGCGATTTAATGATCTCCAGGTTGGCCAGGGCAGTTGATGTCCCGGAGGTAAGATCTCTGCTGGTTTAGGAAAGTCGGCAGGTACTGGATGTTTATTAGTCCACATGCTCTCTCTAGCCACTCGTGGGGTTACGTCCGTAGATCCAGTTCTTAAAAAACTTCTCCGGCTTTTAAGTCGTGCGCGACACATTTCGTAGTTGTACAGTGGGTGGCGAGTGTCTATCTCTTGTTTACGTTTCTCCACTGCACAAGCTACTTCGCGACGTATTTCGGGCGGAGCTATACCTGCTAGGGGGTAGAGTAAGTGGAGAGGTGTTGGTTTAAGGCAGCCCGTTATTATGCGGCATGTCTCATTAAGAGCTGTATCGACTTCTTTGGCATGGGCGGAGCGGTGCCACACAGGGCACGCATATTCTCCAGCCGAGAAGGAAAGTGCGAGACCTGTGGTTCGGAGTACATGTGGCGCTGCCCCCCAGGACGATGATGTGAGACGTCGCAGCAGGTTGTTTCGAGCTCCGACTTTCTGCTTTGTGTTATAGCAGTGAGCCCTAAAAGTCAGAGCGCGGTCCAAGTAGATGCCCAGATAGCGCGGATGATTGCAGTGTTCTATGTTTACACCTCGCCACGATACATTGAGAGTCCTTTTTGCCTCACGGTTACGAAGATGGAATACGCATGCTTGTGTCTTGGATGGATTTGGCTTTAGAGCGTTTGCATCGTAGTAGTCGCCAAGTCTATCCAGTGCTAGTGTGAGTAGTGCTTCGGACTCTTCAAAGCTCGGCGTCTGGGCTGCTAGTGCAAGGTCGTCTGCGTAAATATAGCGTTTGGTACCTGGCGTGCTGGGTTGGTCATTTGTATAAATATTAAAGAGTGAAGGAGCCAGAACACTTCCTTGTGGGAGCCCATTTTTTTGAACACGCCATCTGCTTTTGTTATTATTTATATGCACCTGAAATTGCCTATTACTTAGAACTTCCCGCAGTATATTGATAAAGCCTAAATCACCGGTCAAAGCATAAGCTTTCCCCAGTAGTTTTCTTATGTTGACGGTATCATACGCAGCGGTCAAATCGACAAAGACTACCCCCGTTACGCTTTTAGTTTCAAAGCCATCCTCAATGTGTTGTACCAGGTTGAGGGTTTGGCTTGTGCAAGATTTGCCTGGACGAAAACCGGCTTGCTCCGGTATCAGTGTCGGTTCTAGGATGGGGGTGAGGCGATTTAATAACATTCTTTCAAAAAGCTTGTATGTGTGACATAACAAGGAAATGGGACGATAGCTTTTTGGGTCCGATGGGCATTTGCCGGGCTTAAGGAGTGCAATGACTTTAGTTCGTCTCCACAGTTTTGGGATCTTTAAGTCTTTCAGGCATGAGTTGAACATATCCAAAAGCCATGATGTCGCCACGGGGCCCAGGTGCTTGATTTGTTCTGTTGTTATGTCATCAGTACCAGCAGCTTTACCATATTTTAGTGAGTGTATGCCAGTGATTATTTCATTTAATGTGAATGGTTTGCTAATATTGCTATGGTTATCATTTTCCGTACTAGTTGTTGGTGTTTTGGTTCTGGTCAGTCGTTGCGGTGGTTTTCCGTTCAACAATAGTTGGTGGGCAATTTGATTTGCCGTTACCTTTCCAGGGTTCATGGGCTTTGGTGGATCTCCCGTGAGTTTTCTGATAGTGGACCAGGCTTTTTTGCTGTTATGCGTCATATCGACGCTATCAACAAGCCTCATCCAACTCTGCTTGCGGCTCTCACTTACCAAGCGCATCAGCTCCTCTCCTGTCGAGAGCGTCTCCTCCGAGAAGGGGTCCTTCTCGTAGAGAGATTGGTAGTGGGAAAGCAATTTTGCAGAGTCACCATTTAAGCCGGGTATATAGGGTGTACGACAGCCTCGAGGGATACACTTACGGGAGGTTTTCCAGACAATATCTACAAACTGATCGTAATTGTTGGGTATAGGAAGTAAGTCAGCTAATTTTGAATCTACAGTATCTGAGAAAAGCTCCCAGTTGGCTTTGTGGAAGTTAAAACGGCGGCGGAAGGGTACGGTAGAAGGTTTAACAGCGGCTTGGATTCGGCAGACTATCGGCCGGTGTTGGGTGTGTGGGATAGGCCCAGAAACGGTTTTTTCGCAAAGCTGGCTGATAATGTTACTAACAAAAATCAGATCAGGGTTGTAGCCTCGTTGCCATCTCCTACTATTAAAAGATGACGGGAGTTTAGGGTCATGGATGAGTGCAAAGTCCATACTTTCTGCCCATGTTTCAACAGCAACACCGTCCGGGTTCGTTTCAGTGTAGCCCCAAGCTGAGCTGTGGCTATTAAAGTCTCCAATGATAATTTTTATGGGGTGGTTGTTGAAGTTTGCTGTACTGGTAAATAAAAAGGGGATATTTGGTGGTTTGTATATTGAAGTTATGGTGCAATTCCCAATATCGACTGTGATTGTCTCAATTTCGTTTTCTGTGCTGCATGACACTGATTGTATTGCAAGTGACGGATTTGCAAATATTGCACTGCCGTGTTTTGCGTGAGGTATTTCAGCTATAAGTGACATCCCTTGTATCATTGGTCTACTTTGTTCTGGACCCCTATGAGTTTCTTGAACGCAAAGAATGTCACATAGCATGTTTTTGCAAAGCGTTGTGAGGATTTTAGATTTCTCTAGAGAGAAACCTTCAATGTTTATAGACACGACAGTTACTGTGGGTTGAAATGGATTTGGCGTACCATGTTGACGCCGTGAGGTACGGTTTTGAGGGTGTAAAAACCTGTTTTGGCCCTCAGAAGGGCCGTTTTGACTCTGAGACGAGTCATTGGTATCTGGAGGTAAAGGCGAGGTGTTTTGCCTAGTGTTTGAGACTACCATTGTGGTGAGAGGATTAGTCAGCCTAGATTCTGCGTTACCGAACCTACCGCACTAGTAGTTCCTGAGATAAGCACGTTCAAACAAACAAACAAACGAACAAACTATAATTTAACAATATCAGTATTGATTAAACAAGTATTATAATCTATTAATCTAATACTTACAACGACGGTAACTGGTGGTCCCGCGGTCGTGCTGGGACAGTTGTTGAAGTACAAGTTGTATAATCCCTGCTCGTCGTGCGTAGCCACGTACAGCGCGAACTGCGGAATATTCAACAATTTAGTACTAGTCTAGGTTAACGAAAAAATATTAGACTTGTACTTGTAAAAGGTTCAACTAGGTACCCTCTGACTCCGTATTTTTTTCGTAAATAATTTTCAAATTATTAGGCACTCATTTGGTACCTAGTATTGTTGGTGAATAAATAAAATAAAGGTTTAACTAGAATGCTCACGCTCATAAATTATGTGGGAATTGTAATTATTACAGACTGAAACAATTTATTAGGCACTAATTTAATACCGACGAAACTTTGACGTCACTACACCGTATTTCTATAAGTACTAAAATGCGTTTTTGATATTTCATAAAGAGTAGCTGATTTGGCAGTTAAGTACCCAATTATAACTAAACTCTTTGTAGAGGCTTCGATACAAGTTTCTAGTGAACCGCTTATTGTATAGTACTTGATTTTAGTGCGCTAAATACATCGCCATTTTAGTTCAACGAGTTTATAGCTGAACGTCAAACAGATTTTGAGAATTCACAGCGCAATTTTCAACCGTACTCGACAATATCACGGGACTGCAAATTAGAATTTGAAATTGTATTTCACATAAGTAAAATAAAAACAGGTTTATGCCCTCGGGATGTAAAATACATTAGCTAATATTACGTCGCGGTTACAGCCCGAGGCGGATGGATTTGTTGCAGGTAGACACCATGCCATGAGTTTTTAGTCTTCGCGTGTATACCATTCTAAGATACTGCATAAATTTCAGTGAATGTAGAATCCGAAAGTCAGAAAGTCAGTGTAGCTGACGCCTAACTATCAAAAGCAGCGGTCTAAGTGCACTCTAAGTCTCTTCACAAAGTTATTTGTGCATTGTAAATTAAATAGCGAAGGAAAACATAATGAAACCGGGAGTTTTAACAACACTTGAAGGATTTTACTCCCCAAGGAGCCTTTGCAACTGCAGCCTTCAGCCTTTTGTAGTACAATCAGAAATAACTATTTAAGTAGAGGATTTCTACAGTCGGTTCTAACAAGGAACGAGCTTCTGACATTGAGAATTACTTTGAAAATAGTTTATGCGGAATGCGCCGATGCGTTGTTTATATAAGCTCGATAGCTACTCTGTTGTCGATAGTGGTATAAAATGGCAACCTTTGTAAAGTGACTGAGTTATGATTATATAAAATTAGAAGAAAAGAATATACATGAAATACAAATTATACGGTTAATGCAGAAAAGAGCCAACAAGCTATGAAGCTTGGCAAGAAGAATACATGTAAAACATTATTGCACGAGTATATTATAGGAATAAATGTTTAAAACAAAAAGGAGCGATCATCATTAAATTTCAAGTGATGCCGAAAAATATTTCTGTCGCTACAATACACGTCAAAGTGACAAAAGCAGCAAAATACTTGAAAACGGCGTAATATTTACGAACATTTCTGCATTCGGCTTAAATAGGAATTTTAATTAAAGTAACTTACACTTGTATTGTAGTAATCGAATCCATTTCTCGTTTCTTTGGTGATAGGTAGAAGCGCGTGTGAGCACTTATCAGCTGTCTTGGGTTGATCTGTTCAAATAAAGACACTGTTAGGACACATTCAAAGTTGTGGTTTAACTAATACCAATATTGAACCTGTGGGTTTACGACCTTTTCTTATTCTATTTTGATACGAAGGACGCAGTTTTGAATTCGAATTAGTTCAGATAAAATTATCATGAGAAACAAACGAAATTACAACGCATTCGTTACCTCTGATACCAAAGTTCGTTCTACTCTAAGCGGTACCATCTAGGTGAGCGAAATGCCACCGCAATCGGCAGCGGATATTTTATCAACAGGCCTTCAATATAATAAAGTAAAAGTCCTTGGTTCTAAAACTAAGCTTCTTTCCTAGGAGGCCGATCGTAATCAACTTTCAAAGATTAAATGTGATTGCCTGACCCACTTCGAAGAGATTCTTCTTACCAACCATATTTTTAAGCTGAAATATTATTGCATAATTCCTTTGCTTTATGCAATTGAAAAAGTTAATAAAAAAAATGTACTTCTTTACGATTTTATAACCGTTTCATACACGTAGATATTTAAGGATTTTATTTTAATCTCTTCTCTCTATGCAAGATTTTCTTTTGTTTATGTTTATTTTGCAGGAAAGCAGCGCGGTCTTCGCGCGCTCTTTCACGCGCGATTGTTGTTTCATGCGCGATAGAGTGTGTGTGTAAAGGGGGCTATTGTTAGTTCTCAAAAACTAGTCATACAAAAGTGTTACTTACAAGCAGGAATAACAGATCGATTCTGGTAAATATGCAGCGGAGTCTTCGCTTTGCAAGTGATGTTTAGCCTCAGGTTCACGAAGTCCATCTTCAAGAACACGATGGCCGGATGCTGAGGTGACAGGATGCTGTTATCACTGTCCTTGAGGAAGCAGGTCGCTGAGTTGGCTTGAGCCAAGTACGGGCTGATGGCCGCGTTTATCGTCCGGTCGAGGGTGAAGCCGTACTGCGAACAAAGTTACCACATTAGGGACTAGTTTTATGGTTCTTGGATATATGATAGATCTGCTAGATAAATATTACGACATTAGAGACTAGTTTTATGGTTTTTGAATATGTGATACGTAACTTATCTGCTAAATAAATATGCAAACGTATTTAAATCACGCCTTCATTTCCATAGGGGGCAGTAAGATGTGTTCACCAGTCACAGGTATACATAATAGGAATGCCTTTTTAAGTTACTATACCTTTTAACAAAATGTTATATGTCAACTGTTGGTGACCCAATAAATTAATAAATAAACACCAAAGAAAGCTAGATAAATGTATAGAAATATCTATCAAAATTTCATCTGATACTTATTTTGGCGTGGTCAAACGGCTTTATAATAAGTCGCCAACATGTACCGAGCATAAATACAAATCTTAGCTTTGAATTACTTAGTTTGTAGTTGTATTCGTTACCGCGCACAGTAATTAATTAGTATAATAATTGTATAAGCTAGCTCTGAGTTTCTTGTCGTTCGTTATTTGCATCTCCGAAACTAAAATCTTAACTTAATTGGCGACCATGTTAATATACTTCTTGTTAAAAGATAGACCGACTTTATGCAACAACTTACCCCCGGTTCCTGAGGTACATTTAGCGGTAGTTTATCTATTCAATAGCGTTTAAACTCATATAAAAATGCCATTGAATAGATAAACCACCGCTAAATGTACTCAGAAACCGGGCATTACAAGAGAGCTTTGAATGCAAGATTCGCGGCTGGCGGAGATATATAAAATTCCAAAATTAGTACATCAGTGACACAAAGACTTATGTAGATGACAGTGGCCTGTCCGATAAAGCTACTTAATTTACGGAAATACACAGAATTCTTAATAATAATCTTGATAAACTGTGCATATCAAGACTCACTGCTAAATTGTCGGACGAGAATAATGTTTCAGTCTAGTTATTAGGTATTGGCAGGTTTTGCACTAATTGGCTGAAATACGATAATATTTGCGCTTCGATTGGGCTTCGAGTTCGGGTAAAACAATGCCTCAATGCTTGTCGGGCGAGATAGATATCTTCATAAATCTTATGTCACTACGTCTAACGGATAGTCTCTAGTGATACTGACACCAAATATTGTAAATCGACAATATCTCGGAATATAGGTGATATTCGACCACTTGAAGCCTGAGCGTTAGGCGCTAACGTCCACATGCTCGTTTCGCCATTGATCAACGCCATAGGGTGGCGAGCCTACTGCTATATACCAAACTCCAAAACTCTAACCTTTTTTTTTTTTTTTTACTTGGTTAATGCATGAAATTGCATCCCCAGCGCCCGGGGGAGCGCTGGGGTATGTGGGGCTCTCCGAACCAGAAGGGCTAGGCCTACCCACTAAACCACCAAGGTGTTGCCTCCTCTGCATAATGTCGAGGCTGCGGGATCGCTTAAAGCACGCAACCGCAGCCCCGACGCGGCCAAAACTCTAACCTAACCTAACCCGGGACCTCGTGGCCAGCCGTTAGGTAATGTATCCGACTGATACATTACCAAAGGGGCCACAACGGCATGTAAGTAAGTATATTTCAACAATTTTGATTAAAACATTTTTAATTTCGCAGCATATAGCACCCAACTCCCAGTTGTACATTGAAACTGAAACAATGGCAGCGAAACGTGGGCGTGTTAATTGCATCTACACCTACGCAGAGCGTGGGCAGCAGGTGACATTATAATAGTAAAATATGAAATATTATCTCGCATTTAATATTTCTCGGAAAACTTTCAATAAACGAGTTGAAATCAATATCACAGTAAGGCTTGGTTTACACGTGCCATAACCACACCACGAGGCAGCGACAAAATCTGGTTCATGCGTATACTGCCGCCGCAGCTTTTTGCAGTTGCGTTGTGGTATCGACGAAACATGTCATGTGACCGGCCGATAGTTCCGCAGTACCTGCAGTTGCGTTGCCGTCGCGTTGCAGTCGCGATGTGGTTGCTATGTGGTCGCGAATTGGTAATATGAAACACGTGATCCATAACGGCGGTAAAATGTGGTACGTGTATCTTGTATCTCATTTCAATAGGAAAATATGCACCCGACCACGTTTTGTCGTTGTGGTACGTTTGAAATAGCCCTAACATTCAATATTGCTCTGCTTTCGCGCTTTTATATGTGAAAGGACGTGAAGTGGTTGTGCGTGTGACAGCTAAACCATTACCTGATTCGAAGAATCAAACTAATACCAATAACTGAACTAGAGCAGCTCTCTCTAAATCCATTAGCTGGAAAAATATAACTGAATTCTACCGATTTTGACGTCTAAACACAGATATTGCGTACGTTCATGGTGCTTTTTTGAGTTTTCTAGTTTTTAAAGGCACTAACCCCCGGTTTCTGAGGTACATTTAGCGGTACACAAATTCAATAGCGTTTAATCTCGATATACTACCGCTAAATGTAGTCAGAAACCGGGCATAAGTAAAATAAATTATAGTCGTCAGTGTCCGTAATAAATCAGGTTTTTAGACCTTATTTAATGTCTGTTCGAGTCTTAAACATAGCAAATCTTTGTTTATCGATTACGGTTATAGTCATCATTATCATTAATAGCTTTTCTCTACACACTATATAAACCTTTTCTCGTTTACGCCAGTTTCCCCTATTTTGAGCTACACTATTTCAGATGTTCCCGTCAACATTAAATTAAGTCATCGACCAATCTTGTTCGAGCGTCGTTCAAAGCTAGTTGCGTACGCTCACCGGCTGGTAAAAGATAATTAAGTTAAACCACTTTCCGAACGGATATTCCGTAGATGGGTGGCCGTTTAGTGGTATTAGTGCTTACAAAGGCACCTGAAAGGTCGGCCCCAGATTCTATCAAGTAAGGTAACAGTCGTTAAGCCATATAAAACGCCGGTTTGAGGAACTTTAACACTCAGTTGACGACTAAACATACGATAAATAAATATTAAATTGTGCCTCAGGTACTGAAGCACCGCCGGGTCGCGCCCCGCGATCTAAACTAGGACAACCTGGGAAAACCAGGAACGACCGCCGCACTATGCATGACGAGTATTATATTAAAAACAAACTAAAAGTAATCCTGCGTGCTCGGAATTGTACAAACATACAAACAAAGTTGTAAAGCTTTTAGTTATTGCAATCAACGAGACCGGGTACATGGTACGCACTCTATTATATTTTACATTCATAGAATCATGTTTGTTATAATTGAAGGTGTAGGCTGAGGTTTATGAACAATCACAATTAGTACCATGTAACAGAGAGCGAACCTATTGGCAATATTTAGGATAACTTAGGAAAAAGCCATTAAAGCTATGTCCAACCCGGGACCCATGTGATTTGGCCGCTGACCTTGCACCCTGCACTGACTTGTAAAAAATGTCCAACGGCCAGTAGTATAGCATTTAATACAATGATAAAAAAAATTGCAGTAAGGACCTTAGACTTCGTTCAACTTAGTCTATAGATTTTATTAAAAATTTACAAACAGATCCATCGACACTTATTTTTTTATAATATAATGTTTTTAGTTAGGATTTATTGTATTTTATGAATATGAAAAATATCCGAAGATACTTCCCAATACTGGGTCTGAAACAGAATTCTTTGAAAGTATAATGTTAAAGTATTTCCAATATATTGAATATTTTGGACACGGAAATGTGTTTTAATATTTCACAATATGCTGAAGAAGAATGCAGATATCGAAAGCGGGCTTGAAAAGATCGAACTACAGTTGCAAAATATTGACAAGAATGGAGTTCGGGAATAGCATTGTTTGTCCAACTTTAATGCCCATATACAGTCTTCAAACATACATCAAAACCCCTGGGCAAAAGATAAAGAATAAATGCAGAAAAGCAGACAAATGCAAGGATTTTTTAAGGACTTCCGCCTATCTCCATGGAAAGAGGCGTGATTTGATGTATGTATGTACGTATGTAAAGAAAGAAAGACCAGAAGTGCACGAGAAATGTTTACATGTTGCTAAATTCACAAACTCAAAGTTAACTGGTGCGTACTTTGACAATAGGTAGAATAGAAAATAAGTCCAGATAGAAAATGATGTCAAAAACTTGCTGATTTAATCTTGAAAACATTTACCACTCAAATATCATACTTATTTCTGTAAATGTAGCGCATCATTTTCAATGCACTAATATAATAGGACCTAATGGACACAATAAACGAATATAAACAAAGAGAGTTTTCAAGCCCTTTGTCTACTTGTTACTTCTGTCGGGCCAGTCCGACTTCGTCTGGGTATAGTACAATTTTATGCCGTTGATTTATTTCCCGTGAGAATTTTGAACCCATCGATTTAATATAAATCTTGTCACGACAGTTACGTATTAAAAAATAATTATCCAACTTATTTTATACACATACATACATTTCGGTGATTATTTTTTTTCAATCCATTAACTACTGTGTCTTAACCGTCTCATTGTTGGGCAAAGGTCTCCTCGCGGACGAGGGAGGGGTTAGGCCTTGAGTCCATTACGCTGACCAAGTGCGGTGCGGTTGGGGATTTTGTATGCAAATTTCAAAATATAGATTCAAAAGGTGCTGTCTTTTCATTTCCAATAATACATAAATAAAATCACACCTCTTTCATGTAAGCAGGCAGAGATAAGACTCCATTTGCTACACTCGCTGCAAACTCCTTTCGCACATTCAACATTCATAAATCTCCGCGTCAGTAGAATAACGGCATAAGCGACTTTACGTTGCATCAATTTTATGTCATTCTTGCTCTGAAATGGCAAAGGACTGGTTACGAGAGTGCACGTGGCTTTTTTGAGGAAATATTGCCAATATGACCTGTGTTTGCATTCCTAGGGCATCCGCTAGCGATATTTTCATTACTCCCACAAAGTGAATATTTTTTGACAAACATCCGTTATTGCTTTACATGACCAAACTATCTCAGTTCAAACGAATATGAATACCGCTTCCACTACCTCTGTAAAGGTTATCAAATGGAATATTGACTAGCTTTTTTAATAAACTTGCTGTGACTTTTTTTATCAGAGAGAAACCGACGCTTTATTTCGCGAAACTGGACCTCAATATTTTTAACACAATAAACTTGCTGTTACTTTATCTTAATGACTAGCTGACCCGCGCATCTTCTTAAGAGAGAATGGGTGAATTTTTTCTCCGTTTTTGTAACATTTTTTACTGGTACTCTGCTCCTTTTGGTCGTAGCGTGATGATATATAGCCTATAACCTTCCTCGATAAATGGGCTAACTAACACTGAAATAATTTTTCAAATCGGACCTGTAATTCCTGAGATTAGCGCGTTCAAACAAACAATCAAACGAACAAACTCTTCAGCTTTATAATATTAGTATAGATAGGTTAACTAACGCTTATCTATGTATCTTGAAACTGGACCTCAATATTGTACATAATTCATACATACATCTGATCATATCTTTTTCGCATATCCATAGGCAGAAACCAAAGAACGCCACTTAGTACAATCATTAGAAACTTCCCTTGCATTCATTAATTAATTAATTAATTAATTCATTCATTCATTCATTCATTCATTCATTCATTCATTCATTCATTCATTCATTCATTCATTCATTCATTCATTCATTCATTCATTCATTCATTCATTCATTCATTCATTCATTCATTTATTCATTCATTCATTCATTCATTCATTCATTCATTCATTCATTCATTCTTCATTCTTCATTCACATCCATACATTTTGTCATACAGTACTTACTATTTAAATTTATCATTATGTTACAAACGCATCTAAGTATAGTCCCAACAGACTCGTGACCTATTTACATTGCATTTCGTTGAAACTTTTAAACGTGAAGCATCTTTCAGTTCACTTCATAGTTGCGTTTACGACATTATTCAAATTAGTCGGCCGAGCGAGCACTACGTCAGAATGCTATGAGGAAATAATGAGATGGCTTACGAATCAACTTTGTAGGAACGCTTTATTATTTATTGTTATAAATGAACCTCGTACTACATCACCAGTTTATTCTCATACAAAATAATATTCTCTACTGTAAAATTTTCATTTATTTTCTTTTTTCCCATAGAGGTAGACCCAGACTGTATGTATGGATGCGAACGTAGCAACTTAAGTTTGTAAGCTTTGCAGCAAGTGGCGTGTTGGTTTTTGACTAGGTCTACCTCTCATACAGTAGTTATTCTAATAGCGTGATATAGTCACGCTATTAGAATGAATATTTAGTAATTTTGTTTCAACAAAAACGTGAAAATGTAAACTTGTCCGACTGTGATTTTGTTTTATTACACAGATATTTAAATAAGATACACACAACCAAACATACATTTCACATTTAAAATAAAAATTATCGCACAATTTATTTACATTTTCAAGACTATATTGACATTGCGTTCAAAATATATATTTTATATTTTTCCAATCAGTGGCGCGTACCGTCAACTTATTTATTGAGCGATGCAGCCTCAATGGAATATAAGCACTTGTATATCTATACTAATATAATAAAGCTGAAGAGTTTGTTTGTTTGAATGCGCTTATCTCAGGAACTACTGGTCCGATTTGAAAATTTTTTCAGTGTTAGATAGCCCATTTATCGAGAAAGACTATAGGCTATAATATCATCACGCTACGACCGTACCAGTAAAAAAATGTTACAAAAACGGGGAAAAATATGACTCATTCTGTTTTGTGACGCAAGCGAAGTTGCGCGGGTCAGCTAGTTTGTATAATAATTAGAAACACGTACAAACTATTACCCGATGGCCAATGGCGAGGCTGTAAATTGTGTGAGCTCCGGTGACTTGCACTGCGAATATTTTAAATGACTTTTCCTCACAAACGACCTCTGACCTTTTCTCATAACGTGCAATGAAAAGTGTTCTATTTTTAGCCACAAAGGACTTCCATGCAAATATAAACATTTTATTTTATAATCCTTTTTTCTATTGAATAAAATATCAAACGAAATATATTTTTACTTTTCAAAGTCTCAACCTATTGTTGTCGACTTAATTCTTTGCGAACTTTCTTTATGTAAGTTCGCAAAAAATAACTTATTCTTGCAGCTCTTTCAATAACTCATTCACTCAGTCATATTCGATTGTTAAGTTGCGAGGCAACGGTAATTTTCAAGCAATTAGTAAGCACATCTACGCAAGCAATCCTCTTAGTTTGATATATTTGTACTGCTCTTTGATGTCATTTAAGCGGATTGTGCAGCACTGGGAAAAATTAAATTCTTTTCAAAAGCGGTTACTGTGGATCTACTTTCCACATTATGATAATTGGTGGGATGATTGCAGTCTTGAAAGTGGTTAATTGCCCGCTGTTTTATACATTGTTATGTTGGTTATTGAAACCGATATGATCGGTACCCAAAATGATTGAACTATTTATAGAATAAACGAATATTTTAAGAAAATTTCGTGATTTCTGACAGCCTTTTTCAGTCACCTATAGTCAGCAAAGTAATTCTGTTACAGCAATTTCAAAGTAGCGTTTTTTCAACGCGTATAGCTACCGACGTTTCGGCACACAAGCCATGCACGCGTTTAATAAAATCGGACATACAGGGGCGTGTGTACTCGAAATAGAGAGACAATATCGACATGGGTTAATGAGAGCTTTTAAGCGCGTCCACGCTCGTAAGGTTAGCGCGCGTGGCAAAAAACGCGCTTATACCTACCTAAATGCATTTTGTAAAAAACCTCTCACTCTCTCTCAAACCTCTAGTAGAAAGCCCAGTTAATTATTTTCAGGTACGTTTACAAATTAACGTCAACACTCAGAGGCGCAAACAACCAAATATTTGGTCGAACCGAGCGCTGAAACGTCACTCAATTATAAGTGCCGCTGTAATTGAGTCACTACAATTAAGGTTAAAGTGTGTAGCTGAAATTTCACTGATATTTCAGAGTTAGGCTGCGTTTTGGCCAAATATGTGCTAGGCTACTGAGCTATGCGAGGTTTCGTAGCGACACTATGAAATGGAACTCTGATGAGCGAAGTGAGGATGTGTAACAGTCTCTTTCCAGAACACATCAACTGAAATAGTCCTATCTCTTTCAAACAAAATTTTTTGGCTAAGCTGCTGAAGCTTTTTGCATCTATCTTTTGCTCGTTTTTTACGAACAACATCTGCTGAAACATTTCGCGAGAGCTGAGCTTATTGGAGCGAAGCTAATAAAACGATTTTAATTATACACTCCCGTTACGTGTACTCGTACAAATCTGGAAACGCAGCCTTATGGCGTTAATTTAAGCCCACCCAAAATAATCGCCTACAAGAGATATCACCTCAGAACTGTTGCAAACATAAGTGACGTCACATCACAGGCGTCCTTGCAATCTAATTAAGTCCAAGACTACCTGAGACTCACTTAGGGACACTAACACGTTTAAGACCGGTAACTTATGCGGTATGGCCTGCTTACGATAGCATACATAAAACATCAGGCAATTCATATAATCCTAGAATTATATTAAAAACTCATTCGTCATTTCCCTCAACCACTTTGTACTACTTCAAGTTAATTAATTTCTTTCAGAGACAGTCCGTGTATTTATAATTGTACTTAGCAAGAGTATTTATAATTGTGGCAAAGGTTTTACAAATGTCGGCTACAAAGTAAAAGAAACAACCATTAGTAAGCTACACAAATAACATTTTATTCCGTGTAAGAAAATATGGAAATGTATTTCTTCCTTGTCCTTTTTAGTTCGTAATCTAACCGAGTCTTTCTCCATTTTAATTAAAAATATTGCTCATACGAAATCAAAGGAGATTAAAAAATGGATATTCGTTTAATGCAGACCGATGCGAAATTATTTTGCATGTACGAGTAACCTCCTATGGCTTCTATTTGTGGAATTGCATAAAGCGGATTTGTCAAAACAATTTCAGGAAAATATCGGCTCAATCCATTTGGTTTATACCAGACGGATAAAAAAATACCAAAATAAAACATTTTGCAATCATTTAAAAGGACGAATGACGTCACGGCTCTGTACCGTTTATTCTGAGCTCTTGAAATTAGAGCTACTTTCAAACTTTAATGAACTTTCAAAGTCATCTTCTATTCATTTGAATTTTTCTTTATTTGCCTGACGGTCTTAAAATAACTCCTTCTTATTACTGCCATCATACCTTTTAGTTTAACTATATTTTTATTAGGATAAAAAGTAAAAACACAACATCATAATAACTGAATATGGAGATAATAATATTAATATAATCACGGAAAAGAACAGTTTTTAGTCGTTTTTCGACTAATTGGCAGACAGACGTTCAAAAGTTACATACCTACAGCTCGATTCTCTATTACTATCGTCTGGCTATCGAAAAAAATTGTATGACAATCTGTTCTGCGCGTGTAGCGAAAGTACGAGTAAGAAACAATTTTTACAGTACATTTAAATGTCAGACTATCGATACTCGATGGTTCCAATTGTAGAAAATCGTTCTACTGTTCTAGACTGCTGCCGACAAGTTCATTTCAACCCACTTAAATTTCAATTCACCGTTTCAGGTAAGTATATGAAAATTCAAATCCTAGAAATTAATCTTAAATACAAACTCTACAAATTATAACTCCAAAATAGCAATTTTTTGCATTATTTTCTCCGAATTTTGTTTTTAATTCATAATAATATCATTTTAAGAGCTTAAACTGGCGAAACTTTTGAAAGTGAATTCGAAGTTTTGAAGTTCAAGCCGTTGAATACAAAGAATTACTTTAATGTCCTTACCTCGCCATACACGGGGCCTGCTGGCAGCATGAAGTTAACCATCTGCACATCGAGGATGCCCCCGGCGAAGAAGCCGAAGGTGGTGAGGTCAACGAACCGGCGCTCATCATCCTGCAAACATTACATATTTCAACTCTCACGAACATCGGAACCTTCTTACAGAGTAGTGCCTAACAAAGAAACCATTCATCCACCATTAATCAGACTTTTAAATATTTTTTAAATACAATAGTGATATGCAGTTATTTGGCGTTATAAAATTTTAATGTAACAATGTTAGTTACTGTACTTCTCCGAAACGTCTCGACCGATTTTCATAAGATTTTGTGAGCATATTGAGTAGGTCTGACTATCGACCAACATTTATTTTTCAAACCCTAAAGTTTATTTATTTATATGACAAAACAACGTTTGTCAGGTCAGCTAGTAATAATATATTTTTATTTCTCCACAATGTACAAAAATACAACGTAGTAGTTTTGAGGCAATGTATAAATTAAGGCATATTGTGGGAGACTGGTGCTTAAGCTAGGCTCGTAGCATGTGTTTCAGGACACCAGGTATCTACTATAACCTTAAACACAATCATGTGAATTTCTGACACCCTTTTTAAAAGTGGGAGGGAGTGAGGGAGGGCGAGAATGACGTTTAGACTTTCCTTTATGCAACGTGAAAAATCCCTTTCTCCGGAAACCTTTGTGGCAAGTTAAGTACACACGCTGTTTACCGTTTGAAAAGTCACGTAGGTTTAAGTTAAAGTTTTATTAATATAATATGTATTGTTGATAAATACATAGACTAAGTACTAAAATAAATATGTAATTGTGACATAACTACCGCATTGGGTAGTACACCTGTAATGGTAGTTGTTAGCTGCGGTAATTACATAAATAAATATTCGACGAAAATAAAACCAGAAATCTTACTACTACTCACGCTTTAATATTTGTTTTACCAAAACTTGCAATTTCAAGGTTTACTATTACAGTAAGTTATTAGTTCGTATTAATAAACAACCCATAAAGCTCAACTTAATCGGCTCAGGTCTTAGTTCAAAGCACTATTTATTATTACTATTTGATCTCAAAGCCGGATCAACTCTTATTGATAACTCTCGGCCGCTAGGCGCTAGATAGTACAGCATTCAACGCGTATTTATTTAAAGTATTTATTTACAAACTGTCCTTTTAATACATTTCGTGGAAGCATTGAAAACGTATAGTGTTTTGTCTTTATCACTCGAGTACAGTTTCAAAATTGATTGAAAGTGACAAAAAACTTTACCAATACACAATGTTATTATAAAGCCTGTTAATATTATGTACGCTTTTTATAACACTCGTGTATTTTAAAACGGCTCCAGACTATGGACATTGGACGTAGCTCCAGGGGTCTTATAGTCTTTTTTTGTCTCCACGAGTTTTTAATGCAATTTCCTAAATGAAACACTTCTTACCTTTTTTATAATGTCCAACGCCAATGCGACAAGGAAAGCAACAGAAAATGAACAAAAAGATGAGCCAAAACCTTCCCTTTATGCTAATGAATTTGGCTTTGTGTTGTAAAACCGGCTGCGGCGATTCGTACGACGTAGCTAGGCGGCGTGCGAAGAAAGCCTCCGCCAATGGGATTAACTGCGGTAAGGGGGTTTGTCAAAACCAAGTATTCTTATTGGTGCGATTTTCGCTTACCCACCGCCTCTCCGGTTCGTCATTTCCCGGCATAAACGCTGCCGAACTTTACGATTTTGCTTCGACATTTCGATTTAAGTTAACAATTTTGTTCATTTATAATATACTGTGCCTAACCCAAACATCGTTAGCGCGATGTACTAGGCTTTAATCATTTTAACAGGATTCCCGTTCGCAGTAGCGGGTCAGTAATCGGTTTAAATATAAATTATGTTAGAGGCCCCGATATATTTTTTGATATAAAAATGTCGGCGGCATCGATAGCAGATTGAATTCTATCTCATATTGCACGGGGATTGATGCGATTACGAATATGTAATTTACGTTGGCTCGTCGGCCATGTCGACAGACGTAGTTGCTAGGTATCTCGGCGGTGATAAAGTGAGGACTTTAACTAATATTGTTAAGTACCGAAAACACGCTTGAATGGCTATTGCCAAATTATGCATGAATAGCTGATCGGCACTAGAATATTGAAGGCTAGTTTTTCTTTTCCTGTAGTTTTTAAATTCAAGCGCTCAATATTTTATTCAATAGTTCCGACTATAGGATAACGCGCTACAGTAGCTCTACCATGAGTTGGCGTAGTTAAATCACCTTACTTAACTAGAGTAGTTAACGTGAGAACGCAACTACAACAGTGGGCTTAAATGTTCGTACCATGAGTTGTGTTGACGTTAACTACTTTCGTTATAGTTAAAACTATATCATTCGTAGTAAGATTTTTAATCTGTGGTTTTGCGACATAATGTCAACATTCAATCTGTAACTTGACTAAGCTTGAGTGTTGTAGTTCTATCTCCTTCTATTCACATAAGACAGACAGAGAGAAAATACGACACACGTTTCAAATTGATATGGTAGTATTAACCAACAAAAATAAGAAGTCGTCGCTTACATATAATTTGGGACGTTTTCGTGTATTTTTGATTTTGTGTTATTGCTTTTTGTTTATTGTCAGCCGGGGACAAAAGAAAACACCTCAGTAACGTTTTAGTGCTAGTGCAAGGATTCTAATTAACAACTAATTTTATTTTCATCTTTGTTTAAATAATCCTCTTTCCTAGGAAACTTTATGAACATGTTTGCAAAAACTGCATGGTTTAAAGCTGAAGTAACTTTTACAATGATCACCCTTGTGGCCTCTTGGGAAAAAATGGTTCGCCTCCCCAACAACACGCTGATACAAATACATACATACAAATCAAAGGTAAGCTTAACAGGCTTACCTTTGATGCTAATGAAACTCTTTGAGATGATTTTAAACCCGTGTGTTGACATAATAAATCACAAAATTCTATAAACACTTCTTTGTTAGTCGATATAGTTTTGTAAACTTTGTTTTACAATTATTGAGAGATTGAGGGGATTTCCACTTAATTCCCGCATACCACTTTGAAATGTCTTTGTTCACGTCGTTCATCTTTGAATGCAGCAGTTTCAAACATATCACAACCAATATTTGTTCTATCGAACATTTTTTAATGGAAAATAACTTCAATTATTTGTAAAACAATACGCTCTCACGAAGCTAAAAGTCGGTGAGTGCCGTAACTACTATAGTAATAGTTCGTTACTATAGCATCTGTCAAATTCGTAACTCATGGTACCATTATCGTACGGAAAGAATGAACGACAAAGCCAATCTACATTCACTGTTGTTTAATTTAACTACACGTTACTAACTATGGCAACTCATGGTAGCAATGTTGGTACCTTAACTATCCGCTAGAGGCGCTGTTCGAGTTTTCATACATTTTTTTAACTACAGTGTCTGCGGGAGACTATAGTTGCCAACTCATGGTAGAGCTACAGATACTTTTTCATCGAGTTACACCGCGAACGTTCGAAATATTTGAGAGATGAAAGTGCTTTTAGAGACAATCCGATTAATAACAGATTATAGTTAAAAGGTCAATATATCCCAAAACAAAAAGCAACGTTATTGCCCTTCAGATATCGAAAACAGTAAAAGAAAATAGCAAAAAGGTGATTAATTGTTTCTCAGAAATCCTACACTAATTGGCAAAATACATGTTATGATACGAGACAAAAACAAAAGGGCTCGATAGACAATACACATATTTGTTTGCAAAACTTAGAAAAGCAAGTATCCGCGCTCGGTTGGTTTCGTAATGCGATACTCTTCGAGAAGGATATTACAAATAAAACTAGAAACTAGTAATATGGTTTCAGTACTTAGAATTATTGCTTTCGAAGAGATTGTATGAAACTCAAAGCCGGGCTTAAAAATAGAAGCGTATTTTATGTTTGTTTGAGAGCAGTGTATGGATTTTAATATCGCAAAATTGCATTTACTTTTATTGAGTAACGTTCCGGTTTCACGATGGATTCATATTGTTTAGAGTACGTTCATGTGTGTATAGTAAGATATGCGTTTCAAATAAAGAGATTGTTGGAAATACGTTTAGGTTTTTGAGTTTATGAATGCAATATACAACATAACAATGCCCTCCCTTTTGAAGTGCCTACCCAAATAGTAACAATTATTTGTTACAAACTGTAGGTAATCTCATGAACCGTCACAGATATACAGTTGCATTTTGAAAGATGGTATGAAATACTAGTGGGCCTCCAAAATATTTTTTCGTTGTTTTTTTTAGAGTTGGAAAATAGCTTTATATTTAAACTAATTTAAGCTTAGAGATTGAACACAGCGAATCAAAAATAACAATCCACTAAAAAATATATTTAATCGTAGCTACGCGAGAGAAGTACGCGTGGTTAAGCTAATAGACAGGAAAGCAGTTAAGCCATCACTTAAAGAAGAATACCCTATAGTAAACGAGCGATGCTTGAGTTATAATAAGCTCCTGCGTTTTCAAAACGCTGCAGCGATGCTGTTGTTGAGCACATTTCAAACACTCGGTTGAACATGGGTATAATTATTCTGAATTGCTTATTCACGTTTTAATGCGATTATTTTATAGGTTCGAGCTATTCTGCCCGGGTATAAAAAGGTAGCTTATGTTTCATCCCGGGTCTTCTCTTATCGCTATGATCGCTTATTGAAAGTTCAGCAGTTTAGCTGTTAACCCGTAACAGATAGACAGGTACTTTTTTATAGAAGTATGTTTTTTTTTTCTATATAAAGGTAAACAATCAGATATTTCCCTAAAGCCGCGATAAGGTATTGTATGAATATTTAATTTCATTCTTTAGTAAATGATAGCTTATGGTCTCCCAACGTAATAGAACAATCATTATAGTGTGGTGCTGTTAATTTATTCTGACTGATCGAATAAATTAAAATGTAAAATTTGAACACACGTGAGCTTAAGTTCATTATTTGTTGGACAAAATATGCAATCACCGCCCAGCATGGCTTTAACAATCAATTGTGTATGCAACATGCAAATGCATATAGCGCGGACCCTACTAATATCGTTTGACCACCCCTCCAGGCCCCCTGCAGTCACACCCTGATCGAAACTACAACCAAACTGCGAACTGAATACAAATCATACATAAATACATACATAAAACTTGGAACTATCTTCACAAACTTTACTTGCCCCATTAAAATCCATACATCGTGTCATACATGACCACCGCAACCGTCTCCGCGCAGAGCGACTACTATAACTCAACTAAAACGAAACTTTGAATCAATCGAACAGTTGTTAACAAGATTTCATGTTCTAAGCTTTGTCTAAATGAAATTTGAATCCTCTAAATATAACATTATTCGCGAAGGTACGAAACCAAAATTTGATTAGACACATGATAGTTACCGGATATCGAAATTGTAATGAAACATAGTAATGTAGGCCATTACAGGCCCCATCGGCCGTCAGGCTCAACTAGTTCAGCGGAAACTGCGCCGTGCGGATATATAAAATATAACGCGGAAGATAAAAACTCATACCTGAAGGTAGTAAGTGGTTTATAAAACACGCCTACGTTTCGTCATTTACAATATTAGTCTCATGTAATAAAAGGATAGCCTATTCCCATAATTACCAAACCCTTGGAAACTACTAAGAATATTTTACACAGGTATCAATAAACCTTTACTAAATCCTGACAGTGCGTATTATATCTATACTAATATTATAAAGCTGAAGAGTTTGTTTGAACGCACTAAGGAACTCCGATTTGAAAAATTCTTTCATTGTTAGATAGTCCATTTATCGACGAACGCTATAGGCTATAATATCATCACGTTACGACAGATAGGAGCAGAGTACTATTAAAAAAATGTTACAAAAACGGTAAAAATTTTGACCCATTCTCTCTTACGTGACGCAAGCGAAAGCGAGTCAGCTAGTCTGAAATAAGTCAACAATATATCACTATGTAAAAATTGCAACGTTTCCGGAGTTCGCACTACGTGCTACGCTTGTTCTACGCGCTACGCTTCGATCGATGCTACGAACATAAGTCGCGCTATGTAGCCTAACATGTCAGATCAAATTGCGTGACTTAGATTGTCATATTCTGTGAAATTTTTCTACTATGTATGTCTCTAGTTTTACACTTTTCAAGGAATTTTTTTCTACTAAAATACGAGATTTTTTTTCGAGCGATTTTGTAATGATTTTTTCTTAAATAATAGACTGTCACAATTAGTTTACTAACAAATACTGACTAGTCACAACAAATAACAGTACATTTTGTACGTAATAAAATACTCAAACGGTTTATAAACATGTGACAGTCACAACAAACTAATTAGTGTTTACATTCATTAATAAAAGCAGACACAACAAAGCTTTTCACTTGAAAAATAAAGTTAAACCTATTATACAGAATCTATTTTTAGCAAAATGAAAGATTCTAGGAAATGTTATTCTCTCGCTGCACTGAATTTCACGAACAAAATAACCCTTCATTTTATATACTTATTATAAAATATTATAATTTTACTTGATTTAATATTTTTACTGCCTCCGTGGCGCGGTCAGTTCTGTAAGTGACTACCGCGCAGATTCCTCGGTTTTGAATTCAACAATCTAGCACAACATTCAAATATGTACCCCTAGTCAAAATGTCATGTTTCTAGCTCGTCTGTAAACATTTATCCATAGCGAAATTCCCTTTGATGTTCGCGCGTTAACTGGACGCACGTCGACTTGCGAGAAGCACGCGCGAGTAGGAGTCTGGGGAATTACATGCGATTTATGCGCGTTTTCACCGGGCTCTGAGAGTGATAGAATAGAGAGTGCACCTGTGTATTGAGACGTAATGTACACTATAAACAAAGTTCTACGAAGCTGGCCGCTTTCAATAAAATAAACCGTCGTAATCAAATATCAGCTAAGAGAACATTATCTAATATATAAAATTATCGCGTCACAGTTCTCACCGTACTCCTCCGAAACGGATTGACCGATTCTCATGAATTGTAATCATATTCAGCAAGTCTCAGAATCGGCAAACATCTATTTTTCATCTAAGCAATAAATGTTGCACACACTTAACTTTTTTTTTTAAATGTATACGGCAAAACATCGTTTGCCGGGTCAGCTAGTCATTTTATAACATATTTATTCCAGCAGTATGAGTTTCCACCTCGATGAACATTACAACAAGATAAAGAGACATTTGCTGCAGAGCCGTGTTCATTAACAAGTTGTTAGAAAATTGTTTCCACGTCGAACGCACAACAGTTTGTAATTAATTTTTATATTTACTCTTTGCGATGCATGCTTGGAAATATTAAATTAAAAGGTAGAATAGCAATGTTAGGTACAAGTATATTAATTACTGGGATGTACATTTTTCTATTTACCTTTGTATGTATTTAGAATAATATACATGAAGTCTACTTTATCAGTTAATTGGTTACTATATAACAGGTATCGCTAAACAACTTAAACACAAGTAAGTGTTTGAAAGCCAACTGTAGCTCGATTCTAACTGGATAATTTTGTATGAAAATCTGATCAGGGTGTCTAGCGGGCGCGGCGTCGCTAGAACTAACATAGTTAATTTTAAATGCAGTATATTTTAAATGTCAAACTTTCGATACTCCACAGTACCGACGGTAGTAAATCGGGTTACTAAACGTAAGCCTAGTGTAGAGTACTCCCGGTTGCCTGTTCTACCAATCGAGCGATCGAAACGCAATAGCCCTCACCGTCGCGCACTGCAATTCTCTCCAAGTGGAATTAAAAATCTCGTTCATTATGATGAAGAGAAATTGTTCAAGTTGTTTGGCTGTACTATACAAGCACCTATATCTACAGCTCTACTTAGTTCGGAATTAGTATACAACTTGTGAAAAGATATTTATTTACAGGACTTTTATTAACTACATTATATATTATTCATCATATGCTTTTTAAGCAGCCTCGTTTCAAAACTATACAAGTCGTCTGAAAGACTTTTTAGGCTTAAAGTTATCTTATGAAAAACAATTCAAAGCGAATTTTAACGTACGCTCAGTTCATATTTATACCACTTTACGGTCAATCTATAGAGTGACCACGCAAAGTAAGGTAACCAACAGATCGTTTACTTATCAGTAAACACAACTTACAGCTTCTCAAAGTATACTAGACTAGAGTACAACAAGTGTCGCGATACTTTTACGAACTAAGTAGGATTTTTGAAGCTTCAACAACAAAACCTCTAACTAAAGACTCTCTTCGAAAGCGGAACGAAACTAAAAGAAAACTTGTAAAAGTCATTGTCGTCTAGATTTTAAATCCTGAAATGCACTTTGTCGGACAAACGTTGTTGTACTGACTGGACAATGAATTTCGAGGCTTATAACGTAATATTGCGAACAATAACACAATAATAATAGATATTATTTTATATGTTATTTAATATAATCTGTGTAGGGCTGCAAATAATAGATCGATGACACGTGCCGGTCATGATGTCGGATTACCAAGTCCGAGCTGCAATTGACAATGATTGTCAATTTAATTAGGAAAGATCAATTTCTAATAAGCTACCCATCCCACGATTGAACTCGATACCTCATATTAGCAGACGGATACACTACCGCGTCAACTAAAGCTGTCAGGTAATAAAAACTCATCTTTAACTAACTCTACTACTTTACCACCAGATATTAAATAAATTTAATAGCGAAAAACGCTTTTAAAGTCGTGACGTCACCTCATGAATAAAATCACATTGAGGTAATATGCTTTAACAAGAGTAAAACATTTTATAGAACCAACAGCAAATTTAGTTTTCAAGTCTTGTTACTGTGTTGAACAGTATTACACGAACTTAAGCCTTGCAGGCCAGGAGCAGAGCTTACTTAGTCTTAACTTGGAGCAATTGATTTTTCATAGTGTGTAACTTACTTGAGATAGTTGATAGTTGATAGTTGATAGTTTCTACGCAAGTGTGACAAGTTATTTTAGCTATTCACGCTAAGATCAAGTTAGTTCAGTTCCTGATACACAATAATGTAGAAGCAAACTTATGCTCGAGATTGTTTCGTCAAGGTATTGACAACTAATTAGTAATGTATTTACAAACTATTCAGATACTCGCAATAGCTTACAAGCTATGTTCCCATTTTAATACCTTAACCTATCTACAGTGAATGTTATTCAACGATTTATTTTCAACAGATTTTCCCTACACTGTCAAAGCATCAAAGTTTGCTTACGTAAAAAAGGCTGGAAAAAGCACGGCCCCATGCAAATTAATTTACACTGGCCACGGAATAGAAAATCCCGTTTTTCCGCTCTACTTTACCGACGGATCTATTAAAAGCGCCAGCAAATAGGAAAATAAAGTCATCGAATATCTCGTACAATCTCGTACAACATGAAAGCATTTTCTCGTTGATAGCTGACAGCACTGTGTTAAAGCACGCTTTAAAAGAAAGCCTTACAAGGCTGACTGGTGGCTCGGTCGATAACGCGCAGCGGTTAAATGGCAATACAACCTGTAGAACACTATTCAACACAATATTGACGTCGAAGCTACAACTAATTTATGCTCCGACGGATTGTGAACAAAGGATGTTCTATCAAAGCTTTAGTATATTGTAGAGGAGACGATAGTCAACACAACTATACGGCGAACTACAACAGCGACTGAATTCTGCAGCGCCATTCAATTACAGGAATAATATTGATAGCTAATATACAGATGTTGTTCATCGAATGAGATTATCAGACGATAAATAATTCGATCCTCGTGGAATCTAGTTTGTTTCTACAAAGCGTCTGTATGATTCTTTGAAAAAAGAGCTCCCGTCATCAAACCATCAACATGTGTCGGGGACTTTAGTATGCAGAATATAAAATTATTATACCTAGATATTTAAATTAAAAAATATCCTGTGAGTAAAATTTACATCGCCAGCAACTAATAGCTAAAACGCGCAGCAAAATATTTTTACAAAATACTTCCTTTGAGCCTTTCCACCCTAAACATACGCTAGTAAATATTGTATGTATTAAACAGACAGGACCTGCACTAACAATGAGTTTTGGAATGCGAGGTATTTTACAAACACAATTCACTAACACAAAATACAAGCCAGACACAAAACTATTTGGCAGTGGACATTCAAATATTTGTTCCGTGCAGGATTCGGACCCGCGGCGGTGAAGCGAGGACGCAGCGCGCGGTCACAGGGAAGTTACAGCAAACGCGCGCCATCAAACTATCTCCATAACAAATTATAGTTAAATCACTGTCGAGTTTCCAGGTAGCAATTACGTAGGGGAATCTGTCTGTCTGCACCCCAACCCTCTTTAATAAAAACCAGTTCCGACGATTCAATAATGGTGAAAACTGAGCTGAGTTTTGCATAAATACTTAGCTATGGTATGCATGTAAGCCAGCTGTAATGAGCACGAATTTTGCAAACTACACATTCCGTACGGCACCGGGCCTCCACTCGGTAGCGAATTAAATCATTGGATGTTGAATGCACTTAATTAAAGCAGCGATCAATCGCATCCTCAACTCGCATCATCGCTTTAAACTTATGATTAAAAATATCATATCATTTCGGTTATTAACTCCCGTCTGATGAAATCAAATATGCGCAGTTAATATAGACATATTCTCTTTAAAGTACATTAAAATTCAGACGCGCAGCATCGCACAGCATTTAATGAAACTATCGTCGTATATATTGTGTGTAGTATATTTATATTGAGGATGTTAAACAGACATCGAGATTAAAAATCAATTGGCATTTAATCTTTGTAAATTCAATCGTGCATAAGAAAATCATATCTTCGCTTGGTGTACGAGGAAAGGAGAACTTAGCGAGAAATCTGCATGCCTGAGTGTTCTTTAGACTTGAAGGGTGTTAACAAAGAACTGTCTCGCACACACATTTTCAATCGTAGCGCAGCGTTCGTAAACTAAGTTTATGGTATCGCGCGCCATATTAAATTCGCTTTGGCTGTAAACTCGCTCGTTATGATATCAGATATTGCTTGCTCAATAACTTGTACTACCGGTGAATTGAGTTCAAGCTAGCGTTTATTTCTATGTTGAGGAAAAATATCATGTGTTTATCTGAGTTTTGTACAAGTTAATTATGCGGGTGTATAGACTGTTTTAACGTAGCCTAGTAACAATTGGAGAAGAGGTTTTAAAGGTTTACATTGGAGCCTCACCCTCCAAATACACATTTCAGAGCCAAAGTGGGCCTTCTGAGAGCAAAAACAGTTTTTACATACAAAAATGTAGGTAGTTAAGACTTTAAAACCATTGATACGAAGAAGATCTCACCAATTTAGGCTTAAATCGATATCTAAGTAACAAGTAATTACCCTAAATGCGAATTACGTAGATGACCTATTTGACAGAAGATGCGTCGCGCGACGCCCGAGCGGTGAAGTACTAATGCGATAATATATGGCAACTCTGAATAGTCTGAAAAACCAGTAATTTAATAAAAATAATATACTTATATAAACGAATACTTAGCAATAGAATTCAATTCCAGTATTTTTAAAAATTGCGTTTAAAATTCAATAAAGTTGCGTTGAAAAAAGTAATTACGGATTTAAAATATTTATATAGATTGTAGTAAATGTGTTTATATTGATAACATTGTGCATGAAAGCACTACGTAGTTCGAATTTAATAGATTTAACCTTACACGCCCGTCCCCTTTAACAATTATGCTCGAGTATGGTCAGTGATTACAATTTCAATTCAATACGACAATCCGTAATACAGAATATGACAGTATGTAATAACTAGACTAGCTTTCCGATAATACTGTTACTATGTACTAAATTTCAATCCCTGTGTAGAACGCGTCATATAACGTTAAGCGTCTGAATATAGCAACAAGCTGGTAAGAGAAATGAGAAACATATAAATCATAAGAGAGAAGCGTAGTTGACGGAGACGTAAGAACGACGGCTTTCAGTTCGCTCACACGCAATTCTTTCCTAGTCTTCTTTTGAATTTTTGCCTTCCGAAGAACTGTTGCTATATTCAGACACCTAAAGTGACAGAGTGCGAAAGTGCTATAAATAAATAATACCTTATCAATAATTTGCTACCGAATATTCAGCCAACAACACTTCCGCTAGGCGTTTCAAGGACCGTCTTGAGCGTCGTGAGACTAATTAATTCCAGGAATGTTATTCTCCAAAACTATTAATAACTTCGACTGTTATTATACAGTAAAAACACCCAAAAACATTAACGACACGTTTCAATTTTCTGCAGATATTTTATTAAGTATTAATTCGATTCATTATAAGTGCAAAGCTTAGCAACCACATCAGTCAGCTCGTGACCACGGTCGATGTAATTCGATCGAAACGTCGGATAAACATATAAGGTGACTCGCACAATTTCGCTTGCGTCACATAAGAACGAATGGGTCTAAATTTTCTTCTTTTTTATAACATTTTTTACTGGTTCTCTGTTCATATTGGTCGTAGCGTGATGATATAAAGCCTATAGCCTTCCTCGATAAATGGGTTATCTAACACTGAAGCAATTTTTCAAATCGGACAAGAATTACCGAGATTAGCGCGTTCAAACAAACAAAGAAACAAACTCTTCAGCTTTATAATATTAGTATAGATTCTAACCTTTAATTTTCAATTGTGTTTAAGACCCGTTTTATTATAATATATTGTGTACAAGTCGCGAGACTAAAATCGTTAAGTGCAAAGGGGCTTAAATCTCAAACAGTATTTTACATTTTCATATAAGAGCGTGTGACGTAATTCCACGTGAAAACTCGCACTGGACGTGTCGGATGTCGTACATACATGGGCTATGGTCGCTAGTTGTGTAGGACTACATTAGGTCTGTGCTATGCGACACAACGCTCGCATAATCGGATTTGTGTACAGAGCGCGTCAACGTCGGAATACTCCCTTGTAATGTAACTAACGCTGATAGGTCACATTTACGAAACTCGACGGGAACAGATATCTCAAATATGTGTACGGACTGGCCAATGCTGCCTTTAAGTTCCGTGCATGTTCGCTTGTGTTTCAAATAGCAGTTTCATTCAAACATTCGGTTACCAATGAGGAATAATCTTTAAAGGAAACTGCATAGTGCAATTTGTGCAAAAGTGTAGTTTGTACAAATAGTTATATTTTCATAATACTTTAAAATACGCGTCTACAAAGTCATACATTCTCGAGAAAAAGAAGAAGTTATTCTTCTTGGCACTATTTTATTAAAATTTAATTAATTAGTCTATTTAATTACTTAGTTATTACTAAGTACAAAGGATGTCTGAGTCGAGTAGTCTTGTAATAAAAGTTCCGTGGAAAAATAAAAAGAGTTCAACATGATATGAATCTAGAATCCGAACTCGGCACGTAGCGTATCAACAGACAAATCTACCTCGGTTGAAAACGTTTCCGTGTTCTACCAAAAATTTACTACAATGTTTTAAACAAAAACATTTTAAACAAAATTTTTGGTAAATTTTGTTCTGCCAAAAATTTACTACATTTAAAGTTTTTTTATGTAGTATCTAAATACATATACCTCAAAAGTGACTGACTGACTGACATACCCCCGATTTCTGAGTACATTTAGCGGTAGTTTAAACTACCGTTTAATGTACCTCAGAAACCGGGAGATAGTGATTTATGAACGCACAACCCAATCCACTGGACAGATCGCGCTGATATTTGACATGCACGTAGATGTTATGACGTAAGCATCCGCTAAGGATTTTGATTAATTCTATCCCCAAAGGGATACAATAGGGGTTCAAGGATTTATGAAAATTCTGTCCTAAGTTACAAAGATCGTGGACCAAGTCGCGGGCAAAAGTTAGTAGGTAAATAAAAGAAAGGAGTAGAAAAGCTAATAAACAGGGGAAGAATTAATACAATAAGCCAATTAGTGCGAGATCTAGGACTCGTTGCCGTTCTCAAGTAAAATCCGATAAAAGAAAACAAACTAACGACCTAAGCTCGCTATTAATAGATAGATTGACACCTCGTAATGGAGTAGGGATAGGTTTTATTTTAATAACATTACCCCTTCAAGACATTGAGTGGCATAGACTAAGACATCATTGTCTGGCCGTGATCCTTGAGCCGTGACAAAGATAATAGTAGTTACCTACCAGTCAAATCGGCTACTCTTTATGAAATGTCAAAAAACACATTTTAGTATAGAAATACGACACAGTGACGTCACTATGGCATGTTTTCGTTGTTATCAAATGAGTTTTTTTTTCAGTCTGTAATAATTACAATTTTAACATTCTTTACGAAAAAAGCTACACAGTCTGAGCATTTTAGATGAACCTTTTGCGAGTACGAGTTTAATAATTTTTCGTTAACCCGGGCAACTACCCTATTCGACAAGTTAATTCCTTGAATGTCGTGGTACTACAAAACAATGGAGAGTACCTACAGTCTCATTTGCCGATATTCTATGTATACTGATTCATCGTAGCTGACTTTACAGATAAACCACTGGAGCAGTGAAGCGATATATGAGGCACCGGAATAGATATTATCTAAGACTAAATCGAGGCTTTGACTTGAAGACTAATTAATATTATAATTACGTCACGCTTGAATGCTCAAATACATTACAGTTACGTCTTAATCCCATGATAGTAAGCCGGTTGCCACATAGCGAATGCATTTACTCATCCCTGGACTGCTAAAGTCAATATTTCAACACAAATTAGAAAAAACTCAAGAATACGATTTCCCAAATCCCGGTTTAATCCTGCACTGGCCCCGTTTACACTACCGCTCTGTGTACAGAGGCAACAAGTACGACTTGTTCAGTTCAACCCACGATTTGCGATCATATTACCAACAGCAATTTCTTATCATTCCGTGATTGTTTCGACCGAGACTAATTTAAATGCGAGTGAAGGTCGTAGAAAACATACTTGGAAACGGATTACAGTACACGTTAAATAATGCTGTAATATTAGGAGCAAACCGCTTAGCGAGGAAGGCAAAAATGAAACAAGCCATCGCAAGCCGGAGGCGCGGCAAAGTTACGGAGAATAATTACGTAAAATAATCAATTTGAAATAAACCTCAAGTTTTATTACATACGGACTAAAACGGCATGCCAAAGATATTTTTTCTAAATCATTTATTCATATAATATAGGTATATACAATAATTTTTACATAAATTCTCCTCGCCAAGCTACAGAGCTTGTTGGCGAGATCTGATACAGTGCGGCGTTTGGCGCGTCGTTACGATGCCATATTTTAAACCACATGTCAAAGAAGTTAAGGTCTATTTTAAATTCATTTATTTCTCAGTATCTTCGCCACGCCTTAGCTGGTTTGATTTGGGCCTAAGATGTAGAAGTGTGGATGATGGAGACGCAAATAACGACGGCTCCGATCCATTCAGTCACCTGTAGCGCGATTTTCAACAGACCGTACTAGCCAGAGCGTGACTTTAAAATAAAATGAAGAAAATAGTTCTTCGGAAACAGGCAAAGGGCGCTGATTGGGTTATGAAAGTCGATAACTTCGTAGTCGATTTACCGAGTCTTGATCGTCAATATTTATTTATTTTCAACTTAATATACAAACAACGATGTATACAGGCGTATGCAATGCTGACATTTTCTACCAGTCTACTCTTAGGTGATAAGAGCAGAAATAAATGAAGTAGTTTTTTAAAAGAAAGGAACAAATGTTAAAATACATTTTTTTTAAAGATAGGGTTAAGAAATCACCGCTTTGAGCCTCTCCTACATCTAGGCGATAGTCCTTTACACCCACTATGTGCCGTCAACGTGTCACAAGTAGGTGTAACTGAATCAGTAACTACGTCGCCTTGACTATTAGGCTTGTGCGTGAGGACTGACGTCTCGACAGCTCGTTGATGTCTCGCCGTTAACGAGCGGCCGGCGAGACAACGAGATAAGGTTGCGACATTTATTAGTGCACGTTGCAATAGGTATAGCAAACTGGGTATAGACTTGTGCTATTTACAAGTGCGAATTCTTGATTAAGGTGGGGGGTGGGTTGAAATGTTGGGGGTACAAGTTGTTTTGTTGGGGGAGGTAAGATACGATATTTTCAGAAAAGAGCTATGATGTGGGGGGTCAGACCTTAGTTATGACGTTTGGGGGGCAGAACAGAGAATTATGACATTGGGGGGTCAGAACAGACAGTTTGACGTTGGGGTGGGGGGGGAAAGACCGAATAAGTTTGTAGTGGGGGCAGTATAATGAGGGTGGTAATATTTGAAATGATTGATCTTATTTTAGGTGACCTACTCCTGATTTTAAGTCAATACTTAAGCTCTCTAATGCGAGTAAAGTGAGAAATTAAAGAGAGAAAAGAAGGATAAATTATTTGCAACAACATAGACATGAAGTAAGATAGATTTGACAGCTGATAGAGATAAGTGGTGGAAGAAAACATGTTGCGTCGATTCTACTTAGCGTGGGATAAGGTCAAGGCGATGATATAACTTCAATCCTAGCAATCTAGCCCGTCCTAGATCCGCTAATCCACCCTTACAGCAATTTATAAGCATTGAATTTTCCTTTAAATGTGTATTGAATTAGCAGATAATTGAAGGTAGAGAATAATTGACTGGTTCTCGGTCGGTAGTGTTTCCGACTGTTGAACGAGCTGAGGATAAATAAGATAATTTATATTAGAATATTTCTCAATAGCAGTCCGGAGTCTGGTGACGTGTTTGGTATAAATAGGTCCACGCCCTCTACCACATGGGACTAACATTGTTAATGGCCAAACGTCGGTGTATTTCGTATTTAATTTGATAACTTTTGTGATGAAAAGTACGTTTAGTTAGCGTGTCATAAGACTCGTAACTTCATAATTTTTTTATATTTCTTCGTATTTTTTTGTGGCTTGCTAGCTGACCCGGCGCAGTTTGTACCGCCTAACCATCTTCGTACTTTAAGAAATATTATGAAAAAGTAATTTGTGATATCGGTTCAGCCGTCCTTGAGTTTAGTGCTTAGCAACACATTACATAAGAAAATAAAAAAAAGCAAATAGGCATAAAAAACGATTTTGCCAATTTTTTTGTTAGCGTAGCATAAATAATTGCTGTCGATGTATTATGAACAGCAAATAACAAATAATATAGTCATGCATGCAACAATGAAACGTAAACACAACGCTACTATCGCAAGTGTTACCGTAGCGTTGAATTCCGCAGAGAACAAATATGTGCGCGATCCACAGATTGTTGCTTCCAATGATCTAGTTTTACATTGTGTACGTGTTCTGAATATTTATTAAGGCTTTCGATGGAACAAATAACAGGGAAACATGACGATAAAACATAATTGCGAACGGCGTTAATAATATTTTAAATGGGAAAGTTGTTGCTAGGTGCTTTACGCAAAAACTACTGAAGGGATTTTAATGAGGTACTCAGATAGTTTTTAACCTGGATTATCACAGAGCACAATTTTTACACCGGTTTTTTTTTCACGCGGACGATATCGCGGGCTTAAGTTAGTACATCATTATAAATAGGATGCTGTATTGCTTTTATAAATGGAAAAAGACATGAGTATATTGGTTACCAAAAATTGTCGTTTTCTGGATATTATGTTCCATAGGCACACAGACAGTTTACAGCGCGGACTAACACAGAGGGCGTTTTACAAACAGAGCGAGACAAAGTTGCGAGCGGAAGCTTGTACTGTATAATAAAAAGATACGGGCTGTAGGTGGAATAAATTGAACTGTGTATTATAGTGGTAATTAATGATGATGGTAATGAAATGCAATTTTATATAGGCTCTATAGGTACATCTTTCTGCACTATCTAACTTTCAACTAACGTCTGTCCCTATGTTTGTATGCTGATATCTTTATAACAACGCAACGGATTTTGATGCGATTTTTTTGTATTTTTATTCTATGGGATATTTTGTACAATAACTGTTTAAACTGGGCAAAGCCCGGGCGGGCTGCGACTGAAATAATTTCCCATGTTCAGAGGTATTAATATAATCCCAGTCGCTACCTCCCCTTCATAGTTTCACTCAAAGGCCAAGAAGCGTATAGATTCCCCGTGAATGGCAGTCAAGACTAATCAGTGCCACTCCCAATTAGCTCGTTCTACAGATACCCACTGTAGCGCTAATAAACGCATCACAGAACTAACATACTATGATATAGTAAGCTTTAGATTAACATGACTCACTATAATGAAGTTTACATTAGTTACAAGAAAATATTGACGATTAAAAAGAGAAAGCCGTGAGTTTCCTGCCGTTTATTCTCACGAGCAACAGCTTTTTCGAAACAGTGGTAGATTTACCAAATACCATCAGTGGTAAAAACCTATATTTTTCAGTGGGTAAAGTTCACGCGGCAAAGTAAAGATGCCACAGTTGGTTCAAGATTTCGCGAGCAACTTTTCGTGATTCGTTATTGGAATTTAAAAAATCAGCTGCCCTGAGGTCTTCAACTAGCTTAAGCAGAGTAATAAATGTAAAATGTTACTAACGTATAGATAGGCAGACTTTCGCGATCAAAAATTTTAACTTGGCTTACAGTAAAAAAATCTGTCAGTTATCAACTACGGACACAATAACCTGCGTTTATACGTCGAACAAATTCAGGTAGTAAGTGATAACCAATAATTGAATAATCGCATTTATTTCCAAATAATACAAAATAATAATCATGCAACGCAAATATTGCAGTCACGAATATTTGGTAAATGCTTTTGAATTTTCACGTGAGAACTGCAACTAATATAGATGTATAAATTATGTATATTCGACGTCTGCCGGTAAATACAAAATGTAAATACATTTTATCTCATTAAATATGAAAGAATCTTCGTATATGATGCACTCAGACCAATACTAAAGATCGCATATTAATCTTTCCTTTTAAAACCCTCAGTCTAACTCGATAAATTATTTTTAGACGGCACTCCAGACAGTTGCCGATAAGCCGAGGGGGGACAAAGGGGGGAGTCGACTTTCGAGTACAGAACAAACGTATTTATATCAAAAAAACATCAGTAAAAAGAGGCTTTCGCCGATACCGTCATGCGGGTCGATAGACTGCGTTACATCTATATCTCGTCTGACCCGCGTACAGCCCGTACAGGCACAGGAAAGTTTCGAACACAATCGGGAAATGGAACAATGCTGCGTCGCGTAGGTTTAAAGGTTTAATTTCGAGGATAGTTTGCCAAAAAATAGACGTCCTGTCCTAATCGGGACGCGTGGTCACGTATGCGTATGTCTGATGACTGCCTATAGAATTGTATTTTCCAAACAAATAGACCGAGAGGAATTTTGTTTTTTCACTTTCGAAACGCATGTGATTTACAGTGCCGGATTATTTGACAGAAAAGTTTTGCTGGATTCATAGGTCCGATTGATAGATCCAGTTTGAAAGGATAGTGGGTAAATTGTGAAGCACCGAACCAAAGAGATAATTTACTAGGTAATGAACGACATAGGTTATGGTTGTCAAAGTACATTGAGATAAATGAATGTGCAAGTAGTGATAAAAGTCAGCTTTCAACGTTTCAATACTATTATAATTTATGTTGAACGGAGTGTTAAGCGCCAAGCGCCACGAATAGTAAGGCGCACCTTTAACATAATAAACAATCAACACCGCATAATATCAGTTTCTACTCAAATTACGTAGGTATTGCAAAACAAAAATCGAACACTACGAACAAATCCTCTAAATGCTAATACGACAAAATACATAATTCATATTACTAATCTACTAAATGCTAGAGTTGCTGACTAAGTGGCCATCTGTGACGCTTTAATACTAATTGAAATGACATTTTGATTTGGTAATGCAACAGCTTATGAATGTTCCTCTACAAAACAACGCGAGCGCGTCTGTAGCCGGAGGCTAGCGGCGAATCCTAGCTAATATCATAAAAGGGTTATGCGGGAAAACGACTGCACCGATTTAAAAGCCTCTTCATATCAAACGGGAATTGTTGCTAATCGATAACAATCAAGCAACACAATAGTTTAAAAACAAAAGTGTGCTTTGACAGGTATAAAATATTTTTATGAAAAAGTTTTATGTATTGTATTAATGGGTTACTTGTGAATACAGGGGTTTAAAATGGAACAAAATAGGCATGTTTACGGTAAATTAGGTATGCTATTAACAAAGCTACAAATTTTATTCACAGTGATATTTAGTAGGTACCAAGAACCGGAAAACAAAACTCGTCGCTAGCTTTTTATGCAAGCTATTTACTTATTTTTATAATCAAATTAACCCCAAATTTTCCTACAGTTACCCCATTCTGTGGGACTATTTATTAAATATAATCTATGCTGAATGCTAAACCACTAACTAAAGCTAATTTTCATATCAAATCTTACTAATATCATGAATATCATTCGTCGAATGTACACGAAACAATTCAACCTACGCGCTCGAACGCGGCGTCGCGGTCCGGAGCGAGCGAGGGAGGAGTGTAGCGAACGATCCAATATGCAGAGTTGAAGCGCGAAATATCCACGCTCCTGAATCACGAGCGACCGGATCGTAGAATCGAGATGTCTAGTAGATGAATGCAACTATTGAATTTGACAATTCTGATAACCAATTTGAATAAAATTAGGCTGGTTTTAATATACCTAGGTATTACGACTAATACTTCAAAGTAAAAAAAACCACGCAGGCAATGCCGCGGGCATAAACTAGTCTTGAGAAAAATGCGAAAAATTACATGTCTGGATGGATTTTTGTTACTTAATCTCGCTTTTACAACTGAACGAATTTCTATGTTTGGTAGATACATACATAATAACCTAAATTGACACCAAATATTTTCTATCCCGGGTAATCTTTACACGCGGCCGAAGAAGCGAGCAGTAACCAGTATTTTAGAACCCGCGGTCATAAACTAGTCTTGTGAAAAATGCGAAAGATTGGATGCCCGAAAGTACCTATGTTTGTTACTAAATCGCGCTAAAACATCTGAATGAATTTGGATGGGTAGATACCTACATAGATAGTAACTTAAATTAACACAGGATATTTTCTATCCCGGATAATCTTTTCATGCGACCAAAGAAGCGGGTAGAAGCTAGTAGGTATATTACAATAATAATTCTTCACGAAGTATAAATAATATGTCAGTTTTCTTGCTTAGTAAACGTTTCCATCTCAATGAGCAGTGTCATCGAACATTTGACCTTAATTGTGGTGAATGTAAAATACCTATTGTCACGTTATTTGCATTGCATGAGTAATAAACTATTCGATACAGTTTTCCTGTAATAATAACTATTGTACTGCTTCACAATAAACTTGGACTATTGAGAATATACCGCGAATTGCCGCATGAGAATATTGTGATATAATTATTATCACAACAATGGGAATATGATGATAATTATTGGCTTATATTGATTCGTGGCGAATGACCGCTGACTGGCTCGCGTGCAAATTGATATTTGTTTAAACTATATTTTTAGTTTGAACTAGGTATGTTTTCTGTTCATATAAATCTTTCCCGTCCCTTTAATAATCTTGCCGAACTGGTCCATCCGTTCTAGACTTTTGCGCTAAGCAGCACGATGAATGGTGCTTGGAAATACGCTATTACCCAGAAGTGGGACTCTAAGTACAGGCTAAAATTTTTTTTTTTTTTATGTACCAGCGGACTAAATAAGCGATTTTTACATATTTACTCAAAGTTAGTGTACATATCTTTGGAAAAACCGTCAGCCTAACACACTAAAAAGATTATTTTAATAAACATTAGTAATTAATACCTTACACTTATAAGAAACAGATGATAAGTTTTATCAAAATATATAAAATCTTAATTAGAGCGTATTTTGATTCACCCCTAAAGGTCATTGAACTCACACAAGACGTTCTGAGAGCGACTAGACAGTTGATTGCAGATTAATTACGAGAAAATAATGAAGTAGATTTCAATACAAATTTTGAAGCAGATATTTTAGCACTCCCATCCGATACCATAAAACATAAGGCCATTAATAGATGTGAATCTATACTAATCTATACGAATATTATAAAGCTGAAGAGTTTGTTTGTTTGTTTGAACGCGCTAATCTCAGGAACTACTGGTCCGATTAGAAAATTTTTTTCAGTGTTAGATAGCCTATTTATCGAAGAGGGCTATAGGCTATATATCATCACACTACAACCAATTCTTATTGCACAGTAACAGTAAAAATTGTTACAAAAACGGGGAAAATTCTGACCCATTCTCTCTTATGTGACGCAAGCGAAGTTGCGCAGGTCAGCTAGTTAGGAATAAACTGCTTCAACAATGAAGGATATAAATGTGAGGAAACCTTACATGCCTGAGTATTCTTAGGTAAAATATTATGTACCGGTAGAAACAGTCCTTAACCCGCACATGACCAGTGCTGATTTATGGTGAAGCTTAACTCGCTCTGTCATTGAAGAAATTTTTTTATTGCCATGAGATTGCTAGTTATGTACTTAAACTCTTTCAGACAGTAACACCAAGTTAAAAAAAACAAACTGAAAATATTATTATGCTGTTTTTTCCCATGATTTTTTCTATTTTAATACTTGTTTCTTTTATTTATTTTTTATCTATTTGTATGTATAGTAAATTTAATGTTGTTAATTTAAAATGTAATTGTAAATATTATATGACATAGTTGACTATTTTTATTATGCTTGATTAACAAATGTGTACAAATTTAATGCAAGGTCTTTGAAGTATGTGATGTGATCCGATTTGACTAATAATGAAATGTGCTAGTCCATTACTCAAAATCTGAGAACCATGGGTTTATGATATGAACACCTGCTGCCTGCTCTAGCTATGCCTGGACTATAGCAGGTTAACTTTTAAAATTGAGATTCTCAATAAAAAAAATATGTATTATGTAGATTGCTACATACATAATTTTTTGCAAAAGTATTGACTTTTTTTTGTTTTGTCATCTTAAAAGCTAATATACAGCAGCACAAAAAATTACTAAGGGTTAATTTATATGTGGAAGCACTCCAACTATAAATATTAACAGCAAGAAATATCAACACAATTCTCCTAAGTTATAAAATAAGTTGGGGAATCCAGACTAGCTAAACACTTTTTAGCTTACTTAGTCATGACGAACAAAAAGGTCCGTCTTAAGGAAGGAACCAAAACCTATGAAACCATAATTATTTGAGGACAAAAGGTAAAAGTTGAATACATGGACACATTCAAGCAGAATATTCCTAAGGAGAGTACCAATTTTAATAAGCTGCAATATTCGTCAACTAAATAAATTTAAATTTTGAAAGGTGATACATTATATGTTTTCTCTGTCTTTAAGCCACTGAACTGAACTTTTGTACAAAGATAGTTGAACAGGATAAATGGGATAGTATAAACAGAGACAAACTAGGGGAACAAGAACTTAATAGGTACCCAGTATAACAACAGTAAATGCAGATGAAACTGAGAACAAGAAATTCATAAATAAAAAGCAAGCATCAATTATTTTGAAACTGTCTTCAGAGACAATCAAATCAGAAACAAAATAAAAAATATAGGTAAACAGATGATGACATAGATTATGAAGTCTTTATAAAAACTTTACGAATGTATTATCTTATAGAATTTTGATCATTTTTGTTTCAAGACATGTTTACACAGGTGGCAAGATTCATGGCCATTTTATACAGAATGTTGTAAACTGACCTACTATTAACTATGAATTGAAATAGTTATACTTTTTAAAAAGGACAAATATTCATACAAAAATTATACATGTTTTCGAACATTACTCACCTAACCCGGTCTCGATTGTTTTACATCCATTATTAACGAGTTATACAGTAAAAGATACTCAGGAATGGCTCAATTTTGTTGGGGAAAGCGGTATAATTGAATTTGTTCCTTAAATTTTGAGTTTATCACAATCAGACAAACTGGCACTATTTGTGTTCTGGAATATTTACTATACAGTATAAAACTACTTCTAGTTTTTGTGTTTTCACAAGCAACCAGCTTTTTCAAAATGGTCTAGAAATTATATGACCATTTCAAAAACTTTGTATGAAGTTTTTGAATTAAAAGTATTTTTAACTTAACTTGCATTAACTTCTCCACACCTTTTAGGCGGAAAAAGCCCTTGCTATATGCATACAGGAGTTAACATGTAAATGATATGGATATAGTTATCAAAACTTGTAAACTTTGACATTGCATGATTTTTAAGGTGTGGCAGTAGATTGAAATACTGAAATATGAGAGTGGATGAATATAAGTGTGTCCATCATACATACAGAGTCCTGTCTTCGCTGACACAGTCATCTCGCAACTGTAGCATATTTTATGCCAATGTTATCAAATTTGGTAAAAAAAGGATGTCTGCATTAATCCCATGTAGTATAAAATAATTAGGTTATTTATTTATAAACTGACTTTATATGCAAATAAGGATGTTCTTTGATTTCAACCTACCTCTGAGAGAAAAAGATGTGATTTTATGTATGTATTGGATAATAGTATTAATAAAAAAAAAAAAAGTATTGATAAAAGTGTATTTCTTGTTGGAGTTATAATAAAAAAATAAAGAAATAAATTATTAAAACACTCAATAATTTTAATTAGACATTTAAACATTAAATTTAATTATACATGCATTTTTCAAATTGGTTATGTTTTTTATAGTGCATAGTACTGACCAGATTGGTTTGTAAGAATAAATAATTATTAGGTAAATACAAAAGTATTTAGCACATAATAAAGTAGCATTTTTTATGGCCTACTAGGATTTATATTGATTGTAGGATATTTTGATGTATATCTTAACTATTATATACTGATATATGTTATATTACTGATAGTACCCTGTTTTGTTTTTGCCTACCCATCCTTAAGAGAAAAGGCATGATATTATATGAGTACCTATGTCTAAGATTTTCATTTACAGTGGAGAAATAAACCAATAAAACTGTTACTTTGAAGTTTGAACTAATTCAAAATCAATAAAAAAAGGATTTTTTTGCAATTTGATAAAATGTTTTTTTTATAGAATAGACATATGTAGGTACACATATCACATTGTTTTATTTTTTTGAATATAGTGCTTAGTACTGGCCACACTGATTGTCATATAAGATGAAAATTAAATGTATGAAAGTGGATAAAGCAAAAGTAGTTATATAGAGACTGTGGCATTTTTATTTCATGGGACCTAGGTCTTATATTGTATGAATAATATTCTGATGTAGGTATTTACTAGTATTTTAAGTATAAGTAACTGATATTGTGAACAAAGCTTTAGAACTTGTTTGTTTACATAAAAAGTGTAGCCCAATGTTTTGTGAAATTTCTTTTTTTAAATGTTGAATTTTGAAATATTTATCACAGAATCATGATATGTGTTACTTTGTTATAATATTATACCTTCTTGTACAGTGTTTCTGTATCAAACTTGATATTTGATGTTTCATTTAGCAGCTATTCTATATGAAACATCAAATATCAAGTCTCATATCACAGGTAGTTAAGTTAACTATTGTGTATTGTTTATATCTATTAGCTAGTGTTTTGAGTGCTGTGAGTATATGCCATGTATGTATGCCCAAAGAGGCCACATAGTACCTAAAACATATCATTTTAAATATTAAGCATTGTATAGAACATTTCAAATACTACTGTAACATTGTGTGATAACAAATATTATAATTTATTACACTAGATAAAGACACTGAGACCTTTATACAAGATAATATGATCCCAGAGTCATAAATAAACGTAGTAGCTTATCTTCTACAATTATGAAACTTAGAAATATATACTTAGACATGTGTTCAAAACATCAACATTAAGGACCTTAAACTATCGTCTACAAACGCTAGTATAATCAGTCGCAGATTTTTCAGCATATGCCAATAATACCACTAAAGCATAAATTAAAACTTCCCATCAAATATATTGCTAAGAAACTCATGAAGAATAAGTTATCGCCAAATGTGACAACGAGTAGCATTGTAAGGCTTCACACCTATTTTACGTACTCTACAGTTTCCTACGCCTTAAGGAACATAAATCAATTACCATACGACGTTTCTAGATACAATTAGTCAACAACCTTGCATTAAAATATGTACGAAATAAAGAAATCAGGACGAATGAAACTTACCGAAAGGTGCAACTTGTGTATCCTTCCATACACCGTCACTGCGATCAGCACGACGCATAATAATCCCCTTCTCACTGCACGAATCATGTTTCATGACTATATTAATTGAATTATATAAACTAAACTGTTTGTTTCAGTATTTTACATGCCAATTTCACACAAAAACATTCTCTCGGTCAGTGACGGAGATAAACATAGACAACAAAAAAAATAGAGGTTTTAGTGTTGCCAACATAACTTCTGAGAAAGGTGTGTGGGTGGGGAAGGGGGACTTCAGTAAATACAACGCGGCAACGTAAACAACAATTCTGGGAAAAATGGATGACTTTCAGCACTATTTTATTGGTTCCAAAGTTTTGTTAAAACATGATGCAATGGAATAATGTTATGTATTGCTCATAAAATAAGTGCTCTAATTAACCGGCAAGATTAAGATATCAAAGGTTCTTAACCAATTTAGTGTTAGCATAATAATATGTTTCGAAGACTAGAAGTAGCCCTATCAAGTTCAGTCTCCGGCACGAACTAAAATAGCTATACTTTTAAAGTGGGAAGACACAGAAGCGCTGCATTCTTTATTTTCATATATTATTCATTTCCTTAACCGTAACGTTAACCTGTCAGTTTTCTTCTACGCACATTGTAGCGTAAAGTTATTATTTTAACGATTTATTTGTGTTCCTGAAATTATTCGTAGGTATTTGTTTTTTAATAATTTATTTAACAAATTACTTATAAAGATAAAATGGTCTTGTATAATATTTTTTTGTTGAGCCCACCTCATGTTAAGAATAATAAATACGAAATGTTTTCTAGGCTTCGTTTATATTGATCAAAATTAGTAGTGATAAGAAAAATTATAATAATTTGATTTTTTTTAACCCCCTGCTGACCCACTGCAGGGCAAGGGACTCCTCCCAAATGAGAAGGAGGGGATGGACTTATCTTATATAAATGGAATATAATATTTATTTTTTAAATTTAATTTAAATTTGAACCGAAAATAATTGGAAGCCTTATTTGAGGATCATGTAAATGTAAGTAACACAATCTCCCCCAAGCCAATATTCGGCAACGGCGGCCTGCTTAATTAAATCCAGCCCTCTGCAGGATTTAGTTAATAGTGCCCAAGTACACGCAAAATACATCGATGCACGCGCTTTAAATTGCGTTTTGCTATCGTACATATAGCGGCTGCCATGAGATTATAAGCGAGTACCTACATTAGCGACATCTAGCGGTTAAAAACTAAGACTTTGATAAGATTTAAACCACGCCGGCCAAGATTTGTTGAAGAAAATAAAGGAATACTACAGTAAATAATAATGACGTAAAAATATTTATCCAATATTCTGGTACAAGTCTTTTTCGTGATAAAAACCGAAAGATGTTTTCCCGATTGTCATCAGTTTATGGGTATTTCAAGTAAACTTTGTAGGTACGCAATGGAGTCAACGAAATGTACTAAAACGTTACAGTGTTGTGGTTTCACAGTGGCCAGTTCGATTGTGCAAAGTGTTCACATTCCGTTCAGCACGCTAATCAAAGGATACTAGTTACGCGTCCTAAGTTTGTTGTTTAAATTAATATAAAAATAGGAAATAATTTTAGAGTTTTTATTTATTTTGCCTACCCCTATTAGAAAAAGGCGCGATAATATGTGTATATATTATTATTTAGGATTTTTAAAACTATTTAAAATAATCACGAAATAATGTCAGGAATATCTTGCAAAAACGTCTGGTGTACAAAGTACCGAAATAAAAATAAGTTGTCACCAATGTACAATCTTACTACCAAAGATGACTAAACATAGCCTTTATATGCGTCTGATTTGAATAAAATGATTATAAGAAATAAGGCCAATATTAATACAGTCCATTTTTCTTACCTGATTACTAATCAGTCTATGTCGTTCCGCTGCCCGGTGCTAAAGAGTTCCGCTGTAGTTGTAGCCTCCCTCTCGGCGCCTCTGCCTCGGCGGTGAGCGCCCGCCGCCGCTCTGCGCTGTCTAGTTCATCTCTCCTTCTGTCCGGCCTACCTCGGCGTCGGTTCTTCATCTTTTCTGCCCTATTTTATAAACAACACTATTCCTAAACCATAGTAATGCGTAAGTAATCAAAACCTTTGCCTTCCAAAACCTTTAATATTTTTAATAAGTCTGATTTAATGCAAACTTCCTAAGAAATAATTGGTTTTCTACCTACTGAACTTTCTTGGTTAGCAACATTGAGATAATCATAGACTATAAATTATAGTTATAAATATTTATACAAAACTTAAACTGCTTAAAATTTTTAAGTAGGTAGGTAGGTACGTACCTACCTAAAACCAAATAGTTTTTAGCTTAAGTTCTAACTAACTTTCATAACCTCACTACCTAGTCCCGGCCTTAAAAACCTGATTCTTGATGATATAGGTACCTGTAGTAAACTGTCTTGAATATTCCATATTAATTAATAACTTCAGATTAGTTTCAGACTTCGTTCATAAATAAAGTTTAGAGAGAGGCCAACATTTTTCATAACTACCTGCTCAATAAAATGTAATTAGTTTTTGTAGACAGCTATCGTGAACTATTATTTAACGCGTTTATTAGGTATCTTAAAGTATGGGTACTTAGGTAGATATAAACGTATTTTGGTCATTATGTTCAGGTCATTCATTGGCTGAAAATTGACCAAATTTTTTTAGAGTAAGAACATTTGTAGGAGCACCAGATGACTTGAATTATTACCGTCTATGATTAAAAATGATTTCCCTTATTATTTGAAGTTTTATAAGTTGAAAAACTAAAAGTTTAAAATGTTAAAAAATAAAAGACAATATTGGAATCAGAATTACTTTTTTATTGAGTAAATTGTCGAAAGTTGAAGCAGAAAATATTATTATTATTGTTTTGAGATTATATTGAATATTGTGACATTTTTTATTGATTATTTTATGTTGTATTATATTTTTTTGCTACTAAATAATATTAAATTGGTAGATATATACGACACATACAACGTTAAATGCTTACAGAATAATCTAACTACCTAACACCTAAGTTATTTATTTAAGAGAAAGTACATTTTTCAGAAAGATAAGATTTTTTGATTAAAGAGTTCGTATAAATTTTGCTACTTTCTTATGTATAAGGCTCTACATCTGCGGAAAAGAAGAATGCAGAGCCATTGCATCTACAGTAAATTTTGATAAAAGTTTCATACGTCTATAGATAGAAATTCCATTATATTGATATACAGATATTAATATTATTACATATAACAACGACCTAATTCACTACTAGTACAACATTAATTCGCGTTTGGTATTTCTAAATAGGTACCTAACTCAATAATCTACACATGTTTATTATAATACTAGTTGGAGCTAAGAATATGTTTTACAAACAACATCGATTTGTTTAAATGTACAGCTAGATCTTCGTGAGTCCTACAACTACAATTATGAATAAATACACCTGCACTGTTGGGTTAAACTTAAAACAAGACCTAAAATAAATTAGTTAGAAATGTTACAAATTCGTTTAGGGTCAAATTAGCTAGAATAGAACATGACTTATTTCCATTTCAACCTATCACCTTCTTGTTCTTAACACCGATTGCCCATGAAACCGTTTGGTCCTTCGGCCTATAGTCCAATCACTTTAACAAATAAATAAACAATTTAGCAATTGCAAACTACATTTAACTAGAACAAATTTAATCAACCACGTTCTAAATTTATAAAAAATAACTTTAAAGAACCCTGAAATATTCTTATTAGTACCTAAGCAAATTAAGGGAAAACATAACAATAATTAAATAATTTTTAGACCGAACGTTCCCGAAGGTTGTCATGGGCACCTACTTTAAATTTTACCGATGGTATACCTACCTAGGTATTTACCTACTCTTAACCTGCACTCCTTATAGGTATAAATACATTACATTAATAGCGTTAATCACAGCTCAGATGGACTTAATGATTAATCATCAGTCTTTCATTTGTTTACAACAAAATCAAGGAGAAATCTAAATTTGAAAGTCAGGTATAACCTCATAAGTGTAATAACCACGATACATTCAAGCTAAAAAGATTTGATTATTTGCGTAACCGTGGAAATCTCGTAGTGTACAACAATTATTAGTTTTACTACATTTACTACACTTATACAATAGACACGACATTTATATTATAAAATATCGAATAAATTACTTATAAATTTAATCCTCTTCATCGCGGCGACGTCGCCGTTTCGCTGGCGTTGGTTTTCTTTCGATAATGCACGCGGGCGGCCCTGCGGGCAAAGTAAGATTTTGTTGACGCCGATAAAAAACAAGCTATACCTACGATAGATACTAGATAGAAGGCTGCGTTTTGTCTCTGCCTACCCCTGGCCATCGCACTATAAATTATTTAGCTGATTATGATTGTAAAATCAGTAACTTTAAGTCAGAAAAAATTGCAAGTTACAAATAGTAGCAAGTTAGAAGCCTGCTGAAATACATATGTAAGTATTATAATATACATAGGTATACCTCCTCGAAACAACTCTTGCAATCGTAATTTTGTGTAATGACTGACTTTTGTTAAGGCTGTGGATAATAATTATGATGGTCTTTTACGAATTGTGAATACATATAGTGATTAGTTGCCGTTGATAATAGTATTTTTAATTAATTTTGCTGCAACTTTATATTATAATTATATTATTATATAATTATATTATATAATATTATATTGTTTATAGGTTAATATTTTCAATACTTCCACTGACTGAAACTATCAAGTGGTAATTTGGTAATCGCTATACCGTTATGTGTTTATTCCAAAATTCCTAAGTAAGTATTATCTGTGTTATGTATAGAGAAAACTTAGAAACTCAATTAAATCTAATGCAGGTAAGAAAATAACATTAATTACTAATAAACAAAATAAAAATAAACTGAATAGGCACAGAAAAATAAATAAAATATAATTGCTTTCATAATAAACAAAAAAAATACATGAGTATCTATTACAAAAAAAAATACAATAATATATTAATTACGTATGTATGTAAAGTATAATAATAAAAAAAATAACAATTTTAAAAGTTAAAGCGCTCCCGCACTATTAATATTGTTTACAATGCGGGAACTTTTGTAGCCAGACAGATAAAGGACACAAAGTATAATCAGGCCCGAGGTAAGCTGAACTTGTGGATCACAAAGATTGTTCCGTGTGGGACTTGAACCCACCACGTCTGGGCGTATTGACAGTGAACCAAAGTCTGTTTAGCTATAAAAACTTCATTTGGCGGCGGAAAATTCTTACATTGTGGGATTGGGGGCTGCACCACGGGAGACACGACTCGCTCGCTGCGCGTCGCTCTCTCTGCCTTCGCCGCTCGCTCACGGTGTGCCGGCTTCATGGTTTCAACCACGGGTTTACGACGCACTGATTTTTTCGCCGGGACTTGAACACCGCGCGCCGGCTTCTTTTGCTTGGCAGCTCGATGACAGCGCACCGGTTTCTCTTTCTTAACAGCGGCTCGACGACAGCGCACCGGTTTTTCCGCAGAAATCAGGATTCGATCACCGCGCACCGGTTTCTCCACTTTTATAGGGACTGGATCACGCGGCAGCCTCTCCGACTCGATCACCACTGGAGCACTTTGCACCGACTTCTCCTCTTTAATTAGTACTCGGTCGCCGCGCGACGGTACCTCCGCCTTCAGGACGACTCGGTCGCCGCGCACCGGTCTCTCCGAGCTCAGCACGACTTGGTCCCCGCTCACACCTGGCTCCGCCTCAGCCACAACGTCGTTCGTTGCACTTTCACACTTAGCTCCTTTACCCTTACGCCATCCCCGACGCTTCTTTTTCGCCCGTGGTTCAGTTTCGTCGAAATGACCCGCAGTCTTTTGGTCCGGTGCTGTTGAAGTGGACGCCACGGGATGAACGTCAGTAACAGTAATTTTTCTGTCTTTCTTAGTTGACGACCTGGTTCGCTTCCGATGCAGCGACTGCATCTCAGATATTGACTGAGCGTCCAAAGAGTTTTCTTCCTTCGGCGTCTCTTGGATTAAAGGAATTTCTTCTATCAAAAGATGAGAAGCCCCGTCCTCACTTTTTATATTGATTGTCGCTGCTTGCGAGCACTGAGCACTTTCAACACATTTTCCTTTAGTTGCCTCCGTGACATCAACACTAACTTCTTCATTAACGGTTTTGTTGTGATTTAGTAAGTCAATTGCTATTTTCGCTCTACCGAAATTATCAGTTGAATTGTTAAAGCACAGTTCATTGCCCAAGATTAGTTTCTCGAAGAATTCACAACTTATAAAAGGATTGTGTTTAAAGTTGGTACAATTATCACCTAAATAGTCCCGCTCTGTGAGTAATGTGTCGATAGCTGTATCACTCGAGTTGTCGTATAATTCAAAGTAATTTGAATCTTCACTTATTGTTGGGTAATGATGATGAGTTTCTTGGTTGTTATGGTGTGGTGTGGCTCCCCACCTCAGCTTGCGGTTTGATAAAAAGCTTTTTCGATTGGGTTTATTTGCTTTTGTCATACTCCTGGTTTGTATGACTCTTGGGGCATCCGTCATTTTTCGTTCAGCGGTAAAATGTTTTTTACTCATTATTTTTCTTGTTCTCGGAGTTGCCATTATAGAAACTGCAGCGCGACCTTGTCGGTGTGAGTCGCGCGTGTGACTGAGCTCTGTTCTAAGCGCGCCAACGTCACTTGTGAGACTTGACACCGAAGGTGAGCGGAGAGTGAGATAGTGAATGAGGCCGGCTAGGGATGGCCGGCGGTGTTCACGTCGATCGCAACATTCGAAATGAGTGCCATTCATAAAGCTCGGTCGTAAGCAAAATATAGGGAGTTCGGGTTACAACTATCGATATCGATAGTATAATGGTATTAATTTTAGTGTAGTCAATGCTGCAAATTCTGCTTTAATATTATGCTGTTGATCTAATTGAGGTCTTGTGTTGGTCTTATAAACTGATATTATTCCCAAATAGTACCTACTGACATAATAAAGTGAGAACATCCTTCACTGGAAATATTAGGATATGAAAGTTATTTTTAAATATCTTATTAAATCTATACTAATATTATAAAGCTGAAGAGTTTGTTTGTTTGTTTGTTTGTTTGAACGCGCTAATCTCAGGAACTACGGGTCCGATTCGAAAACTTCTTTCAGTGTTAGATAGCCCATTTATCGAGGAAGGTTATAGGCTATATATCATCATGCTATGACCAATAGGAGCAGAGCAGCAGTAAGAAATGTTACAAAAACGGGGAAAATTTTGACCCATTCTCTCTTATGTGACGCAAGCAAAGTTGCGCGGGTCGGCTAGTACTTTATGTTCGTGATACTCCTAGAATGATAAAAAAACCAATTGTGTTTATTGTAAGAAAAAGTATGGTATCATATAAATATCGTGTTTATATAATTTAGGTTAACCATGTAATTCACATCAACAGGCCAAATTTCAGTGGAATGATGGTAACCAATAATATTTTCTTTTATGTATAAGAAGTTCTTGGTTTTATTGATAATATTTACTTTTGAATGTATCACCGATAGCATAATAATTCACATCCCTTTAGTTATTGATCAGTTGCTAGAGTGGAGCTATTTTCTCGATGTCAAAGCAAATAAAATCGAGTGAAGACCATAAACAATGAAATTCATATATCATCTTATTGTTTATATCAATTCATTTATAGAATAATTATACGCTTAACAATCAAATAAATAAATAAGTCGAGAAGTTTGGGGACAATAGCCTAAAACTATGAATATAATAGACTCTAATCGGTAAATTGTTGGGTAAAGTTGTCCCAATGTTATGAGCTTGTGATACTTTTCCCGATCGCGCACATAGACAATAAAGTGACAGATGACATTTGACTACAAATGGGAAGAAAATAGAAAATAATAGGGAACCAAAATTTACTTACTTGATTGCGATCAGTGATTGGTCGATATCGGGTCTACGGTCTTTCATTAATACTGATATATTGTGCGTGACTATTGGAAATTGATGAGAAAATTTAAATATATATCTACACGTGTGTCGCGAACGTCTTGTTGATCTAGTGTTGTGCCCACTGCACCGGTATTTTGCTGACAGTAAAAAGTGTTATTAGCGTGCATTACTATCCTGGACTGTACACAGTGAACAAAGTAAAATGAAATTGCTGTGGCAATGTATGTTTTCGCCGAGGCTGTACAAGATATACAGGGAAGGGACAGGAGACGTAAGTATTTACATACATTATTAACAGAAAATTGTTGAAATTTTTAATCCAATTTCGTCGTTATGCTAAAAGAATTATTTGAGTACAGTGAACAATTAGGTTTAGTGCAACATACCGTTATATTATTTACTAATAAAATCTTCTTCTTTTTTCTCATAACTTACATTGTTATCAGCTGAAAATGGGTCTGATACAGACATTAATATTGTCATGATTTTGTACCTACAGTTTCAAATGTCTATTAAAAAAAAATTATCAAACGATTCCTACTGTAATTTTTTTATTGGAATGTGTGCACATTATTGTGCATTTATGTGATATTAAAATTTCTTAGTGTTTAAAGTTTATATGTTGTATCTACTTTCTACTTTCTGGGTTTATATTGAGCCCTAAAGCATCATATTGCTTACTTATCCTATTGAACAAGGATGTTACAGTCTGCGTAACATTTTCACAAGAGGTCTTTCCGACACTGCCTTGTGTTAAATCAATTCTTAACTGTGAATGAACAAAATATTCTACAGATTATATCTATAACTATTCCTATCTATATATTAGTAAAAATACTTCAACTTCAAGTGAAAAACAGAAATGGCATTCATGACTGTCACTTGTTAAATGACTTAAGCCACAAGCAATTCGAGTTTTAAGTGCTGCTGAAAGATTAGGCCTTCGGTGCAAAAACTCTACCCCCTCCAATCAAATCATTCTTTATCTCAGACTGTTTGCCCCCTTTCAAGCATTTGAAAAATGAAACTGAAGCACACATAACAATTTTCCAAAGATATTATGACTTTCAAATGAAATCCCACAAGCGTTTTTAAAATATTTTGACTTTAAATTATATAGACAGTTCTCCAGAATTATTTCAAGAATTTTTGGCCACAAGACTTCTCTATCTAATTTGTTAGTACTGTTGATGGGAACACTATCTAATATCCGGTTTCTTTTGTTCTAGACCCTGTACCAGCCGCAGGGCTGGGAGAAGTGGGGGGATAAGGTGATATCCTCGGTAAGATCAGTTCTTAAAATACAGGTTTAATTTAATTATACTAACATCCTCTTACAATATTATTCATGTTATAGGAGAACCTAAATACGTATGTAACATACATTGGGTGATTATATATTTGACTTCATTACGTAGTATAAAACAAAGTCACTTCCACAGTCTGTCCCATATATGCTTAGATCTTTCAAACTACACATTGGATTTTGATGTAGTTCTTTTTAGAAGAAAGATTAGCAATCTTTCTTCTAAAAAAGAGAAAGGCTTAGTTATATGTAAAAATTTTAAAGGATCTTTGTAAAATTACTTTTAAATCAGACAAAGCTGGGATGGTCGGGTAATTAGAAATACCTATGTGTTATAAACTTATAATTTTTAAGTTTAACTGCTTTTTCATATATTATCCTTAACTCTGGGTGCCAATATGATAAGAAATAAAAAAATTGGTTAAAACAAAGTGTACAAGCTATTTCTGTGAATTCATTTATTAAGACTTTTAGTTATTATTGGTGAATGTTTTGCAATAAAGTCAGGTGCATACTACTAGTTATTGACGGTTCTGTGTGACAGTTTTTATAGATCGTAGCAAGTGTTGTCTTAGATTTCTGAAAAACCTGCAATATTAAGTTTTGTTATTATACATCTATACACACAATACCAGTATGTTCAAGCTGTTATGTTGAACAAGCACATTTCTCGTTACTTGATTCCTTATATCGCAGTAATTAGAGCCCGTATGTACTTGAAATTTATAATGTTGTAACATTTGAACAACAATTTGCTGTGTAACTGCAATCAATATCAATATTATGGAAGCAAATATTGCAGTTTTGTTTTTAAGGCTAAAGAGTTAGGCTGATTTAAAGGGTCAGGATGATAAGGTATATAACACAATCCCACTGGGGAATAATAAGCTTACATATTTGAGAAAATTTTAAGAATAGTCTACTATGAGTTTGGTTGTGGAGGTGCGATACGCAGTTGCTCCTTGTAAAGTACTGGTATTCAGCTGCTTCTGATGAGACTGGAAGCTCGCTCCAACATAGTTGGCAGAAAGCCTAGGCTGGTGATATTTACATCAATCATTTTATACAAACAATAGATATTTTAATTATTATTACTTTATGTTATCAATTATAGTCCTCATCTGTTTGTTTGTAATGAATTTAGAATCTATTAAATTAGATTTTATGTGGTTTTCACCAAAAGACAATATTTTTTTAGATTTGGTGTATAATTTGTAAATGCTAACCTGGTTGACTCGAAGCCCAACCCCTCTCCCTCGTTTGGGAGGAGACCCTAGCCCAGCAGTGGGACAGTCACGGGTAAAAAAAACGCGGTACAAATAGTGTAAAGACGGGGCAGCCCGCTAGTACATCATAAGGAATAGCCGTAGTTATATTAATGTAATGGATGATTATTACTGATAAAGATTAATAACAATTACTAACGCAAAACGATGAAATAAAAAGCGAGGCGCCATTTCCTCTCATGATTACAATGCTTTAATTATCATATTCTTATAGCTCGAAATCAACAGTCACTTGTATGCCCGATTTGGAGCTTGATACTAACGTCACTACAATTAAAACAATGATTTGGCAATCGTGCGTAGACTTTACGCATTACATCCAAAATTTCACATCGTTTCGTTCATAAAGGCAAGATAGGTTGATATTATTACCAACCTATCTTGTACCACTACCACTACCCTTAAAGAATCCGTGGGATTTGTGTTTTGCTATGAAATTAAAGAAATGAAATCGAGGCGAACATAGCCAGTTGCACTCACCGGTCGGTAAACGATCTGTGCGTTAAGCAAACCTTGGCACGGTCATTCTGTAGATGGGTGACCGTGCCGTTGGTATTTGAGTGTGGCGCTTCGGAGGGCACGTAAAACATCGGCCCCGGTTGTTGTCAATTAAGATAAGAGTCGTTAAGCCACGTCCAAGGCCCTCGGCCGGCTAGAACAACTTTGACACTAGGTTGACCACTAACCATACGATAAGAAGAAGAACAAAATAGAATATTTGACATGTCGATATACAGCCCCTAACTTAAATATTTTATGTGATACCGTTGAGAAAAGTCAGTCAAATAGTTTAACATGTGTTACATTATTGTCATCTCACAGGTGATAAGTTATTTGCAGAATTCGTTACAAAGTGTTGGTTGATGTTGAGAAGGATAAATTTTAAACCTGAGGCTCCGGTAGATTTATTTAAAGAGCGTTTCTTTTGTAGTTTCTTGTACTACCTAATATGTGAAAATAGTTTTTAATTTTTGGCCTACACTGAGTTTTACGCGCTCGGTTTTTAGCTAGATAATTTTATTAATAAAGATAATTTTCTTAATAAAGCATAAAGCTACTACCGATGCTTACGTGTTGCATCGCTTTTGGATGAAATACTTTTGTTTAATCGCTCTTTGCTAACAGGACCATGCCCACCATTGACCAAAAACCAAGGTTCAATGTTCACTACATTATATTTTTTACTGTTAACGTGGATATGTGTTTAAAGGAACGTTTAGAATTAGTCAGAAATAAGAGCTCTCGATCGTTGGGTACTGTGTAAAGAAACTGTAAGAGGATGTTAGTATTTTTAATCTAATATGTCTTTAACGCATAAGACATACGAAATACTAACAAAGCAACATTTCGCAGGCAAACACTATCATGAACATAGGCCTGTACACCTCGCCGTTCATCGGTATGTACCTTCTTAAGAGGGGTCTCTTCACCGTCGAGGAATCCCTGCAGCTCGGCCGCTTCTTCACCGGGCTGGGCTGCCTTCTGGTCGTGTCCCTCGTCCTTAGGGCCTACGGCAGGGCCAGGAACCCAAAGTACATGGAGTTTCTGACCGCGCTCAACAGCCCCAGGAATGATAAAGATGAATATTTGCATGGAATAAGGAAGTACGATTTCGAATTCAAATACTGGCCTGTGACCTTCAGTGTGCCTCCGTATCCTAAGTAAGTTTCTTGGACATCAATCGATTTAATATGCTGCTTTTGAATTGAGCAACATTTTGGAACAAAATATTCGTGACATTGTTGTATAACCTATCAAAATCTTTTCATTTAGGTCAATTTTTAATAGTTTTGATTAGTGTACTTCGCGATTTCGGAAGCTATAAGCTAGGTAATGAAATGATCTGGCAAGAAACGCGGTCAAAAATAACAGTCAATTTAGTAGCAAAAGTTGCTCATTCATTGCTGCTTAAATACAATTTTTCTAGTAATATTTATAAGTACTAGTTCTAATATATAATCGGTTGTTCTACCAGCCCGGCTCTGGAGCAGAACCCGTTCACCACCACTGCTAACGAAGACCTGCCGGTCTACAAACGTCGTATCATTCAGATTCTTGGCTTCATCGCTACCCATACCTTCGGACTTCGCCTTGTCTACCCTGGATCGATGGCTCTTATCCAGAACATGCTGTGTAAGTATCACTTTCGTAAAAAATTGACGTTGTTTATACAATGCGCGCTTCTTTTATGCCGCGTATTGTACATATATAGTTACTATTTTCAGGTTATTTTTTTGTTATACCAAAACCAGCGGTTCACCATTCCAAACTAGTATTGGTGGAAGTTCTTTTATTTTTTCTTGTCAGAGAGTTAGACATCTTCTACCGATACCGACTTGGACATGAATTAGACTTTCAGTGAGAGTTGAGTTAGATATTTGTTTTGTTGAAAGTGTTTCAAGTTTCAAATCCTTTTGGTTTTTCCAATTAATGTTATTTTGTCGAAATACTCTGATGGGATTATAATTTGCTTGTCTCTCGTGAAAAGAATATGGATTCAATGATTCTTGGTATCCGTTAGTAATATTTTTTTAAATCGGTGCGATAGTTTCGAGGTCTTAAAGCAATGCTAACCTTTTTAAAATACCGCTATAGTATTGAGAAATAGAAATAGATTATGCGCATAGATATAAAAAGAATTGTGACCTTAACGCATGTATATTGTAAGCCAATCCTTTTTTTAGTATGAATAGTTCATATTATTATCATCTATTTTTGCCATGGTATATTTTTCCATCTAGCACAACTTTGTGTGGTCTTTCTTGTATGTCGCATGCATACAATAACTTATGGCTTGGTTTCTTTCATTCTGTACTATCATAATTGTTAATAACTTGAAAAAAAAAGGTTCTTGGGGCGTTAAACATATCAGTTTTTCACACAAAATTGTTTATAGCTACTTGGCTATTGATAGTCGGTAGTGGAAGGTAATCTCCTAACTGAATGAAAAGTAAGAAAAACCAATACTGCAGTTGCAACGCAGTTTATTTATAAATCTTATAAATGACAATGGGCAAATTAGGACTACCCTCTATAGTTCCATAACGGCATGGTGTGTTATCGTTGAATTTCTTCTCAATTTAAACAAGCAAGATACTACATTAACTATCCAATTATTTCGTAAAATCTGTCCGTACCATTAAGTTCTCTATTGGAAGACTGATAGTCACCTTATCTACAGGGATGCCCCTCTTCCAAGGCCGGACGGTGCTGGTAGAAGTCTACGACGGTCTTCGTACCAAGCTCCAGGCTTGTGACGGGAACACTATTGACACCATGTTCGTCGACCGCCGTGACTACTCCGAGCGGGGCAACATCCTCGTCGTCTGCTGCGAGGGCAACTCTGGCTTCTACGAGTTCGGCATCATGACTACTCCGATCAAGGCTGGCTACTCATCCCTGGGCTGGAATCACCCAGGATTTGCTGGCAGCACGGTGAGTTATTTTTTTTGTTTGTTTGAGTGTGTGTCTGTGTGTGTTTTTTGGTATGAGTGTTTGTTTGACTTCCAAAGGAGGTAGAAAGTGTGTTGTGTTTGGTGTGACTGATGGTTTGAATGATGTGTAATAGTGTTTGGAAGTGACTGGTATAACATTGAACGTTTCAATACGATGGTATTTTAGTGTAAAAAGTGTAATAATTATTTAAATACGTGAAGTTATTATAAAGATAACTTTAATTAAACATACACTTAAAGATTTTAATAGTGTTAACTCCGTGTGATATCTAACGGTAATAAATACGAGCGCGATTTTTCAACGTCAGATTAGTTAATGAACTTTCATAACACATACACTTGATTTACCTAAATGTGTGATAAAATAAACACAGCGTCGCTACACTAATTCTTTTAAAAATCGAGATTCTGTACCTTTTAAAGCATTACATAGCATGGAAATCTTACATGGAGAGCGGGACAAAACTTTATATTTATTTTATTAAAAGACAACTCTCGTACTTAGAATTGCTCTTGTGTCTGTTAGTAACTTAGAAAAGTAATTAGCACTTACATTTTAAATCACGTAATACTTGTACTTATCTTAAAGTCTTCGATTACTTGCACTTTTTCTTAATAAAGCCGTACAACTACTTGCTCTATGTCTTACCACGGGACCGCACGTAATCGCTGTAAACCGTTATAAATGTTGCTTTAAGTAGGACAATGTAATTTGGATGCTGCTTTTTGTCTTCTTTACTTAAACATTCAGTTATATCTATACTAATATTATAAAGCTGAAGAGTTTGTTTGTTTGTTTGTTTGTTTGAACGCGCTAATCTCAGGAACTACTGGTCCGATTTGAAAAAATATTTCAGTGTTAGATAGTCCATTTATCGAGGAAGGCTATAGGCTATATATCATCACGCTACGACCAATAAGAGCAGAGTACCAGTAAAAAATGTTACAAAAACGGGGAAAATTTTGACCATTCTCTCTTATGTTACGCAAGCGAAGTTGCACGGGTCAGCTAGTAAACAAATATAATTAACACTGATATATGCAAACATACCTACTTTTATATCTATTAACTTCTAAAAATTATAAAAAAAGATACACTGAAAGACATTTCTAAAATTAGTCAAATAGTAAAAAAAAATGCACCGAAAGATGTGTTTTCACCGTCTATATTATTATCAAAATGTAGTTGGACTTGACGAAGTTGGGGGTCTAAGTAACGGCTACTTTATTTTAGACTTACACAGAATTGTTACTTTAACTTTAGATAAATCATGAGTGCCAAGGCTTTCTACTAAGTTATCAGACTATAGAACGTTTTAGGCCTTACACCCATACTAATATTATAAATGCGAAAGTAACTCTGTCTGTCTGTTACTCAATCACGCCTAAACTGCTAAACCAATTTGCATGAAATTTGATATGGAGATATTTTGATACCCCAGAAAGGACATAGGCTACTTTTTACCCCGGAAAAATTACGCTTTCCCATGGGAAAATTCAGGTGGCGGGCGAAGTCGCGAGTAAAAGCTAGTAATAATATATCTTTGTTGTACTATTTAATCAAAAAAGGTTTCTTACCTATTTCATCGGTGTGAAACTGTCTCCTTTAACAGTTTAGCATCTCATCCATAGTCATTATCGCTGAAAACTAAAGCGTATGCACGACCTAGATCTCAATACATCTTATTAAAGCATCACTATATTACTATGTAACTAATTAACACCTATAAGACACTCGTGGATGCCCGCGGCTTCGTCCGCGTGGATTTTAGTTTTCTCGCGCTCACAACACTTGTTTATTGTTGATCTTTCATATAAAAGTGTTTTCCCCTTTTTGTCACAATTTCCAGAAATCCTCTCTTAGTGCTTCCTTCACTCCTTAATAGATCTTCACTTCTTTGAAATGGCTTAACCATTGTTACTTGTCCACAAACGTAACCAACATTTTAAGTATTCAAGCACAGATTACGTTCAGTTCAAATAACGCTAACTGACCCATCTGTAGAATATCCGTACTAAAGATCACTTAACCGGCATCGGTCACCTATTACACTGAAAATAGGAAACTTTGGAAACTATCTGAATTTTTGATTAGTCATGTAAAATGACCGGCGCTTACGCATTGACTGAGCTGATAAGGGGCGGGGGTAGCGCGTGCACCCTTGCTATGTGTGAGGGAGATAGAGTTATATGTCAGAAAGAGACAGACAATGGCTCGTGTCGAGCAGGCGTACCCATTGTTGACATAATCATAGCTGACCAACCGATTTGTTAAAGTACCCTTTACTTTAACAATATGTAACTATAGTAGCCCCTCAATTTCTACACGTCAATTACCCTAGGGGCCGAAGAGCAGCTAGATAAAGCTTAACGTTACTTTGTTAGCAGACTTAGTTGTTTAAGCATAGATGTGAAAAAACTACAGCAGTCGAAAGGTCATTCTGAATTCTTTAACGACAGTACGAAGTTTCAACACAATAGCTAATACCTTCCAAATCTATGTCCGAGACGGTCTGCTCTTGAGATACGAGAATACACACAAATTCAACGTTACAGCGGCTTTTCAGTCTGAAATAATACTTAAAATTTTAAGAGGTCTTTCATTATTTAACTACAGAAACTTACGTTTAATTCAAAACGTAAAAATAACTTAGTAAAGTTTGTACCTTACATCCTTACGACGTTACCGTAACACGGACATCAGCTGGTAACATCAACTAGCAAGCGTTTGTCATTTAAAAATACACGTAAGAGGCACTGATCAGTTTTTCCTATAAAGTCAATAGTTAGCCTGTTATCGATAGTCGATAGTAGTAGGAAATAGTCCCTAAGTATCTGATTCAAAGTGTGCCGACGGCTACCCGGTTGTCGATAGCCGATAGTGAAAGGAAATCGAGGGAAGGAAATGTTCATTTTCAACTCTCGGGTCGCGAGTGTTAGTTAGCGTTGTTTTTCTATTAATTAGGTTAAACAAAAAGCATCCATTTCTAACATATTTATTGAGAATATCGTGCTAAATGCGTTCAATGTTATACCAGTAAACCTGTATTTTATAAATTGTTCGATAGATACTAGTAACAAGAAGTACTCGTAACCAGAAATCCTGTATGAGAAGATGTATGGATGTGAATGAAGCAAGGGAAGTTTGTAAGGATCGTAACAAGTGGCGCTCTTTGGTCTCTGCCCACCGCTATGGGAAAAAAGGCGTGATATGATATATGTATGTATCGATAGATTGTATATGTGGAAAGAGTGTCTGTCTCTAGAAAATAGTAGCCCTGAAGGAGTACCGAGCGATACAGGTTAACGACGTAATTATTTTGCAATATATTTGACTATTAGTCAAATCAGTTAGTCTTTATGAAATATAAAACATGCGTATTTGTATGAAAATACTTGCATATGACGGCACAGGCTTAAGTTATTGTTGATATCAAATAAGAGATATGTTTCTGTCTGAAATAATTTTCAAAAGAAATACAAAGCTATAGGTAAATACTGAATGAAAACATTTAGTACTTACCAATGTTTTATCCATACAAGTTTTTTTGAAGAGAAATAATTGAATTTTATTTAGTATTGGGACGTATCCATTCAGTTCAATTTCAGTATCGAAACTTAGTTATTTAAGGGTTACAGGTTATTATTAACTAAACAAGAATGGGAACAACTGAATATGAGACGAGTAAACTGATGCAAGTTTGAAAGTTTCGCCGGCGCGGCGGCGCAAGAAGTTTGAGGGTCTGAGATTAGCGCGATACAGTATGAAATGCATGACTTTATGCTAGGTAAGATAATTAAAAATGAAAAGAGGATTGTATGAAATATGATATAGTAAAGATATGATTGATGAGTAGAAGGCGAGAAATGCGAGGATACTAGATTTACTTTTCTTAGAAAACGTGACGAAATATGTTATGAATTTATTTTCAGGTTGAAATTATGAACATTTTACTACAGTTTTAGTTATTTGAATTCATAATCACATAATCATACGGCAATAAAAAGCAATAGAGATACTGAATAAATACGTTAATTAGAAGTGAGTGATGGCATAACTAACTTAATTACGGTTTTATTCAAAGTCATAATAGATCAACAGCTTACAAATGTTTCATAATACAAGAAACCCATTAAACGTTTATCGTGAAAAAACAAAACTTGCTAACTTCCGGATCCCCACATGATCAGCAAGATGTCTAAACCATATTCTCCTTTTTTAAAGAAACCCTTGCCCAGTTGTCTAGTAACGAGTTACAGTATATTGCATACATACATATTATCAGGCTTGTTATACCAAAAGGTGTAGGTAGAGGTGTATGCACCCACGTTTTGCCATTAACAATGTTAGTTTCATGCAATAGGAGGCGAACCGCAATCCTTTCGCCATTTATCGAGCGAGTAATGAAGCTTCAGGCTGCTTGAGAAATATTCTAATACTAACAGTCCGCCCTAGCGTTGTCCGGGTTACATAGGGTAAACTTTAACATGTACCTTTCTCGAGAATCATTATATTTGTGAAAACGGCATGAAATTCAGTTGAGTAGTTTTAGACTAAATCGCGAACAGACTAATAGACGTGGTGAGGTGATTTTATTTCATAGTAAGTAGTGATAATAAATTTTCTTAAACTTTCGGTATTATAAGTATAACAATAATAACTACAATATTATTTTGATACCTGTTGTAAAACACTATAATATTTTGACCTACATTGATAATTAATTTGAATTGTATACGAAATCTGATTCTTTTAGTATAGTGATTTTATTTATCTGAGTTGACAATTTACTTGGTAACTAGAAACTCTTTCACAATACCGGTCGATACCTATTTGTACGATTTCGCAATAGGAAATCAAAGTAATAATATTGACTAGAATAATTAATAATTTTACTATATCAGTAACTAATGATATTCTTTTATAAAGAAGATCCTTCAGGCGCCATACATTGTTGGGCCTATTTTTAAAGTAAGCCAACAAAAAAAGTATAAACATATATCGATAGAGAATGAATTATCTCCTTTTGACTTTTACATTATAGAAGTAACTCTATTACATAAATCTCTTTGTGTCTTCATGACGTTTTATTAAGACATCTTCAGAACGGCATAGGTCTAAAATATAGAAATAATTAATATTGCCGAGAAACTGCTATCTCACTTAATTAAAAATGTTATTTTGTTTAAAGTATACACGTAGTATAAAAATATGACCATATAAGTGCCCTATACCAATCGATATTTACATAACATCATTTGAGTAGGTACGCGCAAAATTTATTCCAACAACAAATTTTCGCTGTGTGAAAATTATTCCTGAATCGTGTGCAGGTTACCCTTTATCTAATTGATTGTAGAACCTAAATAATTTTATGTGTTGCGTACTAAAATATTCAAAGACTGACAATAGGCGAGGTGGTTCATCCGCCCTTATCAAATTGAAGGCAACCCGTCGCCACACAATTATCAGTCAATCACTAATTAATCGATAATAAATACTGAGGAAAATAATTATCTTTGTAAATAGTATTTAAGTCTAAGATCACGCTATATACGAGTACATCAACCTTCACCGAAATAGTTAAAAGATTTTTTTTTAAATCAAATAATGTATTTCCCGAAATATATTGTAAATGAGGAGCCTAATTTTTTTTTTAAAGCGGTATCCTATGGTGTTTATAGGTCAAAATTGTTTAACGCCAGGCATAAGTCGTCCAAAGGCTTATGACATTGTTCATCGACTTAACCTAAGTGATAACAACCGGGACTGAATTTTCTCGGAAGCATAGATCAGCTCAGCTCAAAAACCACTAAGCTGTCTTCATCTTTAGAATGTCGCTATCGCAACTAGCTTCAAGCGCCTTAGTATTTGAGCTAATCTTTGACAAAAGGAGCAGCTCAAAGTAATGCACCGGTCTCTAATTCTATTTCTCATATTTAAAAGAAAAAAGAGAGAAGGAAAAAACTTTGTAAGTATCGTACCAAGTGGCGTTATTTGGTCTCTGCATACCCTTATTGGCAATAGTAGTAATTTTATTTTATACTAACTTTTACCCGCGACTTCGTCCGCCACCTAAATTTTCCCATGGGAATGCGTCATTTTCCCGGGGTAAAAAGTAGCCTATGTCATTTCTCGGCTATCAAAATATCTTCATACTACATTTCATGCAAATTGGGTCAGTAGTTTAGGCGTGATTGAGTAGATTTCAGACAGATAGAATTTAAAAATTATAATAATAATAAACTTATACCAGCGTAACACATACTAAATCTAAATAAAAACACTAAATTTGAAAATCATTTAAACTTAAGGTACAAGCTTCAACGATAGATCTTTATTTACGAAGTGAACATTCCGAGTAATGCAATACGTAAGTCAAAGTTGCAAAGATCTGTTTCAATATATAACTTTGACGTCCGCCGGATTCACGGTTTGATAAATCGAGCTACATTTCTTGAAGCTAAGAATGCAGTATCTATCCTCAATAGTGGAGAATCGATAATAGTGTCCATGTTATTGTTCTGAAAAATGTATTTTCAGGAATATTATAATACCTGTATTAACGAATCGTAGTTTTTCTTATTACATCTTTATTAGGTACTTTCTTATTTTTAAGCTGGTAGCTTTCTGTTTAAGCCTGCTTCTGTGGCGCGGTCGGCAGTGTGGTTACACTGCCGACTAAGCCACTAGCGACTGCTAAGCATGAGCTCTCGGGTTCTATTTTCCATCGGGAAAATTACTTTTAACCTTTTCCAATTTATATAAAAATATTTTCCAATAGTAGGCCAGAGTTTAATATGTCCGGTAAATAACAATAGAATTGCTCCCTTTTTTGGTACTAACGTTGCTAATGGCGAACGTGGGTGCTGCATTGCCTACACCTTCGAGTGTTACAGCCGTAATATTATTTATGCTCTCTAAAACAGAAATATTTCTTAAGCATTATAGATAGATTGTACATCTAAAATGATCTATCATTAACTTGTTTTGGTAATTATTGCAAAGTAAAACAAAATGATAGATAATGTTAGTCTTTAGCGAGTAAACAGAGGATAGAATTGAAAACGGCCGTTAGCATATTACTGTCGCTTCGGTTCACGTCAAAGTGATAGAAACAACTCAAGATTGAAACGCTTATGCAATTTGAATGCTACTTAGACTCGAGACAACCCCTCTCATATGTATACTCCAGCAATGAGACAGTAATGAGTTTTTAATCGTAACTTTTGAGATGGAGAGACGGTAATGAGTTAAGTTTGACAAACAAAGGACTACTTATCTTGTATAATTTCTTCATTTCTCATAACTTATGTTAAGAGCGGTACCACGTAATAAGACAGTTTACGTCTTAGTCGCTATTTATAATCGAGTCGGAATTAAGACCGGGCGGCAAAATAAGCTTAAAATATATAAAAACGAATATTCGGAAAGCTTTTGCCTTCGGGTGGCTTGAACAACGTTGATACTAGGTTGACCACTAACCATACGATAAGAAGAAGAATGTTCGGGGATCAAAAACGCTCGACTGCCGAATACTAGTTGGCTTGTCAATTTTCAATTTATGTCCATTTCTTTGTATCTGTTCAGGTGTTGATCCGTTCGGCACAAGCCTAATGCCGAACAAGTCCAACAATTGCTTTGTTGCTCGAAAATTATTTACTGCTGAAATAAAAATGCCCGATGAACGTCTGATTATATTTGTGTATCTAGTGTACCTTATAAGACGATGCTTGCGTATAAAATTTCATTACCGTCTCACAGGTTATGCCAAAACGTTGAATATGATCGACAAAGTAGTTGTAGAAAATTAAATACCTTGACTAGAAAAATTCTAATATAACATTTTCTACTGAGTTTTCTTAAAGAATTTAATATTCTACCTATTTTCTTAGTTTACTTAAAGGGAAATGTCATGTGCAGCCGCTCTGGGCTTTTACAAAAGATTTTACTTCTAGTTATAGTAACTGCAATAACGTTGCCTAGATATTCCTAGTGGCCTGCGCGCTACCGCTGTTCGAAAATGCGTAATTTTTCCCCACCCAACATATGTTCGTGTTATTCCGAAATTAATGAGGTTCCGAAGTTTACTTGTACTCTGTGACCGTTGTTCTTTCTTCTATTTTTGCAAGGTTCCGTCAGACATAAGTAAATCAATTTTGACTAGCGTCGTGTAAGATATGTAGACATACAGTGTTTTGTCAGTTTCGATCAATTTAAAAGTGTACACAGACAGTGAGTGTAAGAATTGTCTTTGACGTCAAAACACAAGATGGCCTAATAACTAAACTATTGTTGCGTGAGGCCTATTAGTAGCGATAGGTTATTGAAACGGTAAGTTAGTTTATGAGTTCCGTAGAGGAAAATATAATTTCTAAAATTAAATACATAAGTAGGTATAATTTGAGATGTAATCCCAAGAAATCAGTTGAACTAAACAATAATGTTCGCTGAAAATAGAAACCCGATAATATGTTTATTTTCGTTATATTTCCAATAATAATTTCTTCGAAAATAAAGTAATTGAGTTAATGACTACTTAGAAGTAACGATATGTTTTGACGAAAACAGCTTATTATTTATGTTTTATCCGCTCTTTGGAAGGAGAAGAGGAGAATGAGAGCTTGTAAAGGGTCTATCCAGGACTTAATCTTTTGGTTAAAATTGCTTTACTTCAACTTTACAATGTCTTTATGTTTGTCACAAATTGTAACGACAATTCACTAGTAAGTATTATGTATATTTAGGCTCAATCTAGTACCAGTTTAGGCAAGGATGAAAGTATTTACTAAATTACTGGCAAATTTTCAAAAATAATATAATTTGATCTAGTTCTACATAAAAATGTAATTTTAAAAGTATAAAATTACGAGAATCTGTTAAATAGCTAAGATAATTTTGTCATCATATTTGGTCGTCTCTCTTAGCCTTTGTGTCATGTATGTTATGAAGAGTTTTCATGCGCAAGCATTGTTTCAGTGATAATGAGTTTAGTTCGAGGCTTTTCACTTGAGACTCTAATAATTATGTAATTGTATCAAAAATATTCAACAAATAATCAGTAAAAAAGTTTCTTCTTCGCTTTGCAGCCAAATAAAACGTCAAGTTTTCCAAAACGTTGGTCTTTTATACGGCTTCAGAACTCGTGCTTGATTCTAAACTTGAAGAAGGTCCTTTGACGACATTCAGTGAACTGTAGCGAAAGGGAATATTTCAATTTGATGCATATATTCTGAATATTGAGAACGTTCACAACGATTGGTTCATAAGGCATGATAAATGCAAGAAAAGAGCAAGTATCGGAATGAGAAATATAGATGTATCGAAATATCTACGAGCTTCTGAAGTAAGTAACGTAACAGCTTAAGTATGGCTTGGCTGTTTCGTTATATACTTTAGAAACGAAATATTCGCATCAACTCCACGACGCGACGGTAGCAAAACGACAAAGCCATACATTTTTTACTGATATGTAGATTTTGTGAAGTTAGGGTCAGTAGAGTTAGGCTGTGTAGATTCTGAAGCTTGGCTCTACATGAGATCTGATATCTTTTTCACAGCTAACCTTATGTGGTCGCCTTGGCAACATTTTACATTAAATGTTTTTTGATAGGATTTGGGTTTTCTGAAGGTAATAAAAATAGTATTTTCCCTTTACTTTTTAGGCATCTAGAGTGGCGTTCTTTCAAGAATATCGTTAAGTAACATTTTTTTTTAATTATCTGCTTCAGTAAATCTCTGTATCATCTCAAGGTAGACTGGTAAACAATGGCTTTGGCACTATTACATTATACACATTATGCGTCGCATCATCTCTAATTAATTTGGTAGAAGATATGTACCAGCATACAACTTCGTAGCTGAAGATCAAATTAACAATCAATACATAGATGTTTTCAGACTATCGTTTTAATTCCCTATTCCTGCAATCTGATGCGAATATTGCGAGAAATACTGATTCATATTCTTGAAACTAGTACTTAGTTGTAGATGTTATGTTTACAGTTCGAGCAAGGACTTTGAAAAATGATAGGATATTGGAAACTTTATGAATGTATGGAAACTGCTGACTGCTTTTGTTTGTTTGAAATATGTATGTAAGATGATTGTATGTAGTTGTGATTTGAGTGTGCTATTATTGTTATAATTTATTTTTACCAACGTTTTCTATATTTGTGTATTTTATTAGTTTTTTTTTTGTGATCATATCGTGTGCCATTTAATTGCGTTCATGAAGACAAAGCGACTATAAAATAAAAAGGATTTAAAACAGCAATTAATTGCATAAAGTACATATCGATGTTTTACAAATAAATAATTAAATGCGTTCAAAATTCTAGATTTTACAAACAAATAATGCCCCTTCAACGTACATTATCCCTCAAAAGTTTATAAAAAAGTACTCTTAATATGTGCAACCAAGTTTGTTGAGAAATCTTTTCACTATCGCCCGATCGCCGTTGACTTTTCCTTTCTGCTCTGCGCCTTCGAGTTCAAAGTTAATCAGCTGAACTACTTCATAAGCTGCGCCGGACACGTGGTGTGAACTGACACGGTGTTAATCTCTACTTTCAAGTCACTGCAACATAACTTTGTGATCTGCTATCTTATACTACACTAGTATCATAAATGTACTCTAATAATATAAAGCTGAAGATTTAGTTAGATGAACGCGCTTATTTTAAAAAGTACTAGTTCGAATTGAAAATTTTGTGTTGAAAAAGTACATTTATCGTGAAAGGCTGTAGTCTATATCACGCTACGACTAAAAGGAGTGGAATTGCAATAAAAAATGTTGTGAAAACGGAAAAACTAATGCGGGTTTTAGCAATAGTCAGGTTGCTTAATGAGGAAATCAATACCCAATAGCTGAATACTGGGCTGGCAGTGTATAGCAAGACAGAAAGTTAATAACTACTATAATTTGTTTGCCATCGACACGCTAAGAAGAAGAAGAAGAAGAAGACCCAATGAGTGTTGTTTCTTGTATATGCCAAAAAGGTGCTCCTAGTTTCTCTTCTCGTCCGCTAGTTTTTAAGTAAAAAATATACATTTAACAACATACTGCAAGGCTCTCCCTCCCGGAATAAAAGGTTAGACCTTGAATGCACTGCGTACGCCAAGTACAGGTAGAGAACTTTAATGTATAAAGAACTAAAGAACACTTAGGGTAGCTAATTAATTTATTATGCCTTTATTTAATTGAAACTTTAGCCTTGACTCGTAGTACTAGACTTTTCAGTATAAAATACGTCGTGTTTCATACTTTTCTTGCAATTGATTCCGGTTCAAATGTACGTAATTTTTAATAAGCATATTTCATATAATAAGTTATTTTAAGCGAGTACTACGCAGTTTTATTTTGTAAACTGCGTAGTTACATTCAATAGAATGTGTTGTTTTTTGTCGCAGCTAAGATTCAGGTTAAGAAGTTTATTATTTAAGTAAAACAAAAAATGCATTTACAAGTAAAGTTATCCGTTTTGAATAGCGGGTAGTATTATACTTGTAAAATATATAATTAATTCGCGCAAAGCATCCTACAGCAAAACTTAGGTATATTCATATAGTACCTGAGACGGGAAATCATTTCTCTTAGTCAAACCAAAATTATCTTATGGTTATGCAAACTTACACGGTTGGAAGACGGGTATTTTTACATTGTAGATCAATCTATTTTACTACTAGGCAAATTGTCTATTTTGTGTGATTCGCTTTATAATATTCGGTATATGTTAGTTGCGTAGCTCTTTGATGACTAAGTATAAGATACAGACATAGTGACGTCACAATTACGGTATCTTCGCAGCTTCGTTGTGATAGAGATTATTAGATTAATAATATGTTGTTTTAAAATAAATAATTGCTCTATCTTAAGTTTTTAGAGTGAATATTAGTTTTTAAATTCTTCGTTAACTTAATAAAATACTTAAATGATTGCCTGAAAGACAGTGCCACTGCGCCTTAAGGCCGCCACTTGTACTTTTATCTTTTTTGATTTTATGTACAAAAAAGAGGCTCATTTCCACCGCGCGACAAAAATCGTGCGGCTTTAGTCACCCAAGTTTACCCCAAATTACAATTCACAAGGAGCGATATCCAAAGTTCAGGAATATAAAACAATCTTTACCTCACTTTGAATTCAAAATGAGTTTTTTATCAACACCTCGACTTGATATGCGTCCAGCTGCGGGCTAGCTACTCTGAATTGATGATTTATTTGTCACCAACATTTGATTTTCAATTCCAAATCAATTGATGCTAATTGTATGCAAATAGGCATAAACGACATATTGTCCACTAGCTCGCGCAACTTCGCTTGCGTCGCATAAGAGAGAATGGGTCATTTTTATCCCCGTTTTAGTAATATCTTTTACTGCGACGGTCGTAGTGTGATGTTATATAGCCTATAGTTTCCTCAATAAATAGGCTATCCAATACTAAACAATTCGCACTAGTGGTTCCTGCGATTTGCGCGTTCAACCAAACAGACTCTACGATTTTATAATATTAGTACAGACATATCATCAGGTGTATTGTTCATACAATAGAAAAACGCAGTATGCATTTTAATCAAAATGTTTTCGAGAGCTCGATGAAAAATATAATTAACTTTGTTGTTATACAAGGTCCGTATTGATTGAAATGTCGTACATTTTTTGTAGTGAAAACTAATTGGAAACTGCCCGATGAAAAGCGCTGTAGAACTCGAGGGACTGTAAAATTGAGTTTTCTTAGAAGAAAACAGTCGTTTCTATGTTTACAATAATTATAGTTTGAATGAACTCAATTGAAAGAACAAACAATTACATCCTTTTGAAAAGAAAAGAATATTTTTCTTGAAGTTAACTGCTATGTGCTGGAAAGGAGCAAAAATTTAATGTGTATTGTATCACATATTACAGTCGTACTTTTTGTATGGAAATACATACATAAATAAAATCAGATTAAAGGTAAAGACCAGAGTATGCTACTCGGTACGATCCTTGCAAACTTTTATATTTAAATGCGCTTTATGAAAATATTAATTTAATTATTACTAAAAGTAATGGTAAAAAAAACCGTTAAGTTGTATACAGTTGTTGTTAATCCTACACCAATAAAAAGAATGCTTTTGTAAACATGCATTCATAATTTTTCTTCTGATCGCCTACGTAATTTGACTCAGCATCAAAGCCGGGCCCTCAGTACTCATAGTATCTCTTAATGACAATTAATGCTCAAAGCTATCAAGTAAATATTTGTACAGTGGCGTGTGTCGATCACTTTGATCACTGCACCACTGCACCCTAGTCGCTCATCGCTCGTTAATATTGCGCTTCGACATGTGTTTGTCTATAATGATGAATTAATTGACCACTAGTCAAGGATATTGGATGATCTTGTTATAGGGTGCCTTATGTCTGCTACTGTCCGTCTATTTTGATACCTAGATTATATTAAAAAGCTTTTGGTAATGAAAAACTATGTATCTGTCTTAAAGGGTTTTTCCAATTTTTACTTGGTTGTTAGATATTGAGTATGCTTTCTTGGTCTGTGTATCTATTATACTTAGAGAAAATATTTTAGTTTAGTTTCATCTGAGTGACAATATTAATACGCGACTTAGAGAGCTTGACTGCCCGCGATATTACAAATGTTCAATGCTATTGTATGGTCTCCATGAAACATTTGCTTTTCAAGTTTGTTTTGTTGCGAGAAATTATCATGTGGGTTAAATTTTGTTCATCTCAAATCAGCTTACGATATCTTTGGCGATGATTTAGAGGGACGAACATGCAAATGAAAATCCTTCAATAATAGAGACTTGATTTTCATAGATCAACTACGGATAGGTACTTAATGTTTTTAGATCAAGTGTAAATTTGTTGATCAATAAGATACCTCTCGTTTATTAAGACAATAATAGTCTGCTATATTTTTAGCCTTTCCCAGTAAACAGTCTAGTAATATTCCATTACGCAGTTACAGTTGTGATATTCTTTTAAGACGGAGATTAAAGGTCAGCTTGTATGCCCACGTTCTGACATTGATACCTCTCTTTTCTCAGTAGACTACTATTATTGTGAAACAGACTGTTTTTATCATGTCTTTCTATAAACCTTCTCGAGTGTTATTGTTGTTCCCAACTCACTTAACTTGATTTAAACACAAAAAAAGCTGCATCAACAAAACATCGTTTTGTAACTACTAAAATGCGTATTGTAAAAGATTCAATGAAAGTTGAACATGGCAGGAGAAAGCATCTATGTAACGCTTTTCAATACACCCTCAGCCCTCGTACTGAACTTGAAACTAGTTTTAATAAATTTCACGCTCTAAATGGTCATTTTAATGACAGTTTTTAGGAGTAGATTAAATAGGTACTACATTTTCAATTCAGTTTTATAAAGGGGCGCCTACAGGGCTGTGATTTAATCCTTCTTTTATAGGCATAACACTGCCAGCTTGCCTTTGACATCCCCTTGATTTTAGTTAAAGGGTTGCAAATTTCAATTATGCATCCATATGAATGATCTCCCTCTTCATATTGTCCAAGGTCGATCAGGTTTTGCTTTGTTTTTGTTTAAGAGATGAGAAACATTTTGGTGACCGTCAAAAAATATGTTTTAAAATTCTCTAGTTATGCTGTTTGGCAAATTGAGATTTAAGTTTTTCAATGCAGGTAGTTTTCCTTCAGGAGAAGATTTTTAAATAAAAATAATTTGTATACCTCCTTGAAACGAGATTAATGCGACCTCATTATACTAATTTATTCTCAGAAAAGTCGCAGCTTTATATTGAAGACGTAAATACGGAGAACTAGAAATGTTGAAATCTTTGCCTTTGCGCCTGCATTTCCTGGAATAAAAATAAAGCAAAAATAAGTTACCGTACGGCGTCATTTCCCTTCGCTGAATCAAATATCTAGTCGCTCGTGCCTCCGTTTTGAATAAAAATATAAATAACCTCCGATAGGGAACGTGGTTGAAAAATGAAATATAAATATGAGAGCTAGTAGGATATAAGTCAGGTGAATCAATCATCACCACCCTTGATGCCGTCATGACGACGGATGGGTGGCGCCTCACAATGCCTCCCCGTCCACGAGCTACACGCGCCGAGTACCAGTCATGTCAATTAATTACAAATGCATCACAAAGAGATCAGATGCACTCACCGGTCCCTAATTCTGAGGGGCGACTACAATTATGTGTTATTATTGAATGTATTATACAATGTACATGTATGTAGATGACCGCTCTTTTGTTCGGCACCACCCTTGTTTGCTGCATAGCGGCTGCGGCTGCCGTTGATAGCCGAGGGTTTGCTCCCAGTCCTTTTATTCAAGGACAGCTATGAATGTTTGCGAACCCACGCTCTCGTGCTTTCTCACCAATTTTATACAAATTGCAGTTTGAAAAGATGCTTTGTTGCTCTGAGATTTTTTGTCTACTTTACAAGATAATAGTTGCAAGTAAAGATTAAGACGACCGTTGAAATTCTTGTTTTTTTTTATAAATTATGAAACGGTAATATTTTGATTAGTGTATCCTATAAGAATTAGTAGGCTTTGTACAAGTTTGTCTTGTTAGAAAGAAAATACGTTCGCGGCGAAATCTAACAATGTCTTATATTCTAACTAGTCTTTGAAGGTTGTACGAAAATGTATCTAATTAGAAAATTATTTCTAATTTCGGACATTAATGAACTAAAACGCTTGAATATTTAAGCCGAGTGAACTGATTTTGTAGCGATTGAATATTTATACCGCCGTTCTTGGCTTCTTACTTTAAAGTTTTCATTGTAAAGTGAAATATCGAAGTTTTGTTAATTCGCCGCCATGTTCGGGAAACTTTCCAAGTTCAATATGAAATTATTCATCGTACGTAGTAAGGACTTAATCATTTTTAATTTAGATTGTACAGGGTTTATTATAGAGAAAAGTTTTAAGATTGTCACCGTTATATTACCGGTAGAGATTAGTAGCTGATATTCATTAGATTTTTGCAGCTGTACTTAACATCTATCAATAATTTTATCAACCACATTGAAAATAATTGTCGAATCCAAATACGCCCTGAGTTTTCTTGCTAGCCCCTTTCAAGGAAGGCTGAATTTCAGCTATATCGGAGCTCAGCAGAGCAGAGTAGTACGGACCGCGAATCGATCGATCCTAGTGCTCGAAATTTCCAGTGTAGACTGGGAAATTCCCGGTCCCTTATACTTTGCTCTGCCGAGCTCCACTTCCGTGGAATCGCATCCTTAGCAGTAGATTCATTTATATTCGCGATTGTCATAAGTGTCATCATTTGACGTAAAGTAATTATTAATTAATTTAGAACCTAACATGAAAATTGTTGTATATAAATGAAAGTCGCATTAGTTACACTATTAATATTTCAGTAACGGTTGAGTCGATTTGGCTGAAAATTGAAGAACAGCTAACTTAGAGCCAGGAGCTGGAAATAGGATACTTTTTATTTTTGAATATAAAAATTATTCACCAAATGTGTTGCTCAGCGCAAAGCTCAAGAACGGCTCAACCATGCTATTAATTTTTTTGTAAAATTATTTAAGAATCGGGAAAGGTTTATAGAAAACATAAAAAATGTATGAACGTGGGGCAGCTAGTATGAAATAAAATTCACCTGGGAATTTGAAAGTTGAATACACCGAGATATCCTTACCTACGCTTTTTAGAAATAATAGTTTCTTCGAAGTCTTGAAAGAAGCGCTATTAAATTTTCCATTTAAGTCCTCCATTTAAAAAATCCGTGAAGTTGGCGACTTGATACCGGCAAGTTTATAGTTCGGAAAACTCTTCTGATTTCCTTCTAGTTTGGATACCAGACACCGGCGAAGATAAAATCATCTCGGTTAAAATAGCGTTGCTAGAATGTTCTTTGTTTTCGTTATTTGTATTTTTGTGAAACAGTCCACGTCTTAGCAGTCGTTTTTAAAAAATGTTTTCTATATGAGATATTTTTTTTATAAATTGTGACATTTATTAAGTGGCGCGTTTATGAGTGACAAAATTACATTTAATGAATTTAGGGACACGTCGAGAGTCTAAAGAAAAAAGCTCGTGAAATCGATGTAATATTTTTTCATTTAATAGCGTTAAAACTCATACAAAAAAAACGCTATTGAATAGATAAACTATTGCTAAATGTACTTAGAAACCGGTGGTTAGTGTACCATACACTAAATGGCTAAAAAAGATTACAGGAAAATGAAAGAAACTGTTCTCAATTACCAAAAACTATCATACAAAGATTTGCACTATAGCATTTTTGCGTATCTTTTCAAGTTCCACCCCCGACCTGCCCTACTAAGCTTGAAGGGTGAAAGTCATTGTCCAACTTAGTCGAGTCAGGTGTGGGTTCAATGTCGCCTTCTGATGATATTGAGACGTCGTTGCTAGGCAACCGGTGTTTTGACGCCTAGCTTGAGGTTAGTTAGCAACTGGCCGGCGACATTCGACAGGGGAGTTTTGAATGTACAAGTACTATGTTAAGAGTTAACTTAAGATGTTGGTAGATAGGTTTCTATGATATTAAAACGTAGTTCTGGATTCATAGTTTGGAACCATTTTTTTGGTTCTTTGGTAAAAGACTTATGCCCGGTATCTGAGGCGGGAAAAATTTTTTAATTGGTAACAAATTTTACAATATTTTATTTTACTCCACAGGCTAGCCCCCGGTTTCTGAGGTACATTTAGCGGTAGTTTAACTATTTAAACTGTCATCATATTAGAGTTTAGACGCTATTGAATAGATAAACTACCAAATGTGCCTCAGAAACCGAGTGTTAGCATATTGAGTAAAATAAAATATTGTAAAATTTGTTCCCAATTGAAAATATTTTCCCGATTATTATATGGAGATAATTTCATAAATAGGGCGAGGCTGTATTGGGCGTTGGGTACATTGCACTGTTGCGGGTCGTACCGCGAAGCCGGAGGTCGCCCGAACTGGAGCAAGGAAGCGATGACGTCAGCACCTGGATGACCTAGATCGGCCTGGATGCGCTCTCCACAGAGAGCTACCCGTTCCTAGTAAAAGTTACAGAGAGCAAACGAAAAATATCGCATTTGTTTGAACATAGTTTTTTCGTATAACATTGCTGGTTGTTGTACTGGAATTTGTAGGCAGAGGTGTAGGAAATATAGTCCCGTTTCGCTTTTATATTGTTAGCGCGCGAGCCTATTGCCAGTAGCATACACCGGACATGTTTCAAACTTTTGGCGAATATGGAGAATATTCTAAAATTGAATAGAAAAGTTTAGTAGTATTTCACCCGGAAATCGAAACTTTAGATCAGCAAATCGTTTACTCCACAAAATTAAAAAAATCACGATAGCACTTTGTCCGATCTAGAAATCAGGACCGAGATCTTGTGACAAACAGTCGCATACACATACACTACCGCTTAGATAACGTAGGTTTTGAAGATAGTCTCTTTAAAATTATCTAAAACATCGTCAACCCAAACCAATGTAGAATATATGATTTTTTTTAAGGCAGCGTTTGTTTCAATATGAAACACATGCATTACGAAAATATTATTATGGATTCTATGCATTCTTTCACACGGACGTTTCGAATGTCTAGCGGCGCGCTTGTCGGCTAGGTAAACTTGCATTTGGCAAAGTTGATAGAATTTTGAGACATTTGAGTCAACTTATGAACAATATTTTTATTTTTAATACCTAGTTAGATAATGAACATAAACCCTATTAAAAAAAAATCTTGTTTTTATCATAGGCTCTACTTCGCGCGTAACAAATCACTTATCACAGTCGATGTCATACAAAGTTTGATGAGCTAATAATTACTTTCAAAGTTATTATAAAATGCATAAATTAAAAATCCTGATTAAAGACTTATCTGTAGGCCGTAAAATGCAGCGTAGACTTATTCATACAGTTTAATAGACTTTAGATTAAATATGCAAAATATCGTCTTTAGCCAACAATAACTAACAACACAAAGTTGTAAGAGTACCTTTCTTCTTACAAATAAAAGGTGCTTAAAAAATGTCTTAAGAAAGAGTTCAAATCGGTTTTTAAGAGTTGAGTTAATGGGATTCATTCTTTAGTTCAGAAGTAGTTTGACTGGCTCTTCGTCTTGTGCATTGAGATGATAATAAAAGCGATACAAATTATGACATGCGTGTGTGCATATAGCTTGAGTAATGAAAACATTGCCGACTGTCCACCGAACATCCCATACATTATTAATCCCCGTAGCGAATGAATTTCCATCCCCTGTCTGCCTAGGGCTTATTTTAAGCTCTTAATAGTTTTTGGCGTACCCCTTTTAGCGTATTAGTGATGGGTCCATTGACAAATTTAATAACTCAGCGCGGAGGCTGGATAAACAACGAACGCATCAAGCCCCGCCGCCCGCGCGCCGCGCCCCTCCCGGGGACATTTCCCGATAACGGTATCTAGGTTGCATAGGTTACCTGATAGTGTACTGGTCAATATTGTGCGGACATGCGTATTGCACAAGTTTGATTTATGAGCTCCGCCCTACGCCCTTGATGCGCTTCGATCGATGTGCAGCGCGCATGCATCTTAATTAATTGTTGCGCACATCTCCCGCCAACGCCCGTTTCAATACGATATTATTATGTAGACGTAATTTTATCCTACTTCCCTTATGTTATTATCAAAGTTATTAGGCAAATTTGTTCGGACATTGAGTTTTGGCTATTGTTTTGGTACTTGGTTCTGGGCAATGGGCATGCATAAAGATAATGTATTTTTAAAATCTTAAATTTCGTACTAATGTATAATCTTTAAGCCTTTCTTGGTCACCCCTGGGAGATATGAAATGTTTTGGTAGGGTGAACGTCTGTCAGCGGGTGCCGGTCGCCGGTCGCCGGCCGCCGGCCCTCGTTTACTTGTTGCGTTTTATGCTAATCGTTTATCCGGCCGTCGGAGAATTTCCGCCAGATTGTTAAATTCTTGAACAAATTTTCACCTTATAAATGGAATTTAGCGAGTACCTAACTTGCTTGAAAATTAATAATTTGATTTTTTTACACGAATAGAGGGCCAAACATTTTCTTTAACAAAATAGTTGGAGATCTTTTCACTATTATTGTAGTTTTCAACTCGTAACCAAAATATTACTGAAGATTTTCTTCTCTAACAAAATCTTGTAAGAAAGATTTTTGTAAAAATTAGTAATATTAAACGTGCCATTCAATAGTGTCTATAAATAATAGCTTTTCTATAGTCTATTATCCATTAGTCTCATTGTATTATAGAGGTCACGTTAAAACACCGTCCATGTAGATGTCCATCACATGTCATTCGTCGAGTCCCAAGGCTTTTAGTCTAGAATAAGTTCTAAGTGCGTCACAAAGGAAGGTCTTACAGGGTGTCTGCGGTGCCCTTAACAATACAGACGCCCACGGCGCCATGGGACTGGAAAACATACTTAGAAACAAAACGTGGGAGTATCAATACCCCATTGTTAACTTATGAAAAGAATATCTAGAAAAATATTGCAAGCTGCTTATGTTTTTCTTTGTAATAAACTTTTCTTTATAAATACGTTCTATAAAGGAATGTGAAAACAACGACTTCTATCAGATGGTGTACTAATTTTTTGTATATATTTTGCTGTCCCATGTACTCTGCAACTATGCTGACTATAGCTGAATACAAAAAAGGCTGCAACGAAAAAGTCTAAGAATTGAAAATTTGAACCGAACCTTTCATATCTTATCGCATACCTTTCGTATCTTTTTAATCGACAATAGTATATTTGTAAGTCGTCAGAGTGGTAACTGTGCACCATTTTCATACGAATCGTAACTAGGTAATCAGCAATAGAATAATTCCCAGTCATCAGAGTGGTAACTGTGTATCTTTTCCACCAGGGCACTCCCTTCCCGAGGCAGGAGCGCAACGCCATCGAGGCCGTGATGGACTACGCCATCGAGGAGCTGGGCTTTGAGCCCGAGTACATCGTCATGTTCGGCTGGAGCATTGGCGGATACCCGGCCACTTATGCTGCTATGAAGTACCCCGTGCGAGCTCTGGTGAGTAAATCAACAATTATTTTCTAAATAACTGACTCACGCGTGTGGTTGGTACGTAGTTTTAACTGGTTAGTGATTGGCTTAAAAAACATGTAGCCTATTTTTCATTCTGCATCTTCAATTACATCTTAGTTTTTTTTTAAGAAGTTGATTCTTAAAGTGTGACTGATAATTCTGTTTTTTTAAATAATTTAAATAATACGAAATTATTATAAGTTATAAGTTAAGGCATTATTTTGCATTTATTATATTAGTGCAGATCTGTCATGTTAATCATAGACTACTATAGAATGCAAATGTAGTTTGTTGCGAAAACAGTAAGGGAACTACCAATACTTGCCATTTTCCAGTTGTAATCATTTTAAAAGTACAACGAAACCGGCCTTTTCGTACAACGAAAATCAGATATTACAAAGATTTCATTTTAACAAGTAATAATATTGTAGAGTGCACGAGTTATATAAATATTAAAGTTTCCTATTGTCATATGCCACTGCCAGACCAATTCAATCATAGTATTGGTAGGAAATATATCCCGAAAATATAAAAAAATCTCTTCGTAACTGAAAAATATTTACCGCTAGTTCGCTACGTAAGTGGACAAGATAATTACAGCTGAAAACAGCTCTTAAATTTTCACCCGGTTTTACCTCTCATAATACCAATCGCGGTAGTCGAAAGCTTTGGAAATAATTGGTTGTCAGAACTGTTGAGGATAATTGAGCTTTCCCAATACTTTAAGCCGTGTATCGAAATCCTGTCATAACCGGATTTACGGACGAATTTTCAATTGAGGAGTCGAATGGGTTAACCGAAAATGATTAAACCTGTACAGTTGCCGCCAAATAACTTTAACAATTTCGCTATATCCTAAGGAACGATTTCTAGGTCCGCTTTGAAAGAATAGCAGAGCGCGACGGCTAGGGCTATAGCGCTTCGATCGCTTGTTTGATAGAACAGTCAACCGAGGGTCCTCTCCGCTGGGTCTACGTTTAGTTAGCTTTCTAAAATAACTACTTGTGTTCAAGTTGTTTGGCGACACCTATACTAGTAAAAGGCTCCTCCAAAAATGCTTTGTAGTTTTTCGTAATTAAAATTATTGCAGACTGAATCATTACATTAGGCACTCAATTCGATTCGAATTCAATACGTCACTATATCGTTATTCTATACTAAAATGGTTTATTATTAAAATGTTGCTGATTTGACTGGTAGTCAACACTATTAACTTTCTATGGAAAAACTAAAATTTATTACAGACTGAATCATTATATTAGACACTCAATTGATCCCGACGAAAATACGAAATTTTGAAGTCACAAAATGGGTATTTAACATTTCATAAACCACGTGGAAGAAAGTTTTTTACTATACATTTTGAACAGATTCTGGACGCCACTTTCGACGACCTGCTGCCCCTCGCTGAGAACCAGATGCCTTCCTCCTGGTCCCTGCTGGTGAAGGAGGTGGTCCGCTCCTATGTGAACCTGGACATTACGGCCATGCTCGAGGTGTACAACGGACCGGTCCAGCTCGTACGCAGGACTGAGGATGAGATCATTAGCCTGAGGTTAGTACTCACATTTTTAGATGGAGAATAATAAGATAATTTTAATGATTTTGACTGCCTCTGTGGCGCAGTGGTTTAGGTCGCCACGCCGAAACCACTGCAACGGGAGGTCGTGGGTTCGATTCCCACACGGGACAATTATTTGTGCGATCCACAAATAATTGTTTCGGGTCTGGTTGTGCTGTGTCCGTTGTTTGTATGTTTGTAAAAGTCCCCGCGACACAAGAGCAACTCTTAGTGCGGGATAAAAAAAAAAAAAAAAAAAAAAAAAAAAAAAAAAAAAAAAAAAAAAAAAAAAAAAAAAAAAAATGCTGCGTAGTACAATGCGTGACCGAGTTTACTATAATTTTTTTGCTATCCGCAATAAATGAAGCGCCGCGTGTGGTGGGTTCGAATCCCACCCCGGACAAATATTCGTCTGATGAGCCTGGTTGTTAATTTATCTGCATAAGTAAGTATTTAAAAGTATATAAGTATGTTTATCAGTTATTTGGTTAACATAGTACAAGCTAGCTCTGTTTAGTTTGGAATCAGATGACCGTGTGTGAGTTGTCCCAAAATATTTTTGTTCCAGTCTAAACACAAAGATCTTTGAAATCTAAGGGCCAGTTTTTCTTACATATCTAAAGTAACCGGCAAATTTTACTTGACATTTGTGCAGTAAAGGCAAATCTGTTTCTTAATAAAACTACCAGTAAAGTGACATAGAAATAAGTTAGAGCATTTAACTCGGTCCTTCAAGCCTTCGGCGATAAATTATACAACGCGCTTCGGTATAATTGTACCAATCGATACTGTAGGTCTTGCAAGTGTTCTGTTTAAACCGAGTGTTTTAACTATGAGACATAACACATGCTTCACACTATATTATATTTCATTGTTCTGACTTTTACCAATCCGACTAATATTATAAATTAACGATCTAGCCCAACTTCGTCGTATATTACAAATTGTCCATTTAATTGTATTCCCGTTAGAATTTTGATCTATTTTGCTAAAACACATAATTTAAAAAATATATTTAATTTAGTTTAGCAGTTCAAAAGTTGCGCATACTTACATTTCGGTGATTCATTTTATATAGATGCGAAAGATTATAAAGATAGATGACTGTATGTACGTCTGTTGCTTTTCACGAAAAAACTACTTAACAGATTTTAATGAAATTTGATACACAGATAGTATAGTACCTAGTACTTACTTATACTTTTTACCACAGGATCTTAAGTCGCAGGTGGAAACTAGTTATTGATACAATGTAGTTTGGTTAGCTCGTAGTAATTGTTTTTTGTACATTTGTTGTCATAGCTCTTTTTTCCTGACTATTTGCCGTTCGATATTATGCCGCGTTCAAACGTCGGCAAAGAAATAAAGATAAATTAGTAATAGTTCACCAAAATTTATTCATTTGTATCGAATTATGATTATACAAATTGGCAGTAGGTTTCATTACGAATTAATGAAATAATCTTTAACATAAAGCAGGTAATAAAATGTTGTTACGTCGTCACCAGGCCTGGCCACCTGTGGTCCAACCGCGGCAACTTCCTAGTCACCGACCTGATCGCCACCCGTCACCCGGAGGTACTCGAGGACCCCATGGCCACGGCCGCCATGCACAAACTGGTTGCTCTCCTCCAGACCCAGCGCGCCGCTCTCGAGCATGGTGTTATGGACTTCAATGACCGCGCTATCCTGCCACTGGTGAGTTCTTATTGACTCTAGTCTAGTTTGCTGTTTGTTTGTCGTATGGTTAGTGGTCAACCTAGTGTCAAAGTTGCTCAAGCCGCCGGGAGGCCTTTGACATGACTCTAGTCTAGTATTAGTAGGTGTTGCCAAGTAACTTGAACACAAGTATGTTTTAGATAGTAAGCTGAACGTAGACCCAGAGTATAGGACTCTCGGTTGATTGTTCTATAAATCGGGCGATCGAAGCGTAAAGCCTTGAGCCCTGCACTTTTTTTCAAGCGAACCTTAGCAGGAAAGCACCTTGAGAAATGATCAGGATAAAAACATAGGTTTTCAGGAAAATGAGGGGTAGACTATATTCGGTAACTTAAATTTTAATTTTAACAACAATATAACATAATAAATTCCGTAAACTGTTCAATTTCATATATGCATATTTGTCTTATCTATGGTGGGGATAGGTGTTTTAACAATTTTTTATGTTCAGGTGAACCGCTACATGCGTGACTTCAAGTCGACACACTGCACCCCGATGCCCGAAGATATGTTTGTCTCCGTGATTGAGGAGCTGATGCGCCGCCGACCCGGCACTCCCCTGCTGAACCGACGAATCCATTAAATGTACCACCACAGCATGACAACGGACAACCCGACGATAACAACCAACACTCTAACACTGGCCGCATGAAACAGGACTCGCTATTATCAAATAAATAATAATATAATTGTTGTTGTCCGCCAAAACTAATTCAATGTTTTTTACGTTATTAAAATGTCACTTCTCCGTTTCTCACCAAAAATTTAGGCCTATTTATAGACTGTGTGTTTTATTCGATATTTTCAGCGATAAGGTAAGTCTTTCGTGAAATAGGTTAGGTTGTAGTATGCTGATGTCTATTAAAATTGTCTGAACACTCCCAAGTTTCACCATTTTTAAGATATAGGAACTAAATGTTGAATAGTGTTTTCCTTATGCACACGTTTCCACGTCACCGGTGTGATAGTGTAGGCCCCGTCTTCGTAGGTACCCAGTAAAGCCTGTTCTATCGGTCTATCGTATCGTTGTCTATTATAATATTACATTAAATTTTCTAAATGTGAACCTTGTGTCGTGCACTATGTGTCAGTGTATCGCTTAGAAAAGCAAAATTAATCGTCTCGAACACGACTCAAAAATCGTTTGCAAAAACAACAAAAAAATTATGATCAAATCATATTTAATATATGATATTTATTTATACCAGCTAAGCGATATACCCTGTATTGATATTTACCTTTAATATAACTGTACGTAATCTTAAGTGTGGGGGTTGGACTTTAATTTAACCACGTGTGTACTCCAAAAAAATAAAAAATAAAAGACAAAAAAAGTAGAAAAAAAAAAACAATCAAAAATAAAAAAAATAACGTTAAGTATTATTTTCAAAATGAAACGAAACCCAACCTCCTTATTTCGGCTCTTATATCAGTGTTGTCACAAAATAAAGTAAAATTCGGTAAGTGTGGGTGACTAGAGTCTAACCCTCAGCGGGCAACTGGAAGCTAAGCGACGCTGGTGAAACGCGCTTGTATGCCGATGTTCTGGCGCTCAGCGACTCATTTAAACTCTTGCTATGTACTTAACAGTATTTTATTATATACTTTTCTATATTTTCCGTCAATAGAAATACATGATTGCGTTTAAATACATTGTTTTTTGTATTTGTTTTTCAAAATTCAATGCTTGCGTTCATGTCAATACTCATTTTTACTTTTGATTTTGTAAACTTAGGAATTCTATTGACGGCCTTTCCTTATGTAAACCGCTCGCTGGCGTTGCCCGTATATTTATGTAATAATCACATTGTACTCGAGTCAAATATATTAAAATAATATTATTATAAAAGATTAGAATGACTTTCAAATTGTGATGATTTTTTTATGTACCTTTTTAAAAAATTATGTGACTTTTTTATGCTGATTTTTGTATCAATGAAATTTGTTTGAACAAAAAATATTAATTTTCAATGATTAATTATATTTTGTTTAGTTTGAAACACGGCATCGAGTATAATGTTTATTTAATATTAATAAGGTTTAAATATACCTTGATTATGTGCTACGGTATGATGTCGTTGCTTTTGTTTTTTAATTCAGAACAAAAGTAACTTATTTAAGAATAAATAATTTTAATGACTCATTTACTGGTTTTTATTTCTTCACTCACCACAGAACCCTGAAAATCATTAATATTTCCGAATCCTTTATATTCTGTAATATAGGTACATTTTACTTCTGAAAGGCTTTATTTGATAGTAAGTCTCTCAGAAACATTGTAGTCTTTTAACAAAAGATGAATTAAAATCAGTTTAGTTATTTCCGAAGACTTCAGTCAGGACTTCAGATTTCGTTGAATGCAACGAGAAACATTTTAAGAGATTATTACTGTGAATAGTTTTAGAAACTAAATAATATTGTCACATATATTGTAGATAATTAGAGATTTAATCTAGCCTCAAATCGAGCTGATCTCGATTTAAGGCTAGATTATTGAAATAGAAACAATTTAGTAAGTAACTGATAAAAAAACAATTAAAGTCAATAGGCCTAGTGCAAGCCCCTAGTAGTTACAATTATCAACTACAATTTAGGTGATTTTCGGAGTTTTAAGAGAAAATAGTATTTATTCAGGAGTACATATATTGCTCGGCGTAAGTATGTAAGTTGATCGCATCGCTTGCCTCGATGTACGCGAGAAGCAGTCAAGCCTTCGCCTCATCGCTGGTCGATATTTTATCCAGACGAGAGCGATGGAATAGAGAGTGTACCTTTGTATCGCGCTCCTACAACTACAAATAACTACAGGTATATTTAGAAAGATTAGGTACTCTGCTTAAAGCAATTCTTAAGTACGTAACTTTTTACTTTGATATTTGAGCATCATTTAAAATTGAGTGTAGAAGAGCTCGTGGCTTAATTAACAGTCGGGTCGATCTCTGAGGTTGCTCTGTGGATGGGTGACCATTTTATACATATCGAATTCCTCCGTGTTTCGGAAGGCACGTTAAATTGTGGGTCCCGGATGTCATTTTCGAAGATCTTTGACAGTCGTTAACAGTAGTCAGAAGCTTGAAAGTCTGACAACCAGTCTTACCGAAGGGTATCGTTTTATATCCCAAGTAACTGGGTTGTGGAGGTCAGATAGGCATCTTCCATGTAAAATAGTAACATTCAGCTGCAACCGGAGAGACTGGAACCCGGCTCCAACATAGCTTGGAAGAAAGGCTAGGCTGATATATAAGTACATATATTTAAAATTGAGTGTCGTGTCAGTATTGCGCCGCTAGACTTTCTGTAAGTACCAATTAGATGGCCTACATTATATGTATGGTAGAAGCAACGATCGAATGCATTGACAGCCGCCATCGATTTGCCTCACTGTGTCGAAGTTACAGGCCTTGTATCGCGTGAATTAATTATTACTTCTAGTACTTTCTGCTAAGAATATAGGAAGGTATACCTAATAAGCAGTAGGAGTTTTGTAATAATTAAGGGTATCAAAACAGGTCCGCTTATAGCCTTAGTAAGTAAAGTAAGTATAGTGTGTATTAGAATCGGTAGATACTTACTAATTTACTATTTCGCTTAAAATACGATTCCAAATGATACTGCAAAATATTACAAATAAATTGCATTTTAATTTGCTAGAACATGTCTGATTGTAATTTACCTACCTAAATCCCTACATTAACTACCAGGTGAAGGAAAGCATTTTTTCTTCAACATTAGAACTAGTGGTTATCAGTTACGTCTAGTATAATCATAACTTCGGAGAGCCGTTGGTGTATTGTCTTTACTTCGGGCCCTCGACCACTTGCATAGAATGCAAATATATCACTATAGGTACTTGCAGACACTATACACTAACATTGGTATCAAATTATTTGTGTGGTTATCTATCGCTAATATCCGCTACACTCCTCAAATGGTTTATCAGGATCTCATGAAGAAGGTATTATCATTATAATAGACAGCTTTACATATTTATATGTTGTTTAGCCTTGACTGAATGCAACATATGCAAAAAGCTCTCACGAACCCAGTCAAGAGTGTGACACCTTTGAACATAACACGACAATATTCAACTTGCTAGGATTATCTTCAATCCATTTCGCTACTCGTAGCTCCATCTTTCGGTGAGTTATGCAACTAAAATTATGTTGTCATCACACACCGCGTGAAACAAAGGCTACATATTATTTCACCGACGGGTTGCAACTGAATCATGGGGATATTTAGAGAATAGTTGCCATCACGCACTTCTTCATGTGGTATGGTTAGTGGTCAACCTAGTGTCAAAGTTTTTCAAGCCGCCCGAAGGCCTTTGACGTGACTTTACGACTGCTATCTTAATTGACAACAACCGGGACCGACTTTTTACGTGCCCTCTGAAGCACGGAGACGCCCTCTTCAAATACCACTATGCGGTCACCCATCTATGGAATGACCGCGCCAAGGTTTGCTTGACCCACAACGCAACTGGCTACGGGCGCCTTACGCACTGTTTTGAAGGGTTTATAGATGTGCCAGAGATTTGCAGGTTATCAATATGGCTGGCGGGACGTGGGTGACGCGCTATCGGCGAGCTGCAAATACGTGCTTGAAGCGATCATGGTGCTGTCTCAAAATTTAGGATACCACTAGCCACTAGCTAACCATTTCGTTCACGGTACAAGCTTAAGAGATGCGTCTCAGATTTGTTAGCTACCAATATGGCTTGCGCTGCATGAGCGGCTCTTGTCCAGCGAGCTGTAAACATGCGGTCCTAAAGCTTGAAGCGATCACGGCGCTGTCTCGAATTTTAGCATCCATTAGCCGTTAGTTCACCACGCGTTGTTCACGAGAGATGAGCCTAGGATTTGCAAGGTAGTTATTAGGATGTATCTGGCGCCTCGCGAGCGGCTCTGATTGGCGAGCTGTAACCATGGCTTCCTAAAGCTTAGTACGCTAAAACTGTTGGTTTTCTATGACGGTATGAAATATATTCTTTGATATACGAATACATGACTAGTTATTCGCTGGATTAAAGCAGTTAAAGTGCTTGCGTAATGTACCATCAGAAGCTGTAAGGATAACAACAGAATTGCTGTATTTAAGCATCGAGAAAACACGATTTCTATCATTGACGTATTCCGTAGATACGTGATTAAGCAGTGGGTATCCCATTGCTTTATTACGTTGGCTGTCATGTTCCGTTGATGTCGAATGGATATTATCAGCATATCCGAATATGTGCAAATTATTACCGGTGGGTTGCGTCAAGTTCTCGAAAAGCGACGCAGTTGCTGTTTCTTGCATTTCATTTTCTTGGATTTCAAAGTGAATATATTAGGTCGGGGAAAAGGTCTTTTCGCATTATAGTATGTATGAACTTGTAATAAAATCTTTTCTCTACACAAAACAGCTCGATATTTGGGTATTTCACGTGCAGACTGAAAGGAACCTAATGAACCGTGTACTCATTTGTGATTTATTACAAGCTCCCTGCATAGGTACTATAATGTGAAAAGACTTTTCCCCGACCTAATACATGGGACTAACATGAGTAATGGTGGAACGTGGCTGTATTTCGTACACCACTGACTACACCTTCGAGTACAACAGGCGGGATAACGGACTATGTATGTTGCCTTCATCAATTTAACTTATTGTAATCGACAGAGTTAGAACTAGGCTGTATTGTACTCCCAATGTGCAGTGTTAGCACACAACAAAGTTATTGATATTAGAAACTAGCAAGCAGATGTGATTCTGCCCGTGTTCAAAGTTTCAGCCGCTTGGTGGTTCAAACATCAATACAATGTTGCGATATATGATGTAATATGATGTTAGTTTGTTAAGAGAAGGCATTCAACATTGTCGAACACTAGGCAGTAATGCATTCTCTGTATCACTGCGAGTACTTAGATAGAAGATACTTAGATATGTACTATACTCAGCCTGTTACAAACGTGCAAACAACGTTATTATCAAAAGAAAGAAATGAATGTGACAATGTGAGAGACTTCGATAAATTAATGTGACTTAAGTTCGCACGTTTGAGATGGCCCCTGTTCCAAAACCAAATACAGGCGCTTTAGTCCATTGAAATGTTACATGAAATTTACATTTATTAGAGGACGCAATTTTATTTTTGGAACATGTAGGGGGGGTCAACAGAAGCTTAACTTGAAGTTTGTGGGGTCGCCACCTTTGTCCCCCGGCCGCCATCTTGGAAAAGGGGTTGGAAACACTTTTTTCGCTATATCTCGGAAACTATGCGTCGTACAATAAAATTGCAAAAGCATAATTTGTAGCAAATTATTTTGCCTACAAATATGTCTCATAACTTTTTGACCTAAATTAACAATTAAAGAAGTTATAAACAAAAAAGTGCAATTTTTTTTATAATTATTTTCTATATTGCTCTATAACTTTTTTAAGCGACAGCCGCGCGGATGGGTCTCTGAGGTTAAGCCGCACTTGCCGAAGTTGTTTTGTGGATGGGTGACCATCCTACACATATCGAGATCCTCCCTGTTTCGGAAGGCACGTTAAATTGTGGGTCCCGGCTGTCATTTTCGAAGATATGTGACAGTCGTTAACAGTACTCAGAAGCTTGAAAGTCTGACAACTAGTCTTAACTAGGGGTATCGTTTTATATCCCAGGTAAATGGGTTGTGGAGGTCAAATAGGCAGTGGCTCCATGTAAATCACTGGTATTCAGCTGCATCTGGTGAGACTGGAAGCCGTCTCCAACATAGTTTGGAAAAAAGGCTAAGCTGATATGAAAAAATTAACTCAGACCGATCTTGTAGAGTATTTTTCGAGGAAAAATTGGTCCTATATTTTTTTTTAATTTCATTAATTAGAAACTCAGTAACAGCGCTCCGAAATAGATCGGATTCGGAAATAAATTTATTGTAAAAATTTTTTCACTATTTTGCTTGTAACTTCTTTAATTGTTAATTTAGGACAAAAAGTTATGAGACATATTTGTAGGCAAAATAATTTGCTACAAATTATGCTTTTACAATTTTATTGTAAGACGCATAGTTTCCGAGATAGAGCGAAAAAAGTGTTTCCACCCCCTTTTCCAAGATGGCGGCCGGGGGACAAGTGTGGCGACCCCACAAACTTAAAGTTAAGCTTCTTGACCTCCCCTACATGTTCCAAAAATAAAATTGCGTCCTCTAAGAAATGCAATATTCGGCCCTCAAATTGTAACATTTCAATGGACTACTTATATTTGTTTACGTTTGAAACAAGGACTTCAACAATCTTTCATGCTTAATCTGAGCAATGCACTCAGCCGTAAAATAGTAATCAGTCTGTATCGTTATCATATTATTATTGTTTTATGGAGATTTCAGTGTAGTTAAAGTAAGAAGGTGTAAATGCTTTTAATCTCAGCAGCTTTCTTCGGTAGACTAACTTAACGTAGAGAGAGGAAGACATGTGAGCCAACACCACTCCCGTTGAAGTCGCCGTTGCTCCGAAGCACGATTTCGCAAAGAACTGCTCGAAGCGTCTCGTCGTCACCTGGCTTAGAACAAAAATGTCCCAGACTAAGATAAGTTTGACAACATAATAATAACGAACGCCACTCAACACCTTCAAACTATTAGTACCTACTAGCGCCAATTATCGGCATCCTTTGGATATCCTTCAGCATCCCTATATGCAAGCACATAATATACCTTTGGAAACTATACAAATCTCTTGGTATGCTGCGACGCCCTGAAAAAATTAAAGAGTATGCTTGAATGTGCCCAGAAGGTTTTCGGGAGTTTTAGTAGGTAATGTATAGTAAAAGTTAATACCTAGATTTCGTTCATTGCCTTTAGGCCTTAGGCGTTAGTTTTACATTACTCATTTAAGTTGTGTTCTACCTTCTACTAGCAACTATGTCCCCAACATTTTAAGGTTTAAAGAGTGCCGTATATATCTTAAAGCAGATTATAAACTATTTACAGATAGATTATAACCTGCTTGTGTACCACATATCATTAAAATACATTCAGGAGTTTTTTGCACCAAATTGTAACAAACTAAAATTTATCTTCATAAACTTTCACATCTATAATATGTACTTAGTAAAATGTTTCAAAAAAGAAAAAAATAAAATTGATACTTATTCAAATAAATAATCATAAAAGCTTATTTCTTATCCTAAAAACATAGACTGTAACAATAATATTTTTATATTAATTCGTTAACTCTATGTAAGTAGTTAACTCGAATTAGAAGTGTTTATGTTAGTTTTCATTTTAAGCTATACTAACCGATTTGTAGAGTATAATCCCCAGTTCTATTTATGGTCATTTTTATCTGCTCTGTGAAAGTTTATATCCAGTTTTATCCGCCGTAGCAGTAGCGAGAAATATTAAGGTCTAATAACATCGTGTTCACTTGCTATAAAGATATAACCTTTTAATTGCTAGGTATATACAGTCTTACAACATAGAAATCAAGCCACGGCAAAGCAATTCTCAAACATCAAAGGCAAGGGCGTAATGTGACTGTAAGTCTGTAGGTACAGTGTACACTACTACGATTTCACTCTAACCTAGGGTTGTAAGGGTTGTAACAGAGTTTTGATCCGCATCAGCATAACTGCGGATTTTCCTCAAGAACTTAAGTTTCAGGAGCTGCAAGGTTTAACGCGAGATAATCCGGAATGTTCTTTCTATAATTTAGACATAAGAGTACGCGCGAAAGTCAAGCGTAAGTCTCGTAAAATGTCATTAATCTTCAAATGCGGTCATATTGAATCTAAAACTTGGTTTATGCTTCTGTATCCGCAAAACTTAACGCACGGTGCCGGAACCTTATTGTCACATTGAAGTCAATCATGCTTCATGCAGCAGTTAGTCTTCAAAAATATTCATTGAACTATACTCGGGTCATTACAAACGTGCGAACAACATCATAATCAAGATTACTATAAAAATGTGGCAATGTGTAAGTGCGAGCGAGAGAGACCGTTAAAAAATTACTTGACGACGTTCGCACGATTGTAATGACCCGAGTATAGTTCAATCAATATTTTTGAAGACAATAGTATGCTTTAATAAAATGTCTCAAACTCCGATTCACATCCCATACAGCTCGGTTACAACCCTAATCAAAACCGCTCTCCTTTTTAATCAGGAATAGGCGAAGGTGGGAGAATAGCAAATTTACTTACGGACGACGTAGGTGTTAACTGCGTTCAATTTTATCTAGTTAAACTAACTTTGAAGACAACTCCTGTACTGGAATTGTTCTTGTGTCGCCGGATTTTCTTACAAATATACAAACAACGGACAGACAGAACAACCAGATCTGAATCAATTATATTATTTGTGGATCGCACAAATATTTGTTCCAGGTAGGAATCGAACCTCTCGATACACTGGTAGTGGCGAGGTGACAACCTTATCCACTGTGTCACGGTGGCCCTTAAGTAATGTTGGATCTAAGTACTAGCTTATAGCCTTAAGTTTATCTTAACGTAAAATATCACAGTAACTTGTTTTCTTCTTCCACACATCTCTATCAGTCGCCGATTTTTCTCAATCCCTTTCAAGTTTAAATCATTTCGCACAACTTATTTAACCCTTTTTATTTTTCATATTAATAAATCAGATATATCGTATTTGAAATGTTACTTACCTTTAAGTTGCGTTAGGAGGAGCTCGTGGCTTAGTTAACATCTGCCGCGCGGATCGCTCTATGAGGTTAAGCCATGCCTGCCGAGGTTGATTTGTGGATGGGTGACCATCTTATACTTATCGATTTTCCCCGTGTTTCGGAAGGCACTTTAAATTGTGGGTCCTTTTTCGAAGATCTTTGACAGTCGTTAACAGTAGTCAGAAGCTTGAAAAGCTTGAAGCCGAAGGGTATCGTGTTATCCCAGGTAACTGGGTTGCGAAGGTCAGATAGGCAGTCGCTCCATGTAAAACACTGGTATTCAGCTGCATCCGTTGAGACTGGAAGCCGACTCCAACATAGCTTGGAAGAAAGGCTAGGCTGATATATATACTTACCTTTCAGTAGCGCTTAAGCCTGCCTGTAAATGCTGTAATTCGAGTGAAGAAAGCAGTCTATATTCTTCTTTCTGCTGACTGCTTTCTTCACTAGTCAAAGATTCAGTATTCAGCATTTATGAAATAACTTATAATATAACCCCCTTAAAAGACTCTCCCTGAACGAGTGTCATCACATAATATTCAGACTTAACAAATAACTTGATTAGTTAATTCTTGTCTTTACGTGGGCCCTAATCTAATCACTACATAGATATAGAGATATAGGTGAATCAACACGAAGATTTAGGTGTAAAAGTTGTAAAGGATTATTTTTTAAAATAACTTTATAAACCGGGCGAAGCAGGGGCGGGCGTCAGATGTAGTAATCAAGTTATTATGAAAATCATAACATTGCATGTCATGTGTGCATTACATGTGCATGTCTAACCCCCGGTTTCTGAGGTACATAAAGCGGTAGTTTATCTACGCAATAGCGTTTTAACTCATATAAAAAAACGCTATTGAATAGATAAACTACCGCTAAATTTGCTCAGAAACCGGGGGTCAGTTCTTCAACCAGCCGGACTCGAGTTTTAACGCTATTGAATAGAATACCTACCGCTGAATGTGCTCAGAAAGCACCATTTCTTCAACCAGCCAGACTCTTCCGTTGTCTATCAGAGCAGCTCACTCATCCCGTCGGTATAACACCGTAGCGGGCACTCGTTCACCACGAAGTCTAAGACCTCGGGGTTAAGTTAGCTGCTCCTCAGTCTGCTTCAGGTGTTCTCTTCAAGCCTCATTTAGTAAATATTATAACAACTACATCTCCACGTGAGTCAGAAACTTAACTAATAGTAGTACTAATAGTAGTAACTTCACTCATTATAATGATCAAGATTGCGTATTTTACTTATCCGTATACATATTTACTTATTATAATCTTTAAAGGTGAAGTACCTACTTCAAAAGGCGTCAATAAGTTTAAAAATATATGCGGTTCTACACTTGCAATAATCGCTAATCCCTTAAGAACGTTCGGTACATCTCCTTCAAGTCTATTCCGAAAATTCAGACAGAATATTCGATAGAAACATTGAGTGCTTCTCACTAATATTTTATTAAATGCTTTTAAAGAGAATTTTCAAATAGAATTTATGCACATCGGATAAATGCCCCGTGAGTGTACGAAAATAAGAAAGCGTGTCTGTCCAATAAAATGCAAAATAAGTTACCGAGTGCTTTAAAGTCTATGCAATTTCGCTTTTAAAAAGTAACTACCTAAGCATTTTAGATTGCCTTTATATTTGAACCTTAGCTGAAAGAATCGATCCACCTCATAGCTTAATAGTCGCACTTCATTCTGAGATATCTATTTAATACCTATTTATTATATTAAATATCATGTAACTTTGACTATGTGCGATCAAAATTAAAGTCAATATTAGCCAGAGTTATTTGCGTCACTATTCATCTGAATCCAACTTAACAGCTTGTAAATATTAATTTTGTGTAAATAACTAGGTATAGGTACTGATCCCTTTCCGAGCTAGTGATAGATTCAGTAATTGTAACGACTATCACAAGTGTCAACATTGGACCTAAATGAATAAATTATTTGATTATGATGTGCTAAGGTATGTTTAGTTGTGGGTTGTTAAATAAAACCAAGCAAATGAGAGAGAAAAATTTAATTTTGAAAGTTACTCTTTATGAATAAGAGTATCGACATTGTACCGTAGTAACTACGTTGCTAAATGTTCGATTAAAGATACACACACATACATTATACTCGATGTCATTGTTTAAACTAATGTAAAAGTACAACTTATATTTATCGAAATTTTTCTGACAAAACAACGTATTTTTTTTATCTATGAACGTAACATTAGTAACTTAATTTTATAAAAAGGTACATCATAAAAGTAATTATAATTTTGAAGAATTTTAACAATTTTGTAACCAAAGTATTTACCTTTTTTGAATTATAATTTGACTCGAGTACAATGAGATTATTATATAAATGTAAATATGAGCAACGCCAGCGAGCGGTTCACACAAAATAAAGTGTCAATAGATTTTGTATTAAAAATAAACAAACTTACTTTAACAAAATCTTTAAAACAACGCAAGCATTAATTTTGGTGAACATTAAAGTTAAACATTTTGAATGTTATTTATTTGAAATATAATTTAAAATTTAGTTTTTCTATTGACGAAAAACATCTAAAAGTACACAATAAAATAAAGTTTAAATGAGTCGCTGAGCGCCAGAACATCGGCATACAAGCGCGTTTCACCAGCGTCGCTTAGCTTCCAGTTGCCCGCTGAGGGTTAGACTCTAGTCACCCACACTTACCGAATTATACTTAATTCTGTGACAACATTATGAAAAACAAAATGATGCGAGTGTTAATGATGTAATATTTTTTTGGAATTTTTAATTGAATTGAATTTTTTCAAGTTGAGAATGTCCCGCGTGACTCGATTTGAAGTCTAACCCTCATACCTAAGACTAGACAAGTACACAACACACAGTTACAAGCAAGATAATGCAATACAGGGTCACTCAAAAGTACCTCTAATAAAAATATCATAATACCTAAATGATTTGATCATAATAAACATTTCTTTTTTGTTTTAAAAACGAATTTTGAGTAATTGTCCAAGACACAGGTACTTTAAAAAGTTATAATTAATATAGCAGGTAAATTAAAATGCGCCGTCGTTCGTAGATAAGACAATTATGCCATAGGAAACGTTCATATCTGACGGAAGATGCGTCGGGCGTATCTTAATTTGTGTGGTCTTCGCACCGACATCATCGGTTGAGTGTGAACGGTCAAGTGTTTTTCTATACATTTGTCTGTTCTGGCGTTGCGCGACCGATAATACGCGACGTATGTTCCGTCAGATATGAACCTTTCTTCAGAAATGTTAAATTTTGAAGGTGGCGATGTGATGTGGGCCTTCATATTGGGGTTCCTTCGTCAGGCCGAGCGCGGGCCGTCGCTGCCACCTCGACGTCATATAACACGTTGCTGAGGCTATAAACAAAAAAACAACTGTTATAATAACACATAGTACCACCTTTTAAGAAAGAAGGAATTACACTTTTAAAGTGTGATATGATCTCATTATAAAAAACAGCTCGACCCGCGATTCGAAAGCTTGGATCTCTTCATGTCATAGATATTTATTTCATTAGAAGAACCAAATAGTAATTTGTATAGGTACTAAGTAGTTTGTAGAAAATAAGATTGCTAACACGTTTGCACTAAGAGTGTCTCTGTAGGTGTTAAGTTAACTATAACAAGAAAGTTGTTATGAAAAAAACAATGCAACGTTGTCCATCAGCGTCCAAAATTAAATTAAGAGATATTGTACTAACTATTTATTATCTCGTAAACCACCGTTCTGTTTTCGCTGAAAGGCCTTTGTCAATATGAATATACTCACCAGCGAAATTTCGGCGCCTTCGTTGTAGCCCATGAGGCGCAAGAGGCTAGCCATCGGGATCGGTGGGGGATCTCCTAGGAGTGGCAGGTATTCAGGCCGGACACCAGCATGTCCCCGGACCCTTGCACCTTCATCACCAACTGGATTACTCCTGTTGTCTCGTGGCTCACCTTTAGATTGCCGTTTCATAGCGATTTCTTCGAACGACGGATTTAAACCTACTGCACGAATTTAAACACTTAATATAATAATTTTGGCACAAATAAAAATCTCGTCAACTTTGTAACTTAACACTTTATAATTTTTTATCGCGACTTTTACGCGGCCCTGTCACCGAGAACATAAGATACTTATAATATAAAGTATAGTTTTTATTTTTTCAAACTGGCGGCTTGTGCCGCGGCAAGAGCAGCCTCGGTCCTCTTCTTCAATGCTCTTATTCGCTTAGATTGGCGACGCGGCTTCGTGTACCGGTACCATCGGTGCCAGCGAGAGATAGTGGAGTTAGCCGGGCCTTTCCTGAACCCCTGGGACTTATAACGCTGAAGAAACATTCGGCGGGTTTTTTTATGGTCACGTTGGTTCGTGATGAACACACGAACGCAGAAAAGGCGTTGCGCTATCGTGAAGCGACCCATGGTACTAACTATTTAATTTTATACCTCTGATCTCCCTCGTCAACAAATGCATCCCCTCGGCGCGAGTCCCTGTGCGGAAACGAGACGGATATAGTTTGAACACCCTCCTTATCGTAACTATCCTTCTAAGTTTAAAACTTTGTTATTTTATATATAAGTTGCAAAAATGGTGTCCTTTTTATTTTTTAATAAAACAATACTTTTAATATATTATTAAGAAGACTTTGTATTACGTTAAATTTTGAATTTTCAGTCCGAACTTCGAGTTTCTACCTAAATTATACACATAGAAGGAATCGTGACTTTTTATTTTGGCTGGATTCATATCGAACTATATCAAACAATAAAATATATTTAAGTTTAACAAAAAAAACTTTCGTGACCTTTCAGTTTGTTAGACCTCCTGAAATATTATGAACAGTGCGATAAAATAATATCATAAGAATTGATTAATTCTTTTAGGTATTTTGATATAAATGAAATGTAGTCAAACTTTCTATTTTCAGGATTGAAAACATGACGTTTTAAAATTTTCGCAACTCAGAAAAGTAGAAGAAGAAGTATGCATCAGTAAAATCGTCAGTAACTTCAGAAACAAATGAAACTACATCAATCAATTACTGTTGATCTTCATGTAAATAAAATGGAGCTTAAGTACTTTAAAATAATTATATTCATAGTATTAACTGATAATTTCGCTAAGTTATTGGGATAAAAATAGTGAAATATAACTTCAGGATCATAAGATCAGATCTTGTGTTTTACATATTGGTGCTGCCATCTGTATTAATTTTCCGGTTATATGCTCTTGAGATATTCTTAAGGAGCTTATGCAAGAAAAACGAAAACCTCTACAACAGTGCTTAATATGACTTTGATATATGTACCACACGTACATTATGAGATCGCGCATATAAAGTTTTAAATATATTTTTGGTTAAAAACCCATTTTAGGTTCTAGTAGCTCCATCTGTCGTTGAGTTCCTTATCAAAGAATTGTTCCCATAAACAATCTTAAAAAAGGAACAAAACTGAAAAATCGTGGTCACACAGGCATTTCGGTAATTTGGTAATTTAGGATAAAATCAAGTTTATAATTTAACTAGGTTTTCAAGTACAATAAGAAAGTCTTAATTCCTTTGAAATAATATACCACAGGCATTACCAACTTTGAACTAGTAAGAACGTTTAAATCACTAATTTAGCCATCTGTTTATTAAAAATGAGAAAATAGAGATTAACATAGCAATCTACCTACCAATAAACGTACCAAGACAAGGTTTCTTTGATTCTATTATTATAAACTCAAATGATCAATTAAAGCCAAGTGCATAACTAAACGTAGTTTTGACAACGGCGGTTTTGCAATTAGCAGTTGACACAAGACGTGACTGATAATTGACAGTGACGTTTGGTTTGCAAAACTTGGATTGATGTGAAAAATTCGAAAATTTATGTAAACCAAATTAAATACATTAATAGTAATAAATTCGAATAACTATTCCGAAACGAAATTTCAGTGACTGTGTTATATATTTTACGAGAGGGCATTAAACTATCGTAAGTATTTTTAATGTTGAATAAAAGCGTAGATGCACGTGACTGCTGTAAATTTTTACAAAAATAATGTACTATGCCACTAAGGGGTTGTTACGATTGGCTAGTAATATACTAACGCTTAGATAATAACATGACAGATGTTATTTATGTTATGCAATGGTTGTATAACCTTGAATTGCGAGAGTACCGGCGCCTACACTCAAAAGTGCTAATAGTAAATGACTCAATTTTATAGACATCTTGGTGAGACAAAGATAATAATATTCCCTTCAGAATAACCTCCAATCTGGTTCTAATACGTTCTAGTATAAAAAATAGTAGGTCAGTAATATAATAGTCAAAAATATTGTGCAACAATTTTGTTTGTGGTCTAAAGCTTTCTTTTCTCTCAGTCAAGCATAACTACCGTATACGTAACATACATGGTACAAAAAAGTCACACTAGTTGCACCTCAATATCTAACTATCAATTGAATTGAAGTAAATTCGTGCTCTACTAAGAATATTTTAAGGAAGTTGCATAATATATTTGATGACATTATTTTTCTACTATTATTTTTATGAAATAGACTGAACTATAGCTGGTAGGCATTGTTCGGTTGTAGATAAAAAACAGACAATGCATTGAATATAACCCCTCAAACGTCCGTGGAGGGTATTGTAATATAATTATGGATACTTTAGTCTCCACGGACGTTTGAGTGGATAATTAGGGCACATTCTATTACATAATGGGCTCTATAGATACACATTTGTTAACATAACATACTAATATCATACTCAAAAAAAGTATTTTATCAAATTACTTCAGATTGAAGGCTTGATGCACTCAAACTAGACATTAGTCTTGCATTCTGCAAATGAAGCTACATATTATCTTGATTATTGAAATTGATGGAGCAGAGTCTTTAATAATAATAACTGTCTAACTCCCTGCAATGAACTTACCCTCAGTTTCTGAGGTACATTTAGCGGTAGTTTATCTATTCAATAGTGTCAAAAATGTACTCAGAAACCGGGGGTTAATGTTCTTTGTATAGATCTGTAAATCTGTGAATTACAAATATTTGGGACAACCCACATATGGTCCTCTAATTCCAAACTAAGCAGAGCTTGTACTATGGTAACCAGATAACTGATAAACATTCATCAAATCAATCAATTTAGTTATGAGAAAGTTTATAAAATGCGTATGTCTTAAATGTTTGAATTGTTGAATATGACTAAATATGATATCTCAGATCAATAAACAGTTACTGCTTAAAATAAAGGCTTTTTTAAAAATATAACAAAATATAACACTTTAATACTCCGAAAGTTGTTAAACTCAGTTATTGATAGTAGTATTTTAAATACATAATTGACATGAAAACTGTATAAGCCAATATTGTTAGTCTAATTCTTAGTGTATAAATCTGATAACAAAACTGTCAGTATTATTCTTAGTTCTTATAAAAGAAATATCGCTATCACTATGGTCAGACGACATTGTTAAATATGTATGCCTGCAATAGATGAGATAAGTGCAGGACCATATAAAGTGGCTTACTTAGGAGAAGCCCTATTCTCAACAGCGGGTGAAAACGGGATACATAGATAGATAGTAATGGGTGGATTATAAACACCTAAACCCACACTGCTAATTTGTGTTTTGCTGTCTTGCATTGAAATGAAGTAACTAATTAGAATTTTTTTACATCTAAGCATGAATCATTATTTTAATAAGTATATGTGAGTAAGTACGAGGACTTCTGGTCAGTTCTGGTTCAATGATTGTACACTTTTGTGTCACTTTAAAAACATGTACTTTAAGATGAATCTGTTGAAATTTATCAATTTCAAATTCAAAAATTAATTAGCAAATACCTAGGCATCATATTTTTATGTGTATTCTGACCATACTGATTAAACAATCATTATAAATCCTGTGCCAGGAGGCACATTTTACTCCTTGCAAGTGCTGTAAAGAGCAAATATAGTGAGTTTGAAACATGAAAATTTGCAATTCATTTAGCACATCCATAACCTTATTTCCAACAGAATATGTTTACTTTCTCACATGACTTTTACCTAATTTATAATTCATATTCTACTATTCAATCTTCTTGTTCATAAAATATAACTTACTGATTTCAATCATAACAAATAATAAAAATATCTATGTATATGTATGTGTATAACTGAACTAAAACTTTCAGGGAATGTCACACATTAACGACTTGATAGGCGTGTTGAGGGGCCTGCGACTTGTGGTGGAGGCGGGCGTCAAAACACAGCAGGAAGCAACTAGCATAATATGGAATAACTCAAGCTTCAAACCTCTATTACAAAGCTGCCCTACTAATCCCATCGCTTTCAATCCCAACCCTACATTGGCTAAGGAATTCATGGAGAGAGCACTAGTCGTGGCCCACGGCTTTAGACAGTACGCAATAATGCAAGTTCCTAACTATAACACTGATGCAGCAAGGCCTGAGATGGATCAAGAACTGCAGGACGAGATCGAAGAGTTGAACCGGGAGTTTAATAGAACGTTCGAGACCTTGAACAAAGTGCAGGCTGACCCTCAAGTAGTAGCGCCTCTTGAAGATTTGAGAGAGAAAGTGAAAGAGAGTGTTGTCAAAGTGCAGCCAGTTCCTCAAGTGAGGGAAGAGCCTCCAGTCGTTGTGAGACAGCCGGAGCCTAGTGCGATGCCTAGCGCGCCGCCTGTTCCGAAACCTGTTGCTAAGAAAAAGATTCGTGTGGCTGTAAGTATTTTTTTACTGTATGAATGTTAAATGATGTTTGGTGTAGTTGCGTATATCTGAGCGTTTTTAAAAGCTGTGCATTCAAGCAATTGTTTAAATTAAATAGAGACAGCATATGGTCAAATCATGACTAACTTATGATGTCATATGAATTGCATTCAAAACCTGTCCATGAATTATTACTCATTGCTTACTTTAAAGCTTGTGCGAATTGACGTCATTGCTCCATATCAGAATCCATGAAATGAGATCCATCTTTGAAGTATTTTTTTCCGAGAAATATAATATTTGAGGAAATAATAAGAATAAATAGTGAAGGACATTATAACAATGCTTAAGAGAGTAGTAAATGTGTTATGTCTGGTTTGTGAACCTAACGAAGTGTAATAAATTAAATGACGTACTATAATATTTTTAACGCAAAAGATTCTTAAGATTTTAAGATTCTCTCTTGACGTGATTTTATATACGTATATATGTATTAAATTAGTGCTTACTTTCATTCGTAGCCATTAATATGAAAATCAATTGCTCTTAAGGCAAAAAACGCCTATAAAATTGCAATGCTATCTTCTTCATAATAAATGCTATCCAGAAATATGACACAGCTACATACATAAAATAACACCTTCCACCCATAGGAATAGGCAGAGAACGCCACGCGTCACTTGGTACGATCTTTACAAACTTCCCATGCCTCATTCACATCCATACATCTTATCATACACTACCGGTTACGAGTGCTAAATTTCATTCTTAATATTCCAGCTTAGCGAAAATTCCAAGGCGCGCGTGGTTCCTTCATCTCGCATCGGTCGGATGATCTCCTTTGGCTCGCTGGCAGCCGGGCTGGGCGTGGGCACCGTCGCCCAGTACGCGAGGAACACCATATCGTCCGTCACTGGGAAAGTGGACGAGTCTGCCAATGCTTTCATGTCGCCGGCGAACGCTGAACGGATTGTGGATACGCTTTGTAAAGTCAGAGGTAATTATATTGTTCTATAATTCAAGAATAGTAGTGTGTCTTGAATGCAAGTTGGTGTGGCAGAGGAATACAAGGTTTTCAATAAGGTGCCTGCAGAACTATGCGATACATTGCTGCTTTGACGTAACTTATATTCACATTATTCACCATAATGTTACGAATAAAACAATGTATTACATAGTGACTATCGGAATAGTTTAATTCTACTGGGAACGAGTATTATGATATATTATTATTATAATCTTGACAGTTATTCTTGAAAGCAAATTGTCTCTACAAACATGACGATATGATCAATGTTACGCTATAACAAATATCGCCATAAAAATAATAATAAATATATAAAAGTACAATTTAGTCGGTTTTTATTCTTCTCTGTCATCCATGCTATGAATTTCACATGGTAGCGATGTCAGCTTTTCTTATTTTTCTCCTCCACTTCGCTCTATCCTAGACATAGTCTTCGCAAACCTCACTCTTCTATTTCATTCCATTAAAATCAATATGTTTATTTGCTACTTCCAGGAGCTGCATTAAAACTGGGCCAGCTGCTAAGTATACAAGACGACGCGCTGATATCGCCGGAGTTGCAGCGTATATTTGAGCGCGTGAGGCAGTCGGCCGACTTCATGCCTTCATGGCAGGTGGAGCAAGTGATGACGGCACAGCTCGGCCCCGACTGGAGGACCAGGGTCGCCAGCTTTGAGGAGAAGCCTTTTGCAGCTGCTTCTATAGGTATGGAACTGATTTTTTGTAAGCTAGCGAGATGTGAATGGTGTGTGTTACGAAAATCCTGTTAGATTTAAAAGGAGCTTCTAAATATCCATACATCATGCTCCAACGGTTAAGGAAAATATAGTGAGGAAACCTTGCATGCTTTAAAATTTGTTTAATACATTTATTGAGGGCATGCTAAGTCCCCAACCCGCACTTGGCCAGAGTGGTGGACTCAAGGCCTAACCCCTCCCACATTACGGGTGGAGACCCTTGCCCAGCAGTGGGACATTAATGGGTTAAATTTATTACAAAATAAAAAAGTTATTGCTGTTTAGATCGGTATTTTACGCATCTTAAGTACCGTTACCAATAACGCCGTATAGCCTTATAAAATAACGTAGATCTGGGGTCCACGCGCTCTTACACTATAGGTAATTTAAATGGTAGTTAACTACTCTATTTTAAATTGTGTATATCCCCGCCACCCGTGAACCTTGCATACAAGGATCTCTTCTAAGTTGTCGGACTATAAGTAAGTGAAATATACAATCAAATTTGTTCGATAAATTTTACAGTGATTTTTACTTAGGCTGTTTCTTTTGATTGAGAAACTGACCTTTAGTTGTAGCTTGGTACAGTAACATAAAATTTGTATGTTTGTAAACAGGACAAGTGCACTTGGCGACACTACACAACGGTCAGGAAGTGGCGGTCAAGGTTCAGTACCCGGGCGTGGCTAAAGGCATCAACAGTGACATTGACAATCTTGTAGGCGTTATGAAGGTAAGCTAGTGACACTTGTTATGAATAATTCTTTTGTGTAAGGATTATGACTGCCTCTGTGGCTCAGTCGGAAGCGTATCTGACTGCTGGTCTTGAGGTCTCGGGTTCGATTCCTGGGTTGGGCAATATATTATTGGCCGAACTCGCGCAAGCAGTGTTTGCATGGAAGCCATCTAAATATTAATTTTATTCTGTTTGTAGTATTGGTTTTTGAACCGCGCGGTGACAGGCAGACACACGTATAGTTTTCTCTTAATAATAATAATAATTTCTGTTTGAATACGAAACTTAAGAAAAACTCAATTATTTCTACTATGTACAATTGTACATCTATTTTTTATATTGTCGTGGATTAGATTTCTAATAAAAGAATAATAGTAATTTAAAAAAAAATGCCAATATGATATGACTATTTTAAGTATAAATTAAGTATTTAGAAATATATAAGTACGTTTATCAGATATTTGACTAACATAGTACAAGCTCTTCTTAGTTTGGAATCAAATGATCGTGTGAGATGTCCAATGATATTTATTTATGATTTCAAATACTTTGTACGAAGTTTACGAAATATATATTTCTTTGCAGGTATGGAACATATTCCCCAAGGGTATGTTCATAGACAACGTGGTGGAGGTGGCTAAGAAGGAGCTGGCGTGGGAGGTGGACTACCTGCGCGAGGCCGAGTGCACTAAGAAGTTCAAGACGATGCTCCAACCCTTCCCCGAGTATTTCGTGCCGGATGTCGTAGGTCAGTCACAATGGCTACAAGTATATATGTTTAGGAATATTAGAAATGGAAGCAAATAATAAAATTTATACATAGGAATCTATATATATAAAACTCAAAGGTGTCTGACTGAGTGACTGATTGACTGATTGACTGACATAGTGATCTATCAACGCACAGCCCAAACCACTGGACGGATCGAGCTGAAATTCGGCATGCAGGCATCCGCTAAGAAAGGATTTTGATAAATTCTACCCCTAAAGGTATAAAATAGGGGATGAAAGTCTGTATGAAAATTCTGTCTTAAGTCACAAACCACGCGGGCGAAATCGCGAGCAAAAGCTAGTATATTAATATTATGCCGGCTCCACATTATTGCCGTGAATTCACGCGCGTATTCTCGCCGTGAATTCACGGACCGACTCCATGCCCTCCACATTCACGGAATGCTCACAATAGTTCGAAGCCCTCCGCGAAATGGACGTAGAAGCTGCTGCTACGATAACTTTATTTGCTGTGTCCCTATACCACTATATAGATGTCAAAAACAAGAAAGTTACTCAGAAAACGTTTGAAAAGAAGATGGTGGATGACAGAAATACATCGTAACCGGATAAATTAAAGAAATAGTCCAGAGTAAACTGCGCCGGCGCCGTGAATGTGTATGTGTATGCGTGAACGCCGCGCGAACCCTTTGTCACGGGACTTAATACCGACTCTGATCGGGGAACAGGCGTGAACGCGCGTGGACCCCGTGAAAACCGTCCACATTCACGTTCGCGTCTGTTCACGGAGCTTCACGGCAATAATGTGGAGCCGGCATAAGTCACAATCTTTAACAAATGAACAAGCTCTTTACACATACAACTGAATCACTTCAACAATGAATTACAGACATATGTATAGTGAGAAAAATACAGTTTTACCTCTTTTATTCCCAACCTGTGGAGACGCGGCGATGAAGCTGACAATAAATCAATTTAAATTGAATGAATGAGAGTTAACTCCTATGAAATGCGGTTTTAACATTCCAGCTTAGCTACGTACCGCACGCCGCCCTATAATTAAACTTTCCCTTGCAAATTTTTAACCCACGACGTGGTAAAAAGTGGTGCTATAAGTTTGACGTGTCTGTCTGTGTGTCTTTCGGTCTCTGGCATCATAACTTTCGAACGGATGCAGTGATTTCAATTTAGTTTTTAACCAATATACACTTCTGTCTAGACCACAGAACTACGTTAATCTAACTTCAGATAATAATATAACAAATTATATTTTCCAGACGAACTCTGCGCTCAGGAGGTGATAACAACCGAACTGATAGACGGCGTGCCTCTAGACAAGTTCTTCGACGCCCCTTACGAGATCAAGTCAGACATCGCACATAAAATCATGCAGCTATGTCTGAGAGAGATGTTCGTGCTGCGCTGCATGCAGACTGACCCCAACTGGGCCAACTTCTTCTACAACCCCAACACTAAACAAGTGAGATATATTAATATATATAGATCCCGTTTCTTCCTATAAGGAACAAGCTCTATGTCAAAACGGTAGAAAAAATATAAGCCTAGCCAACTATGTTGGAGTCGGCTTCCAGTCTCATCAGATGCAGCTGATTAGGATACCAGTATTTTACATGGAGCGTCTGCCTATCGGACCTCCACAACCCAGTTACCTGGGTAATAACACGATACCCTTTACTAAGACTCTGTCAAAGATCTTTGAAAATAACAGCCGAGATCCATAATTTAACGTTCCTTGCGAAAAACGGGGGAGCTCGATATGTATAAGATGGTCACCCGTCCACAGAACAACCCAAGTAAGTGTAGTTTTACCTCAGGGATTGATCCGCGCGGCTGTTGTTAACAACTACTTTAAATAATTTGTGCGAAGTTTACAACATAAATGAAATTTTGGATCTGAATTTGATGCAATTAGATTACAGAAACTACTACTTGCGTAATAGTTTAACGATGGTGTCCCACAAAATATGAGTTGGATGTTACTTGTAAAATGGAATATATCTCTCTTCTCGGCATGAGGAAAGGTTTGGCCATAGAACAAGTTTTTAACATAATAACTTCGAAAAGTCTTTGATGGACAAAGGCTTCAAGTTAGACTATAGACCATTTCCTTTTTTACTATTTGACTTCATTTGTAATTTTACAGGTGATCCTGCTAGACTTCGGCGCGACTCGGGAGTACTCCAAGGAGTTCATGGACCAGTACATCGAGATCATCCACGCGGCTTCGCGCGGCGACAGAGACACCATACTGCACATGTCGCGCGACATGAAGTTCCTCACCGGATACGAGTCTAAGGTACTGCTTATTTAAATCAACTGCCACCATTTAAAGACTATCATAATAATGAATTAATATATTATTAATTAATATTGACGTATTTTTATATCCATCTATATTCTATATAATGTACCTTCATCTATATTCAATTCTTCTTTGTTCAATGTACCTTTCGCTCTGTAAAAAATATATTCTAAAATAGGAACATTATAGCCCATAAAATTACAAATTAGCGCAATACACTAGTTCATCACTGCACTATTGCCTTGGGTTCGAATTCTGAAACAAAAATGAGATCTACAATTTTTTTTATTTGCTTTATGTATTTTCAATCACATCACATATATAACTAAAAATTATTAATTCTTCAGATAATGGAAGAGACTCACGTGGACACAGTGATGATCATGGGCGAAGTCTTCACCAGCGGCTCCGGGGAATTCGACTTCGGTACCCAGCAGACGACCAGGAGGATCCAGGCTCTCGTCCCCACCATTTTGACCCACAGACTCTGCCCCCCTCCAGAAGAAATATACTCTTTACATAGAAAACTCTCCGGAGTGTTCCTATTATGTTCAAAACTTAAAGTCAAAATGAACTGTAGGACAATGTTCCAAGAAATCTACGACCAGTACAAAGCTAATGCGAGGTAATAGATTGTGTGTCTGTTTATTCGATTTGAGTAATAGATAAATATAGTACAGTAAATCTGGGTAACTTTGAATCATTTTGGTAACATTGACAAAGTTTGCAAAACTAAAATAAACTTTTATCAATTGTGTTGGTTTCATATGAAAAAATAATCGAAACTAGTTCATATTCCCACTGTCAATGTTACCCAAATGACTCAAAGTTACCCAGATTGACGTTAGTGAATTCATGGTATTCAATGAAATTTTCTTGTATTCAGTAGCTCGATTTTATAATACTATCGACCAGCGACAAAAGGCTAGTAACTAGTAATTTTGTATGAAAATCTGATCAGCGCCTCTAACGGGCGCCGTGGGAACTATTTTGTATGTTAAACTTTCTAGTCTCGACAGTACCGACTGTAGAGAATCGTGCTACAGTAACAGTTCTACGGTTCTATTTTATCACACTATTGATCCTAATTTGATGTCGTACTGTCCAAAATATTGCACAATATAATCTGTGCTCACAGTAAATAAGTGCAAAAGTGGAGTTCACGTGTTTTCTTTAATGTATTGCCGTTATTACATACTTTATTACAAAAAGAAAATACAGTCGAATTGAGAACCTCGTCCTTTTTTATGGTCGGCTAAAAAGAAAAATACGCGTATGATATTTTATTACCAACAACCAGTTGGGGTTAAAAATGAAAATTAGTCAACATACCTATTGCCCCCAACCCGCACTTGGCCTGCGTGGTGGACTCAAGGGCTAAACCTTCCTACGTTTGAGAGGGAACCCTTGCCCAGCAGTGGGACTGTAATGGATTAAAAAAATACTCTACTGCAATGCATTTGCTTATATTTTGTTAAAAAAAAACCCTTTTACAAGACAAATGTTTAATTTTCGTAAAAGAAAAATATCGAAAAATCAAGCAGTTATTGAATTCATCATTTTTATCTATTACTTATGCAAATCGTGTTTTAAATTAAGTCGAACGATGTTTGGTAGGAAAGTATTTCAGCTGTGTTGTCGTAGTGGAAGCCTTAAACAGTGTAACTTTACAGAAAACGTTGGTACAAACATAATAATTGTCGCATTTATTAAAGTGGGTCTATGGTAGATGGGCCGGATACATATATAGGCCGGATATAGTGTGGACCGTGCTAAGCCGGGTACAGACTGCTCTAACGTAAATTGCAATGACTTGCTACACTCACATTCGGTTCGGCAGTATATATCGAACAACAGAACCGACTTGAAGCAATTACTACACTTGTTGTAAGTTCCTTAGGTTTCTTAGGCTCGTGCTTGGCCCGTGGTCGGCCCATGCTCGGCCCATGCTCGGCCCATGCTTGGTCCATGCTTGGCCCGTGTTCATCTCCTCTAACATAGGCCTACCTTTTCAATAGGATACAATATCCCTTTTTACTTATAGATTCTGGATAAATTAAAAAGGTATGGTAAGGTATAATAAGAATTAATAAGCACTTTCACACTACTGAATAAGTGTCAATTAGCGTAACAGGTGGAATTTTAAGAATTGTATTCATATATTTGCTGTCATTTTAACATTCAGATAGGTTATCAGCCACTTGTCAAGTCGCAAAAACTGACCTAAAATGGCAATTAAATGAGCTTTTTAGTTGTTCTTGATTTTATTTTCAATGTATGTACATATTTTTACACTATGAGCTTTTTTATATGTACTACAAAGATATAATATTGTTGATGTCATTCACTATATATATTTTAAACTATAGTTACCTACTTAAAAATATTGTTGCAATTAAAACCTTGTCCAGAAGAAGCGAATTCGCAGATAATCTTTCGCGCGTGTTTCGCGAACGTTCTAGCCACAAGGAGTGTAAACTTCGCGCGTAATATAAACTCGCGCGAAGCATGTAGACTCGATGTATAGGCGCGTAGTATTTCAGTAACGCACGAATTAATTCGCGGCGAAATTACTTCTTCTAGCCACGGTCTAAGATCGCATTGACATTTCGTTTTGGTGCCGTGATCAGTTGCTCCAATGTACAGTCGCTCTATTAACTTATTTTCTATATCACAATTTAATGTTTTAGTAAGTAAAGTCGAGAAAGAACAAATATGTACGTTTTTGTCAATTTTGAGCACAAAATGTTTGCGTTTGCACAAATCTTTAGAAAAAGGCCCGCGATTTCGTCCACGTGGAATTTAGTTTTCAGCTCCATTACCATAAGATGAAGCGTGATGTTATATAGCCTTCATCAATAAATGGACTAATCAATATAAAATTATTTTTTCAAGTTGAAGCAGTTGATCCTGAGATTTACGCATTAAAACAAACAAACTCTTCAGCTTTATGTTATTTGTAGTAGAAGGAGTTTGAAGCGCTTTAAGGAAATGGTCCTAATATAATGTAATGTCCTAATGAGTTGTATGTCAGATTTAAATCTTTTGTTAATCATATATTGATAGACCAGTGATTAAAATACTTTTGAGTGGCAACTAGATTAGATTAAACAATGCTTTAGTCATTCATCACAATAATATTTAATGGAATAAACAATTACTTTTTTATTAAATGATGCATTTTTTTAACATTGCTTATATATTTAACGTTATCGGCCGAAAGTAAATTACTATTGGTATTTTCTAATTTATATAAGAATATTACTCAACTATCGTGTTATAACCCAGGTAACTGGGTTGTGGAGGTCAGATAGGCAGTCGCTCCATGTAAAACACTGGTATTCAGTTGCATCCACAAGACCGACTCCAACATAGTTTGGGAAAGGTTAAGCTGATATGTACTCAACAGTAACCTGGAGATTTGTAATGTCCCCGATAGATGGCATTAGGTTCGCTCCCTATCGCATGGAACTAACATTGTTAACGTACCTAGTTTGTTCCAGCTTTCTTTACACATTCATAGATGGCGTCAAACAATATTTTTGATTATATTCATAATACAAGGAGACCCTTTGCAATGGCCTCTGTAACAATTGTGAAAATAATTACGTACGTCAATTTCGCTGTAAATTTTGGTAAGAGTTCTATAATTTGTAGTAATTAAGTCAGCATAATAATATGAGAAATTGAGGTTAGGCTGCTTTTGCGCTCAATAATTGCAACTATTCGATTTCATATGTAATCCTATAAACATAACTACAGAAATTTATTTGTACTTATTAATTCACTATCTATAGACTAACCGGAACTTATCCAGAGGGTAAACTAGCGCTGTGGTACTAGTTACCGTTATCGCCTTCTTAACGTCTACCTCGTAATGTAAGCTTCAGGCAATGTGATGAAATTCTATCATAGTATTATAATAGATTGTGAATAACAGTGTTTATAATTTGTTAATTAACTTAATAAAATTGTTGGGATACTAATGTGTTTTTATTTTATTACTAGCTGACCCGCGCAACTTCGCTTGCGTCACATAAAAGAGAATGGGTCATCATTTTCCCCTTTTTTGTAACATTTTTCGTTGCTACTCCGCTCCTAATGGCCGTAGCGTGATGTTATATAGCCTAAAGCCTTCCTCGATAAATGGTCTATCTAAGACTGAAAGAATTTTTCAAATCGGACCAGTAGTTCCTGAGATTAGCGCGTTCAAACAAACAAACAAACAAACAAACAAACAAACAATCAAACAAACAAACAAACTCTTCAGCTTTATAATATTAAGTATAGATATAAAATTCTCGCGTCACAGTTACCGTACTCCTCCGAAACGGCTTGACCGATTCTCACGAAATTTTGAGCATATTGAGTAGGACTGAGAATCGGCAAACATCTATTTTTCATGCCCCTAAGTAACACTTTTTTTTATGGCAAAACAACGTTTGCCTGGTCAGCTAGTGCCTATATAAGGATGTCTGTGATTCAAGTTTCCTAATTATATCAACATTGGAAAATAAAATGTATCCTGTAGATTCGTGGAATAAAAATACGTCAATGTTATTTAAAATCAGTTAATGATAGGGAAGAACGGCTCGTTTAATTGTAATATTTATTTTAATTAATTATTATTAATACTAGTCTGTTGCTTTTGCTGTTGTTCTTGCGTTGAACTATTTTTAACAAAAAAAGCTATAGGCACCAATTTTCTTGCACTTAATTGCGAACGTAAGAGCGTTTGTCCATTGAGTTGAGCTCCATTGCACCGTCACTTAAAGATTATAGTTACATTCTTACTCAGACTACTTGACTAACTACTTTGACGGACTAATATTATACACCCTTTTTCATCCTCGGTGGAAATGTTTAAAGCTTGGTAGGTAATACTGCGATCTTTAAACGTTTCCACCGATTTCCTTTGGTTTCATACTCTCGCTATTTAAGTATAACATGTTTACAAGATTTCAATATAATTCAAATGAAGCTTAGAATTATTGTAATCGTGGTAAGTATTTGGTCGAAGTTTCGTTTTCTTTGAATTATACTTAGTAGGCACCCTGTTAATGAAGTTTTGTTTTATTTAAGACGTTTAAAAGCGCTCTATGAAATTATGGTCACTATTCAGTACATTGCCGTTTTGAAACGTGTTAATCACTGCAATCTTAGGGAGATCACAATGTATAGTATAGTGGCTTTCAAATAGTTGTCAACCGAGATACGTGATAGCCCTCCAGGAAAGAAGCCCAGTGCAGGCGCTTTTTCATCCTCCGGGTTTATCCCACACAGCTTATGTGCGTGCAACACCACAAAATAGACCGCAGAAAACGATACACAAACGGACAAATAAGGAGATTTATTTTATTCTTTGTTTTGCTTACATTTACCTGTTTATCACTAAATAATTATTTTAATATTTATCATCCTCGTAATTGTAACATATTATAAAGTTATGATTAGTGTATTTCTGTCCGTCGACAAATAAAAACATCGTTTATTAATTTTATAATTGAGAAGTTATAAAATATAATCATAGAATTCGAAGTTTCAGTGATTTGAAACAGTAATGACAACGTTAATTGTTTTATTTTTAGCTATTTGCTATACTGGGGCCGTCGCACGTGAGTTATATTTGTACCATATTCTTTTCTAAGGCTTCTGTGGTCTGTTTGTCAGTATATATTAAATACATGTAGTTATAGTACCTAACTAGACTTGGACTCATTAAAATTTTGCTTGAACCGTGCCATTTTTCCCCCTGCCATTCTGCCCTTTCGAAAATCAGTCATAGTACCTATGTACCAAATAACTTAAATCAAGAAGGAACGGGATCAAAATTAAATCATTTATTCATTTAGGTCAAAATTATTGAATCTATCACTAGCTCGGAAAAGGAGGTAGAAAATAACTAGCAAGAAAGTTACGGCCACTTTTTTCAAGTGATTTATTCATTTATATATACAATAATATACATATGTTTATATTTATATGTTCTTTTTAAGTCCCACAGTTGGCTAGCGTGGTGGATTCAAGGCCTAACACCTCTCTCATTACGGGAGGAGACCCTTGCCCAGTTGTGGGACATTCGTGGGTTAAATTTACTATTATTGTTAAATGATTTATACCTAATATAAAGATTTTCAGAATATAAAACGTGAAAAGTTTAGTTTCGAACACTAATCGAGATTTGATTTTAATGTTTGCAGCTTGGGCATGGTTGGAAAATGGATTGTTTTTTCTAGGATTCCGCCATAGTATGTATTAATTTTTTACCTTTATATTTTACTACCCATCCCGGCTCCGCTCAGGAAGACATTATTTTTTTTCTTACAATTAAAATTGCCTTCTAATCAGCATTTAAATAAGGAAATAATTTTTACACCAGCCCATCACTTATGACCTAATTCATTACAAACATTCATACAAATTTTTCCTCTTTATAATATTAGTAAGTATTGAAGTTCTTATAGACTAGCTGATGCCCGCCCCTTCGTTCGTTCGTTCTTCGTCAGTGCTCCTCTACACTTCCTAAGGAATCTGTATACCATCAAGTTTCTACACCCAGTAGTTTTGGCTGGGCGTTGCCCGTCAGTCAGTCAGTAACAGAAGATTTTTATGTATTGATAAGCGTTATTTTTATGGCGAACACGTTAATAATATATGGAGTTGATGCCAAGAACACTGGTGCACTTTATTAAGCATATACGAGTAATTTTATTTAATATAAAGTAGCTGTATCAAACAGACTACTGACAGCTTCATACGCTTGCATGTCACCAATAGTCAAATTCACAATTTTGTTACACCACCGACAGCCGCAAATCTGGCTGTCGCAAGGATCTCTACTATAGCTTTATATAAGTACTATAGCATAAAAATATGAGCCCAAGCGATTGAAACATATGTTTTCTGTGCAATGCTTAGCTAGTTTCATTGTGCTTCTTTATATAAACATACGAAACATACCTATGTATAGTGTTTCTGCAATTTGAAGATTTAGACTAATATAAATTACTGCCCGCGCAACTTCGCTTGCGTCACATAAGAGAGGATGGGTCAAAATTTTCCCCGTTTTTGTAACATTTTTCACTGTTTCTCTGCTCCTATTGGTAGTAGCGTAATGATATATAGCCTATAACCTTCCTCGATAAATGGACTATCTAACACTGAAATAATTTTTCAAATCGGAACAGTAGTTCTTGAGATTAGCGCGTTCAAACAAACAAACAATCAAACAAACAAACTCTGCAGCTTTATAATATTAGTATAGGTAGAAAAACACTCACAATCGCACCGTACTTATACTGAGATAGAAACGAATTAGCTAGTATGACAGGACCCTTGCTCAGCGAATACAATAACTTCAACACAGCATTGAATAGTTCTGAAATTATATAAAAAGGGATCCGTTTTATGGGGCCACACAGTTTACATACAGTTTATTTTTATTATTTTAAAATTTTTAGTATTTGTTGTTATAGCGGAAACGGAAACACATAATTTGTGAAAATTTCAGCTTCCTAGCTATTACGGTTTATGGGATTCAGCTTGGTAACAGACGGACAGATAGACAGCGGAGGCTTAGTAATAGGGTTCCGTATGTGCCCTATGGGTAGGGTTCCGTATGTGCCCGCTAATAACGTACCAAACAAACTGACGCTGTAAGCCGCATAACCTGACGGTACGCCCCGGCACATCCCGGCGGCCATGCCACCAGCACTGTGTATAGGAGCCTTTATTGTTCAATAAAATACCTTCATAAGTCTGAAGCCGCTATATTATATGTTTTCTAGTATCTACGTCAGTACCTGACGGTAAACGATTTAGGGGCTAAGTAACATTTGGCGCGGTCATTCCATAGTTGGGTGACCGCTAAGCGGAATTGTATAAGGGCGAGTAAGAAGTCGGTCCCGGTTGTTGTTAATTTAGATAACAGTCTTTCATTCGGCTTGAACAAATTAAACATTAGGTTGACCACTTAGGCACTAATCGTCCGAAAAAATAGTAAAAAAATAAGTAAGTACACGTTATTTATGTTTCAGATGACACCACTCAACGAATTACAATAGATTACAGGCTTATAAAAAACGAGACTCGATTTTACAAAACAATCCAGCCGTTCTACGTGTTATCTGGCAAATCTTTGGACATTGTGTTTATGCACTGCACCGCCGTCTTGCTTGAGTAAGTAACATATTCTTAGCTACTTTCCCCCGGTTTCTAAGTACATTTAGCGGTAGGTTAGTATTATACCAGCTGACCCGCGCAACTTCGCTTGCGTCACATTAGAGAATGGACGAAATTTTTCCTCGTTTTTGCAACATTTTTTACTCGTACTCTGCGCCTTTTGGTCGCAGCGTGATGATATATAGCCTTCCTGGATAAATGGTCTTTTCAACACAAAAATATTTTTTACTTCCTGAGATAGAACAACCACACGAACTCTTCAGCTTTATAATATTAGTATAGATTCGATAAGCAAGGCTCTACTGTCATAATGAATGATTAAACTGTATAATTGTTTTAGCTGTGAATCTTTCCCTGCCACTAGCAAACTAACATGGCGCTACGACACCAACAAAAACGACACCCACCTTAATTTCTGCACGATCAAAGTAAGTAGCTTACGGTTACTATTTCATATATTAATATTATAATGAAAGGTCTTTAACGCGATTGAAAATTAAAGGTAACAATACCTTATTTGTTCACCCGACGTTTCATCCGAGAATCTCCGGAGAATCTCGCGTGAATGTGGAGTGCCCTTCATACAAAAAAAAATCGATAGCTAGCCGGTTTACGATACTCGATAGTAGTCAAGAAACGGCCTATAGTTCTAGTTATATAATGTCTCTCGTATGTGAACGTTGACCCATAGATTGAACACGCTTAATATTCGTGCAGCATATAAGTTAATATTAAATACTATTGCAGATTGCGAAAGTGACGGAAAATATGAGCAATCGATGGAAGTGCAACGTAGCAGAAGGTGGTAGAGAATCTATTACAACTAGGCTCTATTATTTCAGTTTGATCGTCAAAGACCTCAGTGAGTAAGACACACATATTTTCTACAAACATAACTGATTAACTGCCTCTGTGGCGCGGTTGTACATGCGACTGCCGCGCAAGAGTTCTCGGGTTCGAATCCTGGGTACGGCAAAAAAGTTTTCTGGAAAAAAAAATTGTTAGCGATTGCCCTGAGTTATTGCTTTAAGTTGAGGTCGTAGACCTCCGTACCTCGGAGACCACGTAAACCCTGTCTTGTCGTCGCACCGGACTATGAGAGTAAAAGAAAAGAGAGTGTATTGTGTACACACTAGGACATTATACTCGTAAACAAGGTTATGCACAGTTGGCTGGTTTCAATAAAACTGGCCGCCTTAACTGAAGTCGGCCAGAACGAGATTTGTTAAACCATATTTATTTATTAACCGGACGTTTAGCGCAGTGGTTAACGTGGTGGATTCGAATCCCACCCAGGACAAATCTTTGTGTGATGAGCACGAGTATTTATTTTGAGCCTGGTTGTTAATGTATCTTATACATATATAATTCATACTTATACATATATGTATAAGTATGAATTTAGAAGTATAAAGCATGTTTATCAGTTATTTGGTTACTATATTACAAGCTCTGCTTGGTTTGGAATCAAATGACCGTGTGTGAGTTGTCCAACAATATTATTATTTATTATATAAGTACTACACATATCACGCCCATGGGCTGCGATCGCTGCAAACTGCTGGTGCTTCATATAATTTGTTATTTATCAGAACCTCCGCAGACGATGCTAGTGAACGGACTGATAGCAACTACTCATCATCACCCGCATTTAATCAACCACTACACAGCTACATACGACTATCACAACGGCGACAATGTCCACGTGTTGTGTGTCACTACACAAGCATGTTCCGTGCACTTAGAAAACGACTTCTCTACCTTATTGGAAGGTATCTTTTATCATTACATTTACATTTTCGTGTTGCATGTTCATTTTTTAAGGTTGTTCGGAAAGTCATTTAGTTTTTTTTGTGAAACTGGAAGTCAGTTTCGAGCTTTGAGGATAATCCCTTTCAAGTGGTCATAAATTTTCTAAATCTAAATTCTCACAAATGGTACTAGCTGAGGCAAAAGCGCGGGAGCGGGCTAAAAATCAGGACATTGTGTTTTATCATTTAACGCCATTTAAAAGACGCATTGTATTGTTTATGTCGCCACGCCGCTACCATTGCGTCGGGAGGTCGTTTCGGGTTCGATTCCCACACACAGGAACAATTATTTGTGCGATCCACAAATAATTGTTTCGGGCCTGGTTGTACTTTGTGTCCGTTGCTTGTACGTTTGTAAAAGTCCCCGCGACACGAGAGCCATTCTTAGCGCGGGAGTTGTCATAAAAATATAAATAAAATAAGTCTATTTTCAGGACGATTTGGAAACCTCTCGTCTTCAATAGGAGGCTTCCGCGCTAAGCTTAGAGCCAAGCATCACAATACTGAAGTGATCTGCCGGTGCATGTCCCCTACAAGAATAGTACAAATATCATTGAAGTTTCGATATAAACACACAGCGGGTAAGTTTATTGGAATGTCAGGATACAAATTGAAATAACTTATTTTTTAATCCCCGATGCAAAAAGAGTGTTATAAGTTTGACTTGTCTGCCTGTCTGTGCATCATAACTCCCGAATGCATTCAGTGATTTCAATTTAGTTTTTTGTATTAAAGGTGAGTTATGGGCGAGTATTCTTAGACATGTTTGATGAAAATCGGTTGACCCGTTTATTAGTTGTAGGGGGTGAAAGTGCAGAGATTAACCGAATATGTGAAAATATACTGGCATGGGAACTCAAATGGTTTTTTACTTTTTAAAGGGAAATTAAGTTCTTGTATCGGAGGTTTTTTTAAATTTTAAATTTAATTTTACTCAAAGAAAATATGGCGGTACACAAGGTGGTTAACAAAAATCATAACTTACCACATATTTTGTTGTTAAGCCGACATGCAAATATTAGGCATACATTAAACATAATGTAATGTAGGTAAATCTAAAACTAAAATATTCTAATTATATCTGACCACTTCCAATACACTAGAAAATCTCACGTCCGTACCCCCAATATGTTGTTTGGTATATCAAGATAATAATCGACCCCTGGACAACAGGCCCTACTTAACCGACTTAAAAAAGGAGGAGGTTTTCAATTCAACAATAAATAAATAAAAACTCATTAATGTCCCACTGCTGGGCAAAGGTCTCCTCCAGTAATGAGGGAGGGGTTAGGCCTTGAGTCCACCACGCTGGCCAAGTGCGGGTGGGTTAGGTTAGTTATTCAACAATATTTTTTAATTTCAGACGCAATAAATGTAATAATAAATGAAAATGAAATGCTGAGAGGTGAAAGACTTGGCCACAACAGTTCTATAACGGTTATCAATTATGGATATTTCGAGGGCAATAATAATATGTTTTACATCAAATGCTTGCCGGCCGATGAGAAGTTTTTCATTGTTTCCAATAACGGACACTACAAATACATGTGTAAGACTTATTCCTATTTCCTAATAGAGTTAATAATAATATATATATATAGAGGAGCTTATGGCTTAGTAACAACAGCCGCGCGGCTCGATCTCTGAGGTCAAGCTACGCATGCCGACGTTGTTCTGCGGATAGGTGACCATCTTAAATATATCGAGCTCCTCCGTGTTTCGGAAGGCACATTAAATGTGGATCCCGGCTGTAATTTTCAAATATCTTTGATAGTTGTTATTAGTAGTCAGAAGCTTGGAAGTGTGACAACCGGTCTCACCAAGTAACTAGGCTGTGGAGGTCATATGGTGAGACTGAAAGCTGACTCCAACATAATTGGAAGAAAGGCTAGGCTGATCAAACATATATTCCTCTACCTACCTTATTACTTATAACATATCGTCTAAATATATATAACTCAAAGGTGACTGACTGACATTGTGATCTATCAACGCACAGCCCAATCCACTGAACGGATTGAGCTAAAATTTGGCATGCAGGTAGATGTTATGACAGATGTTATAAGCATCTACTAAGAAGGATTTTGATCAATTCTACCCCCAAGGGGATAAAACAGGGGATGAAAATTTGTATAAAAATTCTGTCCTAAGTCAAAAGCTACTTATTAGGTCGGGGAAAAGTCTTTTCGCATTATAGTATGTATGAACTTGTAATAAAATCTCTTTGGCTTCAAGAATCACAAATGAGTACACGGAACATTAGGTTTCTTTCAGAGAGCTCGTGAGGTAACCAAATATCGAGCTTTTTGTGTAGAGAAAAGATTTTATTACAAGTTCATACATACCTACTATAATGCGAAAAGACTTTTTCCCCGACCTAATATAACATAATAATTATATCCAGGCTGATAAGTTAATTTACATTTATAGTTTCAGAAACACGGATGGATAGTGGGTTTGTGGTACAAATGCAAACGTATTTTGAAAGACTGTTGGTTTACCATACACGTAGTAAATCAGAACTGCGGGCAAAAGCGAGTGAAACAGTCATTATTTATTTCTCAGAGTTACCGAAGAAATCAAGTGAGTATTACATTCATTCATATTATTATGACTTTTTAAGAGCAGCGGTAGACCAGTGGTTTAAGTTGTACCCACGCAAGTGGTCGATTCGTACCCGAGGCAACACACAGATGACTTTTCGAAGATATGTGTGTTTTAGAAATCTATATATTACTACGTGAAGCAAGACCAGTTTATGTGCAGGAGGAGAGCAGAACGCTAAACCATACTCCATACTAATATTATAAATGCGAAAGTAACTCTGTCTGTCTATCTGTCTGTTACTTAATCACGCCTTAACTACTGAACCAATTTGCATGAAATTTGGTATGGAGATATTTTGATACCCGAGAAAGGACATATGCTACTTTCTACCCCAGGAAAATGACGCATTCCTATTTGAAAATTCAGGTGGCGGACGAAGTAATAATGCTTATAAAGTACATTATAGTCGAATTTCGACTGCTGGGCGACCACAAGTTTATATAAAAATAAATCCCTATTTCCCTTGGTCTCGCCATCACGCGTGAATGGCTGGACCGATTTCACTTATATTTTTTTAAAATATTCCTTGTAGTACGGGAATGGTTCTTAGCGAGAAAAAATAAAGAATTATTTATTTATTTATTAAATATCGGCTGCCAGGTGATACGAAGTTTGCGTGGTCAGTTAGAAATAATTTTATCACTTGTTCCAACGGTGAAGGAAAACATCGTGATGCAACCTTGCATTATACATAAATAAGAATACATACATACATAAGATTTTTCATAAATTCATAATAATATATTGACAAGCCAGCGTCATTTAATTTATCCTTGAATTTTCCCCTTATATAATTAACTCTATTATATTATTTCTACTGTATTACAGAACCGAAACCGCAAAAATTATACATAGACCTACCAGAGGAGAATACAATCGAGTTATATAATAATATGTATAATTCAGAAGCGTCTGACAAATACAACATAAGTCGTATTTACATGAATATCAAAGAGATGAATATATAACGCTGAAATGTCGAAGAGATTTCAGTTTTTCTAACGTCTATATCGTGTTTCAGGATACAAGTAAGTTTTAACTGTACTTAAATCGCTGATATCTGATGTTAAGCTACGCTTGCCGAGGTATTTTTGTCGATGGGAAACCATCTTATAGATGTCGAGGTGCTCCGTGTTTCGGAAGGCACGTTAAATAGTAGTTCCCGGCTGTCATTTTCAAAGATCTTTGATAGTCGTTGACTGTAGTCTGAAGCTTGAAAGTCTGACAACCAGTCTTACCGTAGGTTATTGTTTTATAGCCCAGTGAACTGGGTTGCGGAAGTCCGATAGGCATTCGGTACTCTACTACTCCCGCACTAAAAATTGCTATTAAAAAGCAATTTTTACGACAAACAAACGAAACAACTATTTGTGGATCGCACAAATAGTTGCTCCGTGTGGGAATCGAACCCACGACCCCCGTAGTGGCATGGCGACCACCTTAACCACTGTGTCACGGGGGCCGTCAGTTAGCAAAGTATAAATAGCTGCAATTCATAGTGCTGGAGTTGTCGTTTTTATAAGCTTTTTTATAAACCAAGATTTTTCTTTCAGTAAAAAGTAAACAAAATGACTTCTACATAAGGAAACCCTTGCAGTTAACTAAAGAATATGATAACACTACGATGAAATGTGTATTGAAAAATCGAGTACGCTCGAGTCCCGGCCCACATGACACGGTTATAGAACAAATCATTATATTGTTCTTGATGAGGTTTGATTCTGATGGAAATGAACCAGGTTAGTACATTAAGGTGACATGATAATGTAGTTCGGTAAATCAAAAATTAATAAACTCGTACCCAATTAACGCAATTTCGCCACCTATAGTTGAAAACTGGCGCCCATAGCTAGTTGCGCTCACCAGTAAACGATCTGTGGGTTAAGCAAACCTTTGCGCGGTCATTCCATAGATGGGAGACCGCATAGTGGTATTTGAGCTGGGCGTCTCCGTGTTTCAGAGGGCACGTTAAAAGTCGGTGTCAGTTGAAGTCGTGTTCTCACGGAGAAAAAGTATTGTAATCTTTAAAAACGCATACAAGACACGCGCGTAGTTAAATGCCTAGTAATTAAACATTTAATATAATATATAATCTATACTAATATTATAAAGCTGAAGAGTTTGTTTGTTTGAACGCGCTAATCTCAGGAAGTACTGGTCCGATTTAAAAAATCTTTCAGTGTTAGATATTCCATTTATCGAGGAAGGTTATAGGCTATATATCATCACGCTACGACTGATAGGAGCAGAGTACCAGTAAAAAATGTTACAAAAACGGGGAAAATTTTGACTCATTCTCTCTTATGTGACGCAAGCGAAGTTGCGCGGGTCGGCTGGTATAATATAAGTATATGTTCTACTCTTCTAATACAAACTTTTATACCTTCGGGTATAATTCGGTTATGATACCTTATTCGTCTGACAAACAGCCCGTGAAGGTATAGTAACCTTTAATTTTCAATCGCATATAAGAACCAGTGTAACATTGTGTACGATGTTACATGACGAGAGTTTAAATTCGTTAACAGTAGCACGATCCTCTACCACCATCGACTACCGACAACCGGATAGTCACCGAGAAATTTTGTAAGAAAATCTGATGAGCGCCTCTAGTGGGCCCCGCAAGAACTATTTTTTGTAGTCAATTTTAAATGTCAACTTCTCGACACTCGATAGTGCCGTCTGTGCAGAATTACGCTAGTAAAGAGATGTTGTAAACAGTGACTCTTTGCTAGGTTCAGTTGAAGCCATGACGGAGCAGAACTATGTCGTGACTCTCGGATTGTGTATCGCGATGTTGGTCGTCGTCATCGCTGGTATTATCCTCACCAGAAAACTAAAACTACGAAACAAGGTAAATGTTTGTTATAGTAGTTTGTTAGTAGTAGTATGTTTTTACATCTTACAATAATATTATAAATGAGGAGCTCGTGGCTTAGTTAACAACAGCCGCGCGGATCGATCTCTGAGGTTAAGTTACGTTTGCCGAGGTTATTTTGTATATGGGTGACCATCTTATACATATCGAGTTCCTCCGTGTTTCGGAAGGCACGTTAAATTTGTGGGTCCCGGCTGTCATTTTCAAAGATTTTTTACACTAGTCAGAAGCTTGAAAGTCTGACAACCAGTATTACCGAAGGGTATCGTGTTATAACCTGGGTAACTGGGTTATGGAGGCCAGATAGGCATCTCCCATGTAAAATACTAATATTCAGCTGCATCCGGTGAGACAGGAAGCCGACGCCAACATAGTTTGGATGAAAGTCTAGGTCGATACAATATTATTATAAATGCGAACAATTATAAGCATAGAAATTAACAATAAAATTGTATTGTTGCAGAAATATTCAGCAAAGGAAGTAACTGAATCCAACGTGCACTTAGATAATGACGCACAAGACCACTACGAGTGTGTGGAAAGATTAGACAGTGTGTTAGTGAACGAGACCAGACCGAGAATCGAGATCAGCCACCCTTCTCCTATAACTGCACTTTCAAACCCTGGCTATGAACAAACAACGAATCATGCCGAAGAAGAATATACTTATGTAGAATCTAATAAACTGGCTGGTATTAGTGCAATGAAAAAACAGTCTGAGCTTATATACGATGAAGTAGATCATTTAAATGGAGAACCTGAATACATGAACACTGTTAAACTACAGAAGGATAATAGTGTGACCTTTAACAGAAGAGCATCGACCGATCAGGAGCCTGGAGTTGACAATTTGGAAGATAAAAGTGATTTGTCTCAATATGTAGATATGAGACATAATCAATATGTGTACGGTTTTAAAATACCTGAGATCAGGGTCACTAAGAAATTCGATTGATTCATTATGGACTGTACTTGATATTAGGTGCTTTTACACACACGCTCTTTCGCGCGTGAAAGAACAAAGGAAAGAGCACGCGCCGCTCATCTTTCAGAAGGCGCGCTCTTCGCTCACGTTTTCTTTGCTGGCTTGACAGATGAGCGCGGCGCGCGCTCTTTCCTTTGTTGTTTCACGCGCGAAAGAGCGTGTGTGTACAGGCACTTAATAACAAGATCGGTCAATATGTGTAAAGGCACCTATTGAGATGAATGTGAAAGTCTGTCCATCTGTGCTGCTTTTACGCCGTAACCCTAGTACCGATTTTGCTGAAAGCCTAGAGTTAGATCTTTCAAGAAGATTGTACTCTGTCAGTTAGTGTAAATGATCACAATAATAATGTTTGCAAAGTAACATAGCAAAAATTCTAATTAGTCCTTCAGTCAGATAATAGAAAAATATAGTATTAAAATTACTGAGTAAGGGCTTATATTTAATTCTAAGTTTTCAATTCAATGAAGCGCCGTAATTATTTGAATATGTACAAAAATAAGCACGTTCTCCACCATGTACTGCCAAAATAGTTCCTACGACGCCCGCCAGAGGCGCTGATCAGGTTTTCATACAAAATTTCTCGATGACTAGCCGGTTGTCGGTAGTCGATAGTAGTAGAGAATCGAGCTACTGATATAAATTTTCGCCATGTTCTTGATTATCGCGTCGTAGTCAAGTAATCTTTTGATTAGGTCACGCATTTGTTGACGGAACGAATTGGAACTTTTATCGCCACTACGTAAACACGAATCCTCGCGTTTAAATGTGGCCGTAGCATATTAATTCAGCTACTGCACGACAGATGTCGCTACAACTTACAAAACTTAGTCTACGAGCTGAACATTATAATTTTAAAAGATTTCTTTGTAAAATTATGCAAGCATGCAAATTTTGTAAAACCTATACTAAATGTGTTGTATAAAATAATAATATTAAATCGTAAAATGCAATGTAAAATATGTATGATATCTAGACAAAATATAAAAATAAATTTGAGATGTTGCTAAGCGCAAAACTGAAAAACAACGAAATCAATTCGAATTATTGTTTTGTAAAATTATATTTATAACAATGTAATATAATATGAAGAGCAATCTATACTGATATTATAAAGCTGTAGAGTTTGTTTGTTTGTTTGAACGCGCTAATCTCAGAAACTACTGGTCCGATTTGAAAAAATATTTTAGTGTTAGATAGCCCATTTATCGAGGAAGGCTATAAGCTATATATCATCACGCTACGACTAATAGGAGCAGATTACCAGTAAAAAATGTTACAAAAACAGGGAAAATTTTGACCCACCTAGTATAATTTAAAAACCTTTGAAACTATCAAAAACGTTTTCGAAGCGATAAGTTTTACATAATCTAAAGATTTTGTAAATCGGTCCTGTAGTTCCTGACGCTTAAAAACAAACATACAAAGGAGAATGGGCAAAATAGTATGGAGCCTGGGCGATCCGCGGCCAAACTTGATTTTTTGTTTTTTTAATGTAGTTTAGTCCTATAATTACCGTGTAGAAGTTTTATTGCCGCGACGCACTTATATGACGAACAAAATACATTTTTGTTTTTGAGCACTTTTAATAGTATAAAAACATATTTTTGGCTTATTTTCGGAGATTAAATAAAAAGTACTATTTATATTATTGCATACAAATGTAGACATTATTAATATTCGAACAATCATAACATGTAAATATATAAATATCGTAACAAGTAAACATCTTGCTCTTCTATAATATATTCACTGAGACGACTTATCTGTCTTGAATGCTCAGCTTAAAAACGAGGCGTTCATAGCCAGTTGCGCTCACTGGTCGGTAAACGATCTGTTGGTTAAGCAACCGTTGGCGCGGTCATTCTATAGATGGGTGACCGCATTGTGGTATTTGAACTGAGCTTCTCCGTGCTTCCGAGGGCACGTAAAAAGTCGGTCCCGGTTGTTGTCAACTAAGATAACATTCGGGCGGCTTGAACAACTTTGAAACTAGGTGAACCATATGATAGATAGATACGAGTTACGATTATTGTTCATTTTGATGGCATTGCAATCGTTATAAGAAGATGTAACGTTATTACACAACATTAAATGAATTACAGACACGAAATAATTGTATTTGTTCTATGAAATTCCATTATATTTACATGTCAATATATTGTTTCCTGAAAGGATTGCAGCGAAACGTTCTTAGTAAAAGTTGTTCCTAGTTATCATTACTTTAATTTGACACTACTTTCATTAATGGCCGCCGACCGCCCAGGAGTGCCCATTCTCCTTTTTAACTTTAATTTAAACTAGCTTTTGCCCGTGACTTCGTCCGCATGGTTTGCGACTTATGATAGAATTTTCATACAAACTTTCAGCCCGATCCGTCCAGTGGTTTGGGCTGTGCGTTAGTAGATCACTATGCCAGTCAGTCATCTTTGAGGGACTGCTATACATACAAAGCAAGATAATTATTCTTACTGTTAAAAAACTAGTAGATTAACGACTTATGGATAAGCGACGGATAACCTAACTGTGAGATAAAATGTAAGCAAATGCAAAAATATCTTATTATCTGCTTGCAAAGTTATTCAGTACTTATCCGGATCTGGGATAATAGGCATTTTTCATATGGTTAGTGGGGAGAACAACGTCACAATTATAAAAGCCGTTCGCCGCCGTCGGAAGCCGATGCTTATATAACGTAAATATTTATTTATTCTTCTAGGATACATAGGCACTATACTGTTCTTTCTAGATATGTATTAAATAGCTTATTAGATGAAATTTTACACTTTGTTTTCTTACATTTGTTGTAATTTTGCTTGCAACCCTGGCTTTAAATATGGTTGTTTTATTATTAGGGGATATCCTGTTTAAAAAATATTTATCCAATTTTATTTCAAGTAAGAAATTAATTGTTTTGTTGTAAATAATTATTAATTATATAATTAGTTGAGAGTTGTTGACGACATAAAATACTCCTTAATTTTTTGCTTGTTTTCTAATGTACAAGAATATTTTTAATTTTTGTTTTTATTAAAATATTTTCTATGTACTGAGAGTCGCTTATATCCTTTTCCTATGTCCTTTAAAGGGGCGGGTACCTCTTTAGCCCCGCCCTAAAGGATTTCAGTACAGTCGTGAATACACACGTTTTCAGTATCATATTTGTTCAGAAATTATTTTGTAAAATGTACTTTTTATTATGCCTTTATCTAAATGTATGAATAGTTAATAACACGACTAATAATAGATTTACTGTATTTATATACTTGTAGTATTTCATACACAACACCATGTTGTTCAAAAGCGTATTTTCTATATGATAAAGACACTATTAACGTGAGTCAGAAAAAAAACAATTTTCTGTTAAAAATAATTATTTTATGAATTTGAGAACACTCTGTATAGTTATAACAAAGGATTTGATTTGGTGCATTGCAGAGGATTATCATGGGACATGGTAATAATAATAATGGGCGGGTCGAGGGGGTAGGTGCGGGGTGAGGGGACACGGGACTATAAGAACCCGCCGCTAATTCCCAGCCCTCAGTTTTTCGGCGAACTCCGCACCGCGCGGCACGTTTCGCTGCCAAATTCATTTTTTTTCTAAGGCTTATACCCCATTGCTGGGGAAACGCCTATTTCTCATCATTTTCAAACCTTTTCCAAAGGTTTTGCTGCAATTTCTTTGTTGCTTTCCATTATGGAGTTAATTCGCCAGTTTTGGCTCTAACCATCGAATTTTAGTTCCCGATATCAATTCAAACGCCCTGATTGGTAGCAATGGCTACTATTTTAACCTAATGGTTGTCCAATAAAAAAATCTTACGTTTTTTGCACCAAGATCGCGCGCGCTTGGCTTTTAAGTGATTTTAAATAGATTTATGAAACCTTTTTGTCCCTTTTTAAAACAAAATTTTAAACAAAAATTAGCTTCAACTCTTTATAATAAAAATAAAAGACTTTTGTGGTGACTCCGACGGTGTGGCGTGTGCTGTTTTACTGGACAAAGAGAGTATGAGAAGAAGGTAAGTATAAAATAATGACAATTCACTTGGTTCGTTACAATTTGTTAAATTCATTCAATATTTATTTTAAACCTTTTCTTGCTTGGGAGGAGCACCTCGCAGTGGGATGAAATGGGTTATAAAAATGTAAATTATTGAAACTTATACTACTTACTGAAAATATAAGGTGGAGGAAGTGAGAAGAGCTGGCAAGAGAATCTTGGCCACTCTTTTTTAGTCAATAAATGGTTCTTTTTCAGTGTAAAAATCATATTTTGCCTTCCGAGGCTTTTATTTCATATTGTTGGAGAAAAGCCTTATTTTTATTAATTTTCAATGCTTGTAAATATTTTTGAGATTCCTGGTTTTGTGGACTTGCCAGTTTTTTCTTTTACTTTGAAATTGTAGTTTCAGGTTTAACTATTATCTGTAAAAGTCTTAAAATATGACGGAAGGAGCTTTGAATTATATTGCCGATTGCGACCAAGTACACTGGTCCTAAAATGATTAAAAAATTAAGTTATATAATTTCCTCATAACTAAAAAAATTGCAACTCTTCATCATACAAGTAAAAATAAATTTCAAGTCTATAAATTGTACTACTTAGGCATGTGAGAAATTAATAAGGATACAAAAAAGTAGGGAAAAAAACCAAGTGAATTGTCATTATTATTTTTTATTAATACAATCAAAACAAAATATGAGCCACGAAGATATTGAAAAGCTACCGTCAATGAGTTAATATGGAGAAGCCATCTGCTGATGAATGCCGTTCTGATGTCATGGGTACGAATCCCATATCAAAAGAAAGACTACCATCAATTCCTGAGGTTTCCTGGTCTAATCATACATCTTCTTCTTCTTGTCGGATGGGTAGTCATTGTCAAAGTCGCTCAAGCCGCCCGAAAACCTTTGAAATGGCTTAATGATTGTTATCTTAATAGACAACAACCGGGACCGACTTTTAACGTGCCCTCAGAAGCACGGAGACGCGCAGTTCAAATACCATGCGGTCACCCATCTATGGAATGACCGCACCTACCGACAACACAGATCGTTTGATATCTCACTGGTCGGTTATCCACCCACTGGGCTATGAGAGTAATGAAAACAATACCTTCAGGGAACCTTCGGGGAAAATTATGACCCATTCTTTGACGGAAGCGAAGTTGCGTGGGTCAGCTAGTTATATTATAATATAATAAAATATGGGAATTACCGCGAACACGCATATTACCTTGGACTGTCTGACTCTTAGGTGGTAAAACTGGACCTGATGAAATAAAACCCTCTTAGTTCAAATATGAACGATTTTCTATCTCTAACAATTTAATCATCAGCAATAATATGGGTATTAATAATGGATAACTGCCGCTGTACTCGATCGATAATGTCTTGGGTTCAAACCCCGTATAAAACCCTCGAAGTTGAAATATATGAACGGTTTTCTATCTCTTACAATTTCATCATCAGCAACAATATGGGTATTAATAATGGATAACTGCCGCTGCACTCTCTAATGTCTTGGGTTCAAATCTCGTGCCTTAGGTTTTCGATAAAACAATCTCAGGACTGCCTAACTCTTAGGTGGTAAAATTGGCCCTGATGAAATAAAACCGTCGTAGTTCAAATATGGACGGTTTTCTATGTCTTACAATTTCATCATCAGCAATAATATGGGTATTAATAATGGATAACTGCCGCTGCACTCTCTAATGTCTTGGGATCAAATCCCGTGCCTTAGGTTTTCGATTAAACAATATCAGTTAGGAAATTGAGAGTACTTCAATGCTTTAAAGAGCACGTGAAACGTCTTCATCGTAACGTCGTCATAAATATGGGAATGACATTTGATCGTGTCGGGTTCAATTCCCGGCACGGACAAATACAATATACCAAATAATATCAGCATTGTATTTGTATAAAAAAATACCTTCATGGAACCTTCGGGGAAAATTATGACCCATTCTTTGACGGAAGCGAAGTTGGGTGGGTCAGCTAGTTATATTATCATAAAATACGGAAAATACCGCGAACACGCATTGTTATCTTGGACTGCCTAACTCTTAGGTGGTAAAACTGGCCATGATGAAATAAAACCGTCGTAGTTCAAATATGGACGGTTTTCTATGTCTTACAATTTCATCATCAGCAATAATATGGGTATTAATAATGGATCACTGCCGCTGCACTCTCTAATGTCTTGAGATCAAATCCCGTGCCTTAGGTTTTCGATAAAACAATCTCAGGACTGCATAATTCTTAGGTGGTAAAACTGGCCCTGGTGAAATAAAACCCTCTTAGTTCAAATATGGACGGTTTTCTATCTCTTACAATTTCATCATCAGCAACAATATGGGTATTAATAATGGATAACTGCCGCTGCACTCTCTAATGTCTTGAGATCAAATCCCGTGCCTTAGGTTTTCGATAAAACAATCTCAGGACTGCATAATTCTTAGGTGGTAAAACTGGCCCTGGTGAAATAAAACCCTCTTAGTTCAAATATGGACGGTTTTCTATCTCTTACAATTTCATCATCAGCAACAATATGGGTATTAATAATGGATAACTGCCGCTGTACTCGATCGATAATGTCTTGGGTTTAAACCCCGTATAAAACCCTCGAAGTTGAAATATATGAACGGTTTTCTATGTCTTACAATTTCATCATCAGCAATAATATGGGTATTAATAATGGATAACTGCCGCTGTACTCGATCGATAATGTCTTGGGTTTGAACCCCGTATAAAACCCTCGAAGTTGAAATATATGAACGGTTTTCTATGTCTTACAATTTCATCATCAGCAATAATATGGGTATTAATAATGGATAACTGCCGCTGTACTCGATCGATAATGTCTTGGGATCAAATCCCGTGCCTTAGGTTTTCGATAAAACAATCTCAGGACTGTCTGACTCTTAGGTGGTAAAACTGGCCATGATGAAATAAAACCGTCGTAGTTCAAATATGAATGGTTTTCTATCTCTTACAATTTCATCATCAGCAATAATATGGATAACTGCCGCTGCACTCTCGAATGTCTTGGGATCAAATCCCGTGCCTTAAGTTTTCTATTTAACAATATCAGTTAGGAAGTTGAGAGTACTTCAATGCTTTAAAGAGCTCGTGAAACGTTTTCATCGTAACGTCGTCGTCGTAAACATGGGAATGACATTTGACCGTGTCGGGTTCAATTCCCGGCACGGACAAAGTGTTACAATATATACAATATATATAAAACGCGGGTGTATTACATACACCACAGTTCACACCTTTTGGTATTAAAAGCGTGATGTTATAAAAATTGCGTCATTTTGACGATGTGATTGCCTCTATGACGCATATGTAACGTATGCGACTACACTGAGGTCCCGGGTTAGACTCCCGGATCGGGCTAAAAAGGTTTTCAGTCAAGAAATACTTACATTGCCCAGAGTTAGGAAATTAAGGTCTGAAAATTGTGTGCCTTAGATAGTACGATAGTACAAGTAAAAACAGTGCAAATGTTCACTTTCTTATCCTCTCATGTCAAAATCTCATATGCGATGTTTGTCACCAAAAATTGCTTGAATACAACTATGGCAATGTAAAAAGTCGTGATATTATGTATGTATGTAAATGTATGGATATGAATGAAGCAAATAAAGTTAGTAAGGATCGCACCAAGTGATGTACTTTGGTCTCTGCCTACCCCTATGGGAAAAAGGCGTGATGTTATGCATGTACGTGGATGTATGTATGTAGATGTATGGATGTGGATGTATGAATGTGAATGAAGCAAGTGAAGTTTGTAAAAATCGTACCAAGTGGCGTACTTTGGTCTCTGCCTACCCCTATGGGAAAAGGGCGTAATATTATGTACATATGTATGTAGATGTATGGATGTGAATAAAGCAAGCATAGTTTGTCCGGATCGTACCAAAAAGCTCTTTGGTTAACTAACTATGGTAAAAAGCCGTGACATTAGATGTGTATGTAAATGTATGGATATGAATGAAGCAAATAAAGTTAGTAAGGATCGCACCAAGTGGTAAACTTTGGTCCCTGCCTATCCCTATGGAAAAAGGCGTGATTTTATGTATGTATGCAGATGTATGTATATGGATGTATGAATGTGGATGTATGAATGTGAATGAAACAAGCAAAGCTTGTAAAGATCCCACCAAGTGGCGTTCTTTGGTCTCTACCTATCTCTATGGGAAAAGGCGTGATATTATGTATGGATGTGGATGTATGAAAGTGAATGAAGCAAGCGAAGTTTGTATGGATAGTACCAAGTAGCGTTCTTTGGTCTCTGCCTACTTCTATGGGAAAAAAGCGTGATATCATGTATGTATGGATGTGAATGAAACAAGTAAAGTTTGTAAGGATCGTCTCAAGTGGCGTTCTTTGGTCTCTGCTTACGCCTGGCCTATGGGAAAAAGGCGTGATGTAATACCTACAAGTTTGTATGTGGATGTATGAATGTGAATGAAGCAAGCAAAGTTTGTGAGGAACGTCCCAAGTGACGTTCTTAGGTCTCTACCTATCTCTATGGGAAAAAGGCGTGATATTTATGTATGTAGATGTATGGATGTGAATGAAGCAAGTGAAATTTGTAAGGATCGCAGCAAGTAGCGTTCTTTGGTCTCTGCCTACCCCTATAGGAAAAAGGCGTGATATTATGTATGTATGTGGATGTATGGATGTAAATAAAGCAAGCAAAGTTAGTAAGCATCATACTAGTAGCCTTTATTAGTCTCTGCCTACCCCTTTGGGAAAAACGCGTGATATTATGTATGGATGTGGATGTATGGATGTAAATGAAGCAATCGAAGTTTGTTAGCAACGAACCAAGTAGCGTGCTTTGGTCTCTGCCTACCCCTATGGGAAAAAGGCGTGATATTATATGTATGGATGTGGATGTATGGATGTAAAAGAAGCAAGCGAAGTTTGTCAGGAACATACCAAGTGGGGTTCTTTAGTCTCTGCCCACCCTCATGGGAAAAAGGCATGATTTCATGTATGTATGTACATATGTATGTATGATCACATTCACACTCAACAGTAGTCTGGGCTTTTATAACATGTCTGGTATATTACAATAGTCTCGCCTTCCGTTGGGAACGACATTTTGCCGGGTTGGGTTAAATTAAATTCCCGGCCCGAGGAAAGTGCTACAAAGAACTCAGAGGAAGCAAGGAGTTTCGTTTCATATCCGGTATATGGCAAAGTGCCAGTGTATTACATATACCTCAGCCCACACCTTTGGGTATAACATGCGTGATGTTAATAAATTGCCGGTCAGGGAAAATTGATTTTGATTGATGTAAGATTTTAATGAAGCAAGGGAAGTTCTTTGGTCTCTGCCTACCTCTGTGGGAAAAGCGTCTTGTTTTTGTATGTATGAACATATGTATGTATGTATGTACGTCAGAATGTGCTCAATAGTAGTCCGGATTTTTGTAATATGTCCGGTTTATGGCAATAGACTTGCCCCCTATTATATGGAAATGTCATTTTGACGAGTCGGGTTAAATTCCCGGCTCGGACAAAGTTTCGGTATATGGCAAAATAAGGGATATTACATACACCTCAGTCCACACCTTTGGATACTACAAGCGTGATGTTACTATCCCGGTCAGGAAAAACTGATTTTGGTTGATATAAGATGTATGGATGTGAATAAAGCAAGAGAAATTTGTGAGGATCGTACCAAGTGGCGTCCTTGGTCTGTGCCTACCTTTTTGGGAAAAGGCGTTATTTTATGTATGTGTGTATGTGTGTATGTATGTATATGTGTATGTAAGTATGTCAGAAAGAGCTCAATAGTAGCACGGACTTTTGTAACATGTTCAGTATAAGGTAAAAGGCTTGTCTCCTATTACATGGGAGTGTAATTTTAACGGGTAGGGTTAAATTCCCGGCTCGGAGAAAGTACTAAAAAGTACTCAATGGAAGCACGGAGTTTCGGTATATGGTAAAACCAGGGGTCACTACATACACCTCAGCTCATCTTTTGATACTACAAGTGTAATGTTACTGAATTCCGGGTCGGGGAAAATTGATTTTGGTTGAAGTAAGATGTATGGATGTGAATGAAGCAAGGGAAGTTTGTAAAGATTGTACCAAATTTATAGATCTCTGCTTCCCCCTGTGGGAAAGGCGTGATATTATGTACGCATGTACATACAGATGTATTTATGTATGTATGTATGTGTGGATGTATGTTCTCAGTAATAGCTCGGACTTCCATAACATGGAATGACATTTTAACGGGTCAGGTTAAATTCCCGGCTTGGAGAAAGTGCTAGAATGTACTCAATGATAGCACGGAGTTTCGGTATATGGCAAAAATAGTGGTTACTACATACACCTCAGCTCACCTTTGGATACTACAAGTGTAATGTTACTAAATCCCGGTCGGGAAAATTGATTTTAGTTTGATATAAGATGTATGGATGTGAATGAGGCAAGGGAAGTTTGTGAAGATCATATCTGGAGAAGTTCTTTGGTCTCTGGCCTACCTTTGTGGGAAAAGGCGCCATTTTATGTATGTATCAACATACATATGTATGTGTGTATGTACGTATGTTAGGGAATATGTTCAATAGTAGTCCGGATTTTTGTAATATGTCCGGTTTATAGCAATAGACTTGCCCCCTATTATATGGAAATGCTATAATTTAATCAATAAGTAGCCTACCATTTCATTACGTATCAGGGTATATGGCAAAGTGCCAGTGTTATTACCTACACCTCAGCCCACACCTTTGGGTACAACGTGCGTGATGTTACTTAATTTCCGCTCAGGGAAAATTGATTTTGGTTGATGTATGAATGTGAAGCAATGGAAGTTTGTAAGGATCGTACCAATTAGCGGATTTTACTCTGTGTCCATTATGTATGTATGTTTATATGAATGTATGTATGTATGTATGTACGTATGAAGGTTCGAATGTTCTCAATAAAAGCCGGAGTTTCGTAACGTGTCCTGCCTATTGGGACATATACAGGCATGATGTAAAGTAAAATCTTTGTATAACGTAGTCAACGTGACTGCCTCAGTGACGCATGTGTAATGTATGCGACAACACCGAGGTCCTGGGTCAGGAAAGTTGATTCTGGCTGATGTAAGATGTATGGATGTGAATGAAGCAAGGGAACTTTGTAAGGACCTATTTCACGCCGGGGCTAAAATCAGCAGCATAGTGGGCACACCAAAGAATGTACTACCGTTACAGACACCAGGTGTCTACAAGATCAACTGCAGCTGCGGTAGTTCCTACATAGGCCAGACTAAGCGGTCGATAGCTGAAAGGGTCAAGGAACCCTTCCGGGAAAAGACATGATTTCACGAATGTATGTATGTACGTATGTCTGTATGTATGAATGCATGTTGGTTATTAAAATGGCATTTTGACGAGTCGGGTTAAATTCCCGGTTCGGACAAAGTACATAAATGTACCCAACATTCGCAAGTGTATAACATACACTTCAGCCCACACGTTTGGGTACTACAGACGTTATGTTATAAATCAATATAAAGTAATATCTTTATATAACGTTGTCAATGTGACTGCCTCAGTGATGCATATGTTATGTATGCGACTACACTGAGGTCCCGGATTAGACTCCCGGGTAGGGAAAATTAATTTTGATGCAAGATGTATGGATGTGAATGAAGCAAGAAGTTTGTAAGGGTTGTGCCAAGTGTGTTTTTTGGTCCTTGCCTACCCCTATGCCCAATGGCGAAAGAAAATATATATGTGTTCCCTCATTACAAATATCCCTCGTTCTGACGCCACCTGAATCAGCTGCAATAGATAGACACAGGCCAATGATGATGACTCCTATAGGAAAAAAGGCGTAATGTCATATGTTCGTATGTATGTATGTTTGTATAAATGTTCGAACCTTCTCAATAGTAGCCAGAGTGTTATAACGTGTCCTGCATATGGGTACTAGAGGCGTGATGTTATAAATATATATAAAGTAAAATCTTTATATAACGTTGTCAATGTGACTGCCTCAGTGACGCATGTGTTATGTATGCGACTACACCGAGGCCCCGGGTTAGACTCCCGGGTAGGGAAAATTGATTTTAGTTGATGTAAGATGTATGAATATGAATGAAGCAAGGGAAATTTGGAGGATTGGGCCAAGTGTATTTTTTGGTCCTTGCCTGCCCCTATGGCCAATGGCGAAAGAAAATGTATATGTGTTCCCTCATTACAAATATCCCTCGTTCTGACGCCACCTGAATCATCTGCAAAAGATAGACACAGGCCAATGATGATGACCCCTATGGGAAAAAAGGCGTAATTTCATGTATGTTCGTATGTGTGTATGAATGTATGTATAAATGTTCGAACCTTCTCAATATTAGTCGGGGTTTCATAACGTGCCCGGCATATTATGTGTCTTACATGCGTGATGTTATAAATATATAAAGTAATATCTTTATATAACGTTGTCAATGTGACTGCCTCAGTGACGCATGTGTTGCATGCGACTACACTGAGGTCCTGGGTTAGACTCCCGGGTTCGGAAAATTTATTTTGATTGATGTAAGATGTATGGATGTGAATGAAGCAAGGGAAATTTGGAGGATTGGGCCAAGTGTATTTTTTGGTCCTTGCCTGCCCCTATGGCCAATGGCGAAAGAAAATGTATATGTGTTCCCTCATTACAAATATTCCTCGTTCTGACGCCACCTGAATCAGCTGCAATAGATAGACACAGGCCAATGATGATGACTCCTATGGGAAAAAAGGCGTAATTTCATGTATGTTCGTATCTATGTATGAATGTATGTATAAATGTTCGAACCTTCTCAATATTAGTCGGAGTTTCATAACGTGCCCGGCATATTATGTGTCTTAAATGCGTGATGTTATAAATATATAAAGTAATATCTTTATATAACGTTGTCATTGTGACTGCCTCAGTGACGCATGTGTTGTATGCGACTATATTGAGGTCCCGGGTTAGACTCCCGGGTAGAGAAAAATAATTTTGATGTAAGATGTATCGATGTGAATGAAGCAAGGGAAGTTTGTAAGGATTATGCCACGAGTATTTTTTCGTCCTTGCCTGCCCCTATGGCCAATGGCGAAAGAAAATGTATATGTGTTCCCTTGTGTGAAGTTTTTAAGGATTGTGCCAAGTGGCGTTCTTTGATCTGTGCCTACCCCTATGGGAAAAGGCGTGATTTTACTATGTTCGTATGTGTGTATGTATGTATGTATGTATGTATGTATGTATGTATGAATGTATGTTGGTTCGAATGTTCCCAATAGTAGCTGAAGGCGTGATGACATAAATAGATGTGAAAAAAATGTTTTTGTTACGTTAAATGTGACTGAAACTGTAACACATTTGAAATGTATGTATTGGTAAGGATATAAACGAAGCAAGGGAGGTATGTAAGGATTGTACCAAGTGGCGATTTTTAGTCTCTGACATGAGAAAGGACGCGAATAAATGTATGTTTGTATATATTACTATGTTAGAATGAGCTCTATAGTAGCTCGGAGTTTCGTTACGTACGTATTACACAAATGTACTACGTGTACCTTTGGGTATACCCACTTGATGTTATAAATAAATATAAAGCAAAGCCTTTATAAAAAAGCCTTTTAAAATATTTTTAAAATCGTTGTCATTGTGACTGCCTCAGTGACGCATGTGTAATGTATGCGACTACACTGAGGTCCCGGGTTAGACTCCCGGGTCAGGAAAATTGTCTTTGGTTGATGAAAGATGTATGAATATGAATGAAGCAAGGGAAGTTTGTAACGATATGGCGAAGAGAGAGAATTCAAGAGAGAATTTACGGACGGCTTACCCCACCATCATATGGGACGAATAGCCGGGAAGAGAGGGAGAGGAGCTAATTCATTTATTTTTCGTTCTATGGTCTCTGTCTCCTCCTATGGGAAAGAGGCGTGATATTCTGTACATATGTATGTATGTTGATGTAGGGATGTGAATGCAGCAAGGGAAGTTTGTAAAGATCGTACCAAGTGGCGTTCTTTGGTGTGTGGCTACTCTTATGAGATAAGGCGTGATTTTTTGTATGTATGTTCAGATAGACCTACAAAAATTAAGGTCCTAGATCTGAGTGCCTTGGATAGTAAATAAAGCCTTATCTAACAATTGCATCGGCCTCCCATCGGAATATGAGTAATGTAATTGGAGACGTTGATAAGCATCTGTATAAGTATGAAAGTTCTGTACATTGTGGTTCAGCCACCTCCGTATGGATGTCGTTATGATATAAGTATAAAGTCACTTCTTCTTATAGTGTGGTCAGTGGTTAACCTGGTGTCAAAGTGGTTCAAGACGCTCAAAATCCGTGGACGAAGCTATTAGTCACAGAATAGCTAGGAAGAGGTTTGGTCAGCAGTTTTTGGTGACAAATCGCTATTTAAGCATAAAATCAAAATCTAATCATTTATTCATTTAGGTCAATGACACTTATAGTAGTCAATGATACAGAGAGTGAATTGACCGCCAGTTCGGAAGGTAGGGCCAATGAGAAGAGCTGGTAAGAAACTCTAGGCCACTCTTTGTAATCGCCAAATGGTTTTAACAATATTTAAGATATGACAAAACCATAATAATGTAGTTTGCACTTTTTAACCGTCTTCAGTAAAAGGAGGTGGTTCTCAATTTGACTTTTTTATATCATCCAATCATCGAGTCTGGGACTTAATAACCTAAAAATCAAATTGCAATTAACAGTGCAGTTAATGAAACTATTATTTTTTCTCTAAGTTTTCTTGTATTTAGTCGTGAATTGTATAATGTGATTCACACTATATTGATAAGGATGCTGTAGCACGATTCTCTACAATTGGAACCACCGAGTACAGAGACCTTGACTCTCTCTCTCTCTCTTCCATGCTATGAGTCCCATATGGTAGTGGGGTCAGCCTTCCTGGTCTTTCTCCTCCACTTCGCTCTACTCTACAGAGACCTTGACATTTAAAATATATCGGCTTAGCCTTTGTTCCAAACTATGTTGGAGTCGGCTTCCAGTCTCACCGGATGCAGCTGGATACCATTGTTTTCCATGGAGCGACTGCCTATCTGACCTCCACAACACAATATCTGGGTTATAACACGATACCCTTCAGTAAGACCGGTTGTCAGACTTTCAAGCTTCTGACTACTGTTAACGACTGTCAAAGATCTTCGAAAATGGCAGCCGGGACCCACAATTTAACGTGCCTTCCGAAACTTAAAATGTACTGCCAAAATAGTTTGTACAACGCCCGGTAGAGGCGCTGAGCGGATTGTCATATATTTCTTTTCGATAGCTAGCCGCTTGTTGGTAGTCGATAGTAGAGAATCGCGGTACCGATCCTAATATAGTGCACGAAACGCGAGATAGTTACGCTGAGTCGTTAGGCTGCCTATCTTCCATATTTGTGAAGATACAAGCAGCTATACCAACGACTCGTATCAACGTAATTGTCAATCTTATAATTCTCGTCCAAAACCAGGTGATTTCAATCTTGGTGATGTAGTTTACCGTAGAACGTTTCATCTAAACGATAAAGAGAAATATTTCAGTAAAAAATCAGCTCCTCTCTCTCTTCCGGGCTATTCGTCCCATATGGTGGTGGGGTCTTCACACTATCTTTTAAAAAATTTACTCCTGAATTCATTGAATGTAAAATTGTTTCCAAAAAGTCGAAGTTATACTAAACTGCCTAATTTTTACACTACAGTCTCACCAAAGTAATTTCTGATCATTTTACATAATTCACAGTAAAGGAGTGAAACTACGAATATTTTGATAAACCCCTTTGAGGTTTATTATGGCTCTGTGGCGCAGTCGGCAGTGAATGCGACTGCCTTGCAGCGGTCTCGGGTTCAAATCCCGGGACTGGCCAAAAAAAAAATCATTAGATTAGTAATAAAAGGTATTGTACAGTTTTCGTCAAGATATTTTTAGGTAATTCCCCGGTAAGGTAGTGAACTCTCACCTGCCGTATCTGTTATCCACTGGACTATGGGAGTGAAAGAATAGAGAGTGTACCTGTGTATTGTGCACACTTGGACACTATAAATAAAGTCATTGATATTGACATTATATTAACTGCACGTTTGGCGCACTGGTTAAAGTGGTCACCTAGTAGCGCCGCGTGTGGCGGGTTCGAATGCCAAATGGGACTTTGTGTGATGAGCACGAGTATTTGTACTGGGTCTGGTTCTCAATTTATCTATATAAGTAGGTATTTATATAACGTATTAAATATGTCTATCAGTTATCTGGTTACCAAGTACTGCTTAGTAACAGTTTGGAATCAGATGACCGTGTGTGAGTTTTCCCAAAAATATTTATTATTTAATATTATTTAAAGCTCTGTTATGCCCCCATGTGATTATTGTACTATCCGCCAAGACTCTCATGTACTGCCTAAGACGAGTGTAGTTCAGGGTGCGCAAGGACAAGCTTAAACTCAGGCCCCTGCAACGATATAACTACAGCTACCAGTGACATTTTTCTAATAAAACTCAGCCCCATACAACTGTTCCAATATATGCAATAGAGTGTGGGTGTAAAGGCGAAGATTGTAACGATACTACAAACACCACGGCCAGTGTAACTTGCGCCGAAACGTCAGGCACTGAATGTAAATCGCGTGTTCGCGTTAATTCCCGTATTTCTATTATAATAGACTAGCTTATTAACTTATGAAGTGATGAGGTTTGCTTCTGTAATGATTTTTGATTGAACAAAAACCAATTTCTAATCATTTATTAAAATAAAAGCTCTCATGAGACATCATCCAGTCGGTAGAAGAGTAGAAAACAAAAATTCCAGAAAAAAAATTTGCTATTTTCCCATTGCTCCGTCAATAAAATATGACTTTCAGAATTCACTGCGTCATAATGTGATGATATTTGATTGAATAAAGACCAATTTCTTTCAATGAATTCAAGGATTTTACCCTGCCTGATATGATTTCTTGCAGTCCCGGTGTTTTATCACCAGAACTCCAGAATAAAAAAAATGCTTTTTTCCCATTGCTCCGTCAATGAAATATGACTTTCAGAATTCACTGCGTCATAATGTGATGATATTTAATTGAATAAAGACCAATTTCTTTCAATGAATTCAAGGATTTTACCCTGTAATTCCTGATATGATATCTTGCAGTCCCGGTGTTTTATCACCAGAACTCCAGAAAAAAAAAATGCTATTTTCCCATTGCTCCGTCAATGAAATATGACTTTCAGAATTCACTGCGTCATAATGTGATGATATTTGATTGAATAAAGACCAATTTCCACATCATGAAAACACTTAATTCGTTCTGATTGATAGTTGTTTTGTACTCCAGACAAGATTATACAAAACTAAAATTCTAGAATCATCATCAATTGGTATTTTCTCATTGCTACGTCAATGAAATATGACTTTCAGAATTCACTGCGTCATAATGTGATGATATTTGATTAAATAAAGACCAATCTCTCTCAATGAATGCAATGATATTGTCTTATAACTCGGCCATATTTGTAACCAGAACTTCAAAATAAAAATATTGCTTATTTCCCATTGCTCCGTCAATGAAATATGACTTTCAGAATTCACTGCGTCATAATGTGATGAAATTTGATTGAATAAAGACCAATTACTACTCAATGAATTCAAGGGTTTTGTCTTGTTATCCGGGTGTTTTATCACCAGAACTCCAGAATAAAAAAAATGCTTTTTTCCCATTGCTCCGTCAATGAAATATGACTTTCAGAATTCACTGCGTCATAATGTGATGATATTTAATTGAATAAAGACCAATTTCTTTCAATGAATTCAAGGATTTTACCCTGCCTGATATGATTTCTTGCAGTCCCGGTGTTTTATCACCAGAACTCCAGAATAAAAAAATGCTTTTTTCCCATTGCTCCGTCAATGAAATATGACTTTCAGAATTCACTGCGTCATAATGTGATGATATTTAATTGAATAAAGACCAATTTCTTTCAATGAATTCAAGGATTTTACCCTGTAATTCCTGATATGATATCTTGCAGTCCCGGTGTTTTATCACCAGAACTCCAGAAAAAAAAAATGCTATTTTCCCATTGCTCCGTCAATGAAATATGACTTTCAGAATTCACTGCGTCATAATGTGATGATATTTGATTGAATAAAGACCAATTTCCACATCATGAAAACACTTAATTCGTTCTGATTGATAGTTGTTTTGTACTCCAGACAAGATTATACAAAACTAAAATTCTAGAATCATCATCAATTGGTATTTTCTCATTGCTACGTCAATGAAATATGACTTTCAGAATTCACTGCGTCATACTCGGTGATGATATTTGATTGAACAAAGACCAATCTCTCTCAATGAATGCAATGATATTACCTTATAACACGGTTGGGTTTGCAACACGAACTTAAAAATAAAAACATTGCTTTTTTCCCATTGCTCCGTCAATGAAATATGACTTTCAGAATTCACTGCGTCATACTCGGTGATGATATTTGATTGAATAAAGACCAATCTCTCTCAATGAATGCAATGATATTACCTTATAACACGGTTGGGTTTGCAACACGAACTTAAAAATAAAAATATTGCTTTTTTCCCATTGCTCCGTCAATGAAATATGACTTTCAGAATTCACTGCGTCATAATGTGATGATATTTGATTGAATAAAGACCAATTGCTACTCAATTAATCCGAGGGTTTTGTCTTGTTATCCAGGTGATTTGTCACCAGAAATCCAGAATGAAAAAAAACTTTTTTCCCATTGCTCCGTCAATGAAATATGACTTTCAGAATTCACTGCGTCATACTCGGTGATGATATTTGATTAAATAAAGACCAATCGCTCTCAATGAATGCAATAATATTACCTTATAACCCGGCCATATTTGTAACATGAACTTCAAAATAAAAATATTGCTATTTTCCCATTGCTCCGTCAATGAAATATGACTTTCAGAATTCACTGCGTCATAATGTGATGAAATTTGATTGAATAAAGACCAATTACTACTCAATGAATTCAAGGGTTTTGTCTTGTTATCCGGGTGTTTTGTCACTAGAACTCCAGAATAAAAAAAAATCTTTTTTCCCATTGCTCCGTCAATAAAATATGACTTTCAGAATTCACTGCGTCATAATGTGATGATATTTGATTAAATAAAGACCAATCTCTCTCAATGAATGCAATGATATTGTCTTATAACTCGGCCATATTTGTAACCAGAACTTCAAAATAAAAATATTGCTTATTTCCCATTGCTCCGTCAATGAAATATGACTTTCAGAATTCACTGCGTCATAATGTGATGATATTTAATTGAATAAAGACCAATTTCTTTCAATGAATTCAAGGATTTTACCCTGCCTGATATGATTTCTTGCAGTCCCGGTGTTTTATCACCAGAACTCCAGAATAAAAAAAATGCTTTTTTCCCATTGCTCCGTCAATGAAATATGACTTTCAGAATTCACTGCGTCATAATGTGATGATATTTAATTGAATAAAGACCAATTTCTTTCAATGAATTCAAGGATTTTACCCTGCCTGATATGATTTCTTGCAGTCCCGGTGTTTTATCACCAGAACTCCAGAATAAAAAAAATGCTTTTTTCCCATTGCTCCGTCAATGAAATATGACTTTCAGAATTCACTGCGTCATAATGTGATGATATTTAATTGAATAAAGACCAATTTCTTTCAATGAATTCAAGGATTTTACCCTGCCTGATATGATTTCTTGCAGTCCCGGTGTTTTATCACCAGAACTCCAGAATAAAAAAAATGCTTTTTTCCCATTGCTCCGTCAATGAAATATGACTTTCAGAATTCACTGCGTCATAATGTGATGATATTTAATTGAATAAAGACCAATTTCTTTCAATGAATTCAAGGATTTTACCCTGCCTGATATGATTTCTTGCAGTCCCGGTGTTTTATCACCAGAACTCCAGAATAAAAAAAATGCTTTTTTCCCATTGCTCCGTCAATGAAATATGACTTTCAGAATTCACTGCGTCATAATGTGATGATATTTGATTGAATAAAGACCAATTTCTTTCAATGAATTCAAGGATTTTACCCTGTAATTCCTGATATGATATCTTGCAGTCCCGGTGTTTTATCACCAGAACTCCAGAAAAAAAAATGCTATTTTCCCATTGCTCCGTCAATGAAATATGACTTTCAGAATTCACTGCGTCATAATGTGATGATATTTGATTGAATAAAGACCAATTTCCACATCATGAAAACACTTAATTCGTTCTGATTGATAGTTGTTTTGTACTCCAGACAAGATTATACAAAACTAAAATTCTAGAATCATCATCAATTGGTATTTTCTCATTGCTACGTCAATGAAATATGACTTTCAGAATTCACTGCATCATAATGTGATGATATTTGATTAAATAAAGACCAATCTCTCTCAATGAATGCAATGATATTACCTTATAACACGGTTGGGTTTGCAACACGAACTTAAAAATAAAAACATTGCTTTTTTCCCATTGCTCCGTCAATGAAATATGACTTTCAGAATTCACTGCGTCATACTCGGTGATGATATTTGATTGAATAAAGACCAATCTCTCTCAATGAATGCAATGATATTACCTTATAACACGGTTGGGTTTGCAACACGAACTTAAAAATAAAAACATTGCTTTTTTCCCATTGCTCCGTCAATGAAATATGACTTTCAGAATTCACTGCGTCATACTCGGTGATGATATTTGATTGAATAAAGACCAATTGCTACTCAATTAATCCGAGGGTTTTGTCTTGTTATCCAGGTGATTTGTCACCAGAAATCCAGAATGAAAAAAAACTTTTTTCCCATTGCTCCGTCAATGAAATATGACTTTCAGAATTCACTGCGTCATAATGTGATGAAATTTGATTGAATAAAGACCAATTACTACTCAATGAATTCAAGGGTTTTGTCTTGTTATCCGGGTGTTTTATCACCAGAACTCCAGAATAAAAAAAATGCTTTTTTCCCATTGCTCCGTCAATGAAATATGACTTTCAGAATTCACTGCGTCATAATGTGATGATATTTAATTGAATAAAGACCAATTTCTTTCAATGAATTCAAGGATTTTACCCTGCCTGATATGATTTCTTGCAGTCCCGGTGTTTTATCACCAGAACTCCAGAATAAAAAAAATGCTTTTTTCCCATTGCTCCGTCAATGAAATATGACTTTCAGAATTCACTGCGTCATAATGTGATGATATTTAATTGAATAAAGACCAATTTCTTTCAATGAATTCAAGGATTTTACCCTGCCTGATATGATTTCTTGCAGTCCCGGTGTTTTATCACCAGAACTCCAGAATAAAAAAAATGCTTTTTTCCCATTGCTCCGTCAATGAAATATGACTTTCAGAATTCACTGCGTCATAATGTGATGATATTTGATTGAATAAAGACCAATTTCTTTCAATGAATTCAAGGATTTTACCCTGTAATTCCTGATATGATATCTTGCAGTCCCGGTGTTTTATCACCAGAACTCCAGAAAAAAAAATGCTATTGTCCCATTGCTCCGTCAATGAAATATGACTTTCAGAATTCACTGCGTCATAATGTGATGATATTTGATTGAATAAAGACCAATTTCCACATCATGAAAACACTTAATTCGTTCTGATTGATAGTTGTTTTGTACTCCAGACAAGATTATACAAAACTAAAATTCTAGAATCATCATCAATTGGTATTTTCTCATTGCTACGTCAATGAAATATGACTTTCAGAATTCACTGCGTCATAATGTGATGATATTTGATTAAATAAAGACCAATCTCTCTCAATGAATGCAATGATATTGTCTTATAACTCGGCCATATTTGTAACCAGAACTTCAAAATAAAAATATTTCTATTTTCCCATTGCTCCGTCAACGAAATATGACTTTCAGAATTCACTGCGTCATAATGTGATGAAATTTGATTGAATAAAGACCAATTACTACTCAATGAATTCAAGGGTTTTGTCTTGTTATCAGGGTGTTTTGTCACTAGAACTCCAGAATAAAAAAAAAATATTTTTTCCCATTGCTCCGTCAATAAAATATGACTTTCAGAATTCACTGCGTCATAATGTGATGATATTTGATTGAATAAAGACCAATTTCTTTCAATGAATTCAAGGATTTTACCCTGTAATTCCTGATATGATTTCTTGCAGTCCCGGTGTTTTATCACCAGAACTCCAGAATAAAAAAAATGCTTTTTTCCCATTGCTACGTCAGTGAAATATGACTTTCAGAATTCACTGCGTCATACTCAGGTGATGATATTTGATCAAATAAAGACCAATTTCTTTCAATGAATTCAAGGATTTTACCCTGTAATTCCTGATATGATATCTTGCAGTCCGGGTGTTTTATCACCAGAACTCCAGAATAAAAAAAATGCTTTTTTCCCATTGCTCCGTCAATAAAATATGACTTTCAGAATTCACTGCGTCATAATGTGATGAAATTTGATTGAATAAAGACCAATTACTACTCAATGAATTCAAGGGTTTTGTCTTGTTATCGGGGTGATTTGTCACTAGAACTCAAGAATAAAAAAAAAACTATTTTCCCTTTGCTCCGTCAATGAAATATGACTTTCAGAATTCACTGCGTCTTACTCGGTGATGATATTTGATTGAATAAAGACCAATCTCTCGCAATGAATGCAATGATATTACCTTATAACACGCTTGGGTTTGCAACACGAACTTAAAAATAAAAATATTGCTTTTTTCCCATTGCTCCGTCAATGAAATATGACTTTCAGAATTCACTGCGTCATAATGTGATGATATTTGATTGAATAAAGACCAATTTCTCTCAATGAATGCAATGATTTTACCCTGTAATTCCTGAGATGATATCTTGCAGTCCCGGTGTTTTATCACCAGAGCTCCAGAATAAAAAGAAATGCTTTTTTCCCATTGCTCCGTCAATGAAATATGACTTTCAGAATTCACTGCGTCATACTCGGTGATGATATTTGATAAAATAAAGACCAATCGCTCTCAATGAATGCAATAATATTACCTTATAACCCGGCCATATTTGTAACCAGAACTTCAAAATAAAAATATTGCTATTTTCCCATTGCTCCGTCAATGAAATATGACTTTCAGAATTCACTGCGTCATAATGTGATGAAATTTGATTGAATAAAGACCAATTACTACTCAATGAATTCAAGGATTTCGTCTTGTTATCCGGGTGAATTGTCACCAGAACTCCAGAATAAAAAAAAACTTTTTTCCCATTGCTCCGTCAATGAAATATGACTTTCAGAATTCACTGCGTCATACTGTGATGATATTTGATTGAATAAAGACCAATTTCCACATCATGAAAACACTTAATTCGTTCTGATTGATAGTTGTTTTGTACTCCGGCATGATTATACAAAATTAAATTCTAGAATCATCATCAATTGGTATTTTCTCATTGCTCCGTCAATGAAATATTACTTTCAGAATTCACTGCGTCATACTCAGGTGATGATATTTGGTTAAATAAAGACCAATCTCTCTCAATGAATGCAATTATATTGTCTTATAACTCGGCCATATTTGTAACCAGCACTTCAATATAAAAATATTGCTTATTTCCCATTGCTCCGTCAATGAAATATGACTTTCAGAATTCACTGCGTCATAATGTGATGAAATTTGATTGAATAAAGACCAATTTCTCTCAATTAATGCAATGATTTTAACTGTGGTATCCCTGCCACTCAATTGTAGTTGGAACTCCAAAATAAAAATATTGCTTTTTTCCCATTGCTCCGTCAATGAAATATGACTTTCAGAATTCACTGCGTCATACTCAGTTGATGATATTTGGTTAAATAAAGACCAATCTCTCTCAATGAATGCAATTATATTGTCTTATAACTCGGCCATATTTGTAACCAGAACTTCAAAATAAAAATATTGCTTTTTCCCATTGCTTCGTCAATGAAATATGACTTTCAGAATTCACTGCGTCATACTCAGGTGATGATATTTGGTTAAATAAAGACCAATCTCTCTCAATGAATGCAATTATATTGTCTTATAACTCGGCCATATTTGTAACCAGAACTTCAATATAAAAATATTGCTTATTTCCCATTGCTCCGTCAATGAAATTTGACTTTCAGAATTCACTGCGTCATAATGTGATGAAATTTGATTGAATAAAGACCAATTACTACTCAATGAATTCAAAGGTTTTGTCTTGTTATCCGGGTGATTTGTCACTAAAATTCCAGAATAAAAAAAAAAATCTTTTTTCCCACTGCTCCGTCAATTAAATATGACTTTCAGAATTCACTGCGTCATACACAGGTGATGATATTTGATTAAATAAAGACCAATCTCTCTCAATGAATGCAATAATATTACCTTATAATACGGTCGGGTTTGCAACACGAACTTCAAAATAAAAATATTGCTTTTTTCCCATTGCTCCGTCAATGAAATATGACTTTCAGAATTCACTGCGTCATAATGTGATGATATTTGATTAAATAAAGACCAATCTCTCTCAACGAATGCAATGATATTGTCTTATATCTCGGCCATATTTGTAACCAGAACTTCAAAATAAAAATATTGATTTTTTCCCATTGCTCCGTCAATGAAATATGACTTTCAGAATTCACTGCGTCATACTGTGATGATATTTGATTGAATAAAGACCAATCTCTTTCAATGAATTCAAGGATTTTACCCTGTAATTCCTGATATGATTTCTTGCAGTCCCGGTGTTTTATCACCAGAACTCCAGAATAAAAAAAAATGCTTTTTTCCCATTGCTCCGTCAATGAAATATGACTTTCAGAATTCACTGCGTCATAACGTGATGATATTTGATTAAATAAAGACCAATCTCTCTCAATGAATGCAATGATATTGTCTTATAACTCGGCCATATTTGTAACCAGAACTTCAAAATAAAAATATTGCTTATTTCCCATTGCTCCGTCAACGAAATATGACTTTCAGAATTCACTGCGTCATAATGTTATGATATTTGATTGAATAAAGACCAATTGCTACTCAATTAATCCGAGGGTTTTGTCTAGTTATCCAGGTGATTTGTCATCAGAAATCCAGAATAAAAAAATGCTTTTTTCCCATTGCTACGTCAATGAAATATGACTTTCAGAATTCACTGCGTCATAATGTGATGATATTTGATTGAATAAAGACCAATTTTCACATAATGAAAACACTTAATTCGTTCTGATTGATAGTTGTTTTGTACTCCGGACAAGATTATACAAAATAAAATTGTAGAATCATCATCAATTGATATTTTCCCATTGCTCCGTCAATGAAATATGATTTTTTCAGAATTCACTGCGTCATAATGTGATGAAATCTGATTGAATAAAGACCAATTTCTCTCAATAAATGCAATGATTTTAACTGTGGTATCCCTGCCACTCAATTGTAGTTGGAACCCCAGAATTAAAATATTGCTTTTTTCCCATTGCTCCGTCAATGAAATATGACTTTCAGAATTTACTGCGTCATAATGTGATGAAATTTGATTGAATAAAGACCAATTTCTTTCAATGAATTCACGGATTTTACCCTGTTATTCCTGATATGATTTCTTGCAGTCCCGGTGTTTTATCACCAGAACTCCAGAATAAAAAAATATCTTTTTTCCCATTGCTCCGTCAATGAAATATGACTTTCAGAATTCACTGCGTCATAATGTGATGATAATTGATTGAATAAAGACCAATTACTAGTCAATGAATTCAACGGTTTTGTCTTGTTTTGATCCGGGTGATCTGTCACTAGAACTCCAGAATAAAAAAAAAAACTTTTTTCCCATTGCTCCGTCAATGAAATATGACTTTCAGAATTCACTGCGTCATAATGTCATGATAATTGATTGAATAAAGACCGATCTCTCTCAATGAATGCAATGATTTTAACTGTGGTATCTCGATCACTCAATTGTAGTTGGAACTCCAGAATAAAAATATTGCTTTTTTCCCATTGCTCCGTCAATGAAATATGACTTTCAGAATTCACTGCGTCATAATGTGATGATATTTGATTGAATAAAGACCAATCTCTTTCAATGAATTCAAGGATTTTACCCTGTTATTCCTGATATGATTTCTTGCAGTCCCGGTGTTTTATCACCAGAACTCCAGAATAAAAAAAATGCTTTTTTCCCATTGCTCCGTCAATGAAATATGACTTTCAGAATTCACTGCGTCATAATGTGATGATATTTGATTGAATAAAGACCAATCTCTTTCAATGAATTCACGGATTTTACCCTGTTATTCCTGATATGATTTCTTGCAGTCCCGGTGTTTTATCACCAGAACTCCAGAATAAAAAAAATGCTTTTTTCCCATTGCTCCGTCAATGAAATATGACTTTCAGAATTCACTGCGTCATAATGTGATGAAATTTGATTGAATAAAGACCAATTTTCTCAATGAATTCAAGGATTTCACCCTGTTATTCCTGAGGTGATATCTTGTTGTCTGGGTGATTTGTCACCACAACTCCAGAATAAAAGCATTGCTTTTTTCCCATTGCTCCGTCAATGAAATATGACTTTCAGAATTCACTGCGTCATAATGTGATGATATTTGATTGAATAAAGACCAATTGCTACTCAATTAATCCAAGTATTTTGTCTTGTTATCCGGGTGATTTGTCACCAGAACTCTAGAATAAAAAAATCTTTTTTCCCATTGCTCCGTCAATGAAATATGACTTTCAGAATTCATTGCGTCATACTGTGATGATATTTGATTAAATAAAGACCAATTTCCACATCACGAAAACACTTAATTCGTTCTGATTGATAGTTGTTTTGTACTCCGGACAAGATTATACAAAATAAAATTGTAGAATCATCATCAATTGGTATTTTCCCATTGCTCCGTCAATGAAATATGATTTTCAGAATTCACTGCGTCATAATGTGATGAAATTTGATTGAATAAAGACCAATTTCTCTCAATGAATGCAATGATTTTAACTGTGGTATCCCTGCCACTCAATTGTAGTTGGAACCCCAGAATTAAAATATTGCTTTTTCCCATTGCTCCGTCAATGAAATATGACTTTCAGAATTCACTGCGTCATAATGTGATGAAATTTAATTGAATAAAGACCAATTTCTTTCAATGAATTCACGGATTTTACCCTGTAATTCCTGATATGATTTCTTGCAGTCCCGGTGTCTTATCACCAGAACTCCAGAATAAAAAAATATCTTTTTTCCCATTGCTCCGTCAATGAAATATGACTTTCAGAATTCACTGCGTCATAATGTGATGATAATTGATTGAATAAAGACCAATTACTAGTCAATGAATTCAACGGTTTTGTCTTGTTTTGATCCGGGTGATCTGTCACTAGAACTCCAGAATAAAAAAAAAACTTTTTTCCCATTGCTCCGTCAATGAAATATGACTTTCAGAATTCACTGCGTCATAATGTCATGATAATTGATTGAATAAAGACCGATCTCTCTCAATGAATGCAATGATTTTAACTGTGGTATCTCGATCACTCAATTGTAGTTGGAACTCCAGAATAAAAATATTGCTTTTTTCCCATTGCTCCGTCAATGAAATATGACTTTCAGAATTCACTGCGTCATACCGTGATGATATTTGATTGAATAAAGACCAATCTCTTTCAATGAATTCACGGATTTTACCCTGTTATTCCTGATATGATTTCTTGCAGTCCCGGTGTTTTATCACCAGAACTCCAGAATAAAAAAAATGCTTTTTTCCCATTGCTCCGTCAATGAAATATGACTTTCAGAATTCACTGCGTCATAATGTGTTGATATTTGATTGAATAAACACCAATCTCTCTCAATGAATGCAATAATATTACCTTATAGTACGGTCGGGTTTGCAACACGAACTTCAAACTAAAAATATTGCTTTTTTCCCCATTGCTCCGTCAATGAAATATGACTTTCAGAATTCACTGCGTCATAATGTGATGATATTTGATTAAGTAAAGACCAATCTCACTCAATGAATGCAATAATATTACCTTATAACACGGTCGGGTTTGCAAAACGAACTTCAAAATAAAAATATTGCTTTTTTCCCATTGCTCCGTCAATGAAATATGACTTTCAGAATTCACTGCGTCATAATGTGATGAAATTTGATTGAATAAAGACCAATTTTCTCAATGAATTCAACGGTTTTGTCTTGTTTTGATCCGGGTGGTTAGTCACTAGAACTCCAGAATTAAAAAAAATCTTTTTTCCCATTGCTCCGTCAATGAAATATGACTTTCAGAATTCACTGCGTCATAATTTGATGATAATTGATTGAATAAAGACCAATTACTAGTCAATGAATTCAACGGTTTTGTCTTGTTTTGATCCGGGTGATCTGTCACTAGAACTCCAGAATAAAAAAAAAACTTTTTTCCCATTGCTCCGTCAATGAAATATGACTTTCAGAATTCACTGCGTCATAATGTCATGATAATTGATTGAATAAAGACCGATCTCTCTCAATGAATGCAATGATTTTAACTGTGGTATCTCGATCACTCAATTGTAGTTGGAACTCCAGAATAAAAATATGCTTTTTTCCCATTGCTCCGTCAATGAAATATGACTTTCAGAATTCACTGCGTCATACCGTGATGATATTTGATTGAATAAAGACCAATCTCTTTCAATGAATTCACGGATTTTACCCTGTTATTCCTGATATGATTTCTTGCAGTCCCGGTGTTTTATCACCAGAACTCCAGAATAAAAAAAATGCTTTTTTCCCATTGCTCCGTCAATGAAATATGACTTTCAGAATTCACTGCGTCATAATGTGATGATATTTGATTAAGTAAAGACCAATCTCACTCAATGAATGCAATAATATTACCTTATAACACGGTCGGGTTTGCAAAACGAACTTCAAAATAAAAATATTGCTTTTTTCCCATTGCTCCGTCAATGAAATATGACTTTCAGAATTCACTGCGTCATAATGTGATGAAATTTGATTGAATAAAGACCAATTTTCTCAATGAATTCAAGGATTTCACCCTGTTATTCCTGAGGTGATATCTTGTTGTCTGGGTGATTTGTCACCACAACTCCAGAATAAAAGCATTGCTTTTTTCCCATTGCTCCGTCAATGAAATATGACTTTCAGAATTCACTGCGTCATAATGTGATGATATTTGATTGAATAAAGACCAATTGCTACTCAATTAATCCAAGTATTTTGTCTTGTTATCCGGGTGATTTGTCACCAGAACTCTAGAATAAAAAAATCTTTTTTCCCATTGCTCCGTCAATGAAATATGATTTTCAGAATTTACTGCGTCATACTGTGATGATATTTGATTAAATAAAGACCAATTTCCACATCATGAAAACACTTAATTCGTTCTGATTGATAGTTGTTTTGTACTCCAGACAATATTATACAAAACTAAAATTGTAGAATCATCATCAATTGGTATTTTCCCATTGCTCCGTCAATGAAGTATGACTTTCAGAATTCACTGCGTCATAATGTGATGATAATTGATTGAATAAAGACCAATTACTACTCAATGAATTCAACGGTTTTGTCTTGTTTTGATCCTGTCGATTTGTCACTAAGACTCCAGAATTAAAAAAAGTCTTTTTTCCCATTGCTCCGTCAATGAAATATGACTTTCAGAATTCACTGCGTCATAATGTGATGAAATTTGATTGAATAAAGACCAATCTCTTTCAATGAATTCACGGATTTTACCCTGTAATTCCTGATATGATTTCTTGCAGTCCCGGTGTTTTATCACCAGAACTCCAGAATAAATTAAAAAAAATCTTTTTTCCCTTTGCTCCGTCAGTAAAATATGACTTTCAGAATTCACTGCGTCATAATGTCATGATAATTGATTGAATAAAGACCGATCTCACTCAATGAATGCAATTATTTTATCTTGTATCCCGAACAGATCTGTAACTCTAACTCCAGAATAAATATATTGCTTTTTTCCTATTGTTTTGTCAATGAAATATGATTTTCAGAGGACAGATTTCATGGTCGCTCGGCGTTACGCGTAACGTTTGATGACGTTTAATAAAATCGAGATTTGACAAATTGAAAACCACCATGACAGTACTTTGTCGGGGAAGTTTAAACTTTGTGAAATGCTCGACTTCTGAATTACTTTAATATGTAAAAATAAAAACAAATAATAAAACATCTAACTACACACTTAAAAGAGTCAAAATCCTTGTAACAAGACTCGATATATTTCCAAAGACTTATAGTTCATTCCAAAGACTTAGACTTATATTCATCAAGATTTACCTGTCAAAAATAACAACAACCTGTTCGCGATCTAAATAAAAGGTGAAATGAATATTGGTTCGCGTGGAAATAAATTCAAAGAGCCTGCTATAATAATATAATAGAAACAGGGCTACAAGAACTGAAGGAAGAACCAAACACTTGTTTGGAGATTTAAGCAAATATTACTCAGGCTTAGGCATACATACGGGAGGTGTAATTAGAATTAGTGGCGCTGTTATAATGGACGCTGTGGGCCTCAAGGGGTGATATTATTTATTGCAGAGCGGGTCGTTATAGCAGCTACCCTTAAATTATAATACTATTTGTCAATGTCTCTTCTAGACATTTGAAAATACCCTAAGTTGTGTCTTGAGTTATTGCTATTCAGACTGGTGCATATTTAGGCACAAAATTTGCTGACAACCCTGTTCCAAGGATTGTAAAATAGGGTTTTTAGCAATTTGAAATAAAATCACGGAGGTTTAATAAGTGGGATAATGGACTTGCGATCCAGAGATCGTGTGGTCATATCCATCCTATTGCGCCACCGATGTAAACTTGATCTTTGCTTATAGTTAGATATACTTATCTTGGATGTATGTGTATTTGATTAATGTTTCGGATTCGACTGTAATAGAGTAAATGTCATGCAGAATATTTCGTTTGGTCTTTGCTGAACTTGTATTGTGAGTGAGCATCCAATATACTAATTTTACATAGATTTTCAATTAAAGTTAAAAAGTTTTTAAAAGAAATAATGTATGAGATAGGTTGTTTGATATTTAAAATAATGAAAAATTGTCAAAAATGCAGTCATCGGAAGGTCAAATGTCGACATCAGTGTACAACCAGTGGTACAAGGTTAACGACCTGTATATGAAGAACTAAGAACTCCAACACGCATGAGAGGTACGATGGCACATCAACAGGAGACATATTATGTTCCACAAGATGCGACATTGGATGGAAAGCTGAGTTTATTACTACATCAAACATTATAACCGGTCTATCGACAACGCTTTGTAAGAAGAATCTAGCATTGAGACACTTCAAATAAACCTATAAACGTTGTTCAATCATCCCGCCCCGACTGGTTACTCTACATGGCGATGTTCACGACTTCTAAAAAACTTCACTTGGCACTTGGCAAACTTCACTTTGGCAATAATAGAAGTTAAACCAACAAACATAGTTCAGAAAGACATATAAGTCGGTCTCTTCGAGCTGGATTCCCTGTATATTGCCTGGTCCTCACCTAACCCTGGCAATGGCAAGAGTGAAACATAATGAAGAAGAAACGCGCTAAATAACCATATAAGACGATTTCTTCGAGCTGGATTCCCTGTATATTGCCTGGGCACTCACTAAACCCTGGCAATGAACATAATGAAGAATAGACGCGCTCAATAACCACACGCGACGACTCTTCGAACTGGATTCCCTGTATATTGTCTGGGCCACCACTAAACCCTGACAATGGCAAGAGTGAAACACAGTGAAGAACAGAAGGCCTAAGCAACAAATTCTTGATTCTTATCCTCCGGCATTTTGCTTGGGCCGTCACTTAACCCCGGCAATGGCAATAACAAAACAACCAATCACAGATGTACTAAGAAGACGATTCGAAAAGATCTTCGAACTTATCCTTCTATATTTCGTAGAAAACACAGAAGCTGAATAACGTAACACGAGCTATCTGCAACAAATCCAATGAGTCTTTCATAAACCAAAGGAACAAAGCTATTGTGATAACGACATCAACCAGTAATATTATCTCTATAATGTGCCATCGAAGGCTATCACGGCGGCAGTTTACTTATCGTCATCATCCACAGGTCGCCTTTACCGACTATCTACTGCAGAAAAAAGTACTACTGAGAGACTGCGATGATTCAACAGGCTGCAGAAGAAAGAAATTATGAGAGAGCCTTCTGACCTTCATAACGCAAAGACTGCACTCAATACCGCTAAAATTACATTTCATCCATGCATAAAATTATGCTATAGAACTATATTATCGTTGTTTCCAGTATTCAAGAAGTTATTCTAACTTATTTTGAAATATTAATAATTTTGTTTTTTCAATAATATTTCTTTATAGAAGCATAGATCAAGTTTAAAAAATATATCGCACTAATAATACAATAGTGTAGTGACTCAAAATACATCTCCACAACTTCAACTACCATGACTTAACACTATAACCATAGCATATTTTTGTGTTTATTAGTATGAAAATAACACAATGTCAAGTATGTAAAAGTTAAGTAACACAATGTTTTCGTAAGTAATACACTTCGAGATCTTCTAGAGTTCTTGGGTTTGATTCCTGAGTCATACAAAAAATAAGCATTACGAGTATATCATATCTAGTACCGAAGTAAACACTTCTTCAAGTATTTGATAGTAAGATGAACACAATGTAAGCTTTAAGTAATATCCTCTATTTCATTTTTAAATCACAAAAAAACATTTATTTTTTTATAGGGAGTTTTATAAACAAATTATTCGTAGTTTCTGATAAAAGTTGTATTTTGAGTTACAGCACTGTTGTATTATTAGTGCGATATTTTTAAATGTAATAATATATAGCATCAGATACTTTCACATAATAATAAATGTAAATGTATTGTAATCACAGTTTATTTTATAAGATATTAGCGTTTGTCCTTCTCGCGCTATATCAGTAACAATCTGTATCAAAATTAGTTTTGCCGTTTCCACAAGCAAAAGGGACAAATAAACACTCAAATTGATAATTTCTTTCAATATCTTATAAAATAAATTGTCTCAAAATCGTAATTTTAATGTTATTTAGAATATAGATGTAATCTTAAATTAGTAAATAGACGGGATACAAAACTTAAAATGAGTAGATGTAATATAAAATTAACATTTTCTAATAAGAATAGTTTGATAAAATAAGAATTGCCATCTGATTTTAATACTGTATTGTAAAGAAAAAAATCTACAACAATAATTCTTCATTATTGCATCTTTCAAAACAAATCATTTTAGAACTGTCATTTTAATGTTATTTAGAATAAAATTGTAATATTAAAATACAACATAGTGGTAGAGAATCGAGTTACTGAAGCTCGATTCTTTACTACTATCGACTACCGACAACCGAACTGTCATCGAGAAATTTTGTATGAAAATCTGATCAGCGCCTCTGACGGGTGTCGTAGGAAACATTTTGGCAGTACATCCTAAATGTCAAATGTCGATAGTTAGCCGGTTGTCGGTAGTCGATAGTGGTACAGAATCGAGGTACTGATATGTCATTGGCTAGAGAATCGAAAGACAAAATTGAAATTTGTCTCTCCTGAAAAGTTGCTAAAAATTACTTACGTGGTGATAGAGACGATGTGTAACGAAACAAAAATCTACAAAAAATTATATACATTATTTCATCTTGTAAAATAAATTGTCATTTAACCGTAATTTTAATGTTTTTTTAAAATAAGATGTAGTATTAAGCTACTAAAAAGATGGGATTCAAAACTTAAAAACAGTAGCTGTATTTAAAAAAAATAACATTTCTTTATGAGAATCGTTTGATAAAATAATAATTGCCATAACTGATTTTAATATTGTAAATATGTAACGAAAGAAAAACTGAAAATGATCTTTTTAAAATAATACGTTTTAAAATTGTAATTTTAATGTTATTTAGAATAAGATGTAATATTAAATTACAGAAAAGACAGGATTCAAAACTTAAAAACAGTAGTTGTGATATAATGAACATTTTCTAGTTTAGAATTGTAACTGACTTTAATATTGTATAATTTGTAAAGAAAAAAAATTTAGAAGTAATAATTTTAATGCTCAATAACATTTACTGTCAAATATCTAGAAAAGGTAGATTCAGTAACTTAAAAAGATTAATTGTAATAATAAATTACCATTTTTTGCTCACTATCAATAGTCCATTGAAATGTTACATGAGATTTACATTTATTAGAGGACGCAATTTTATTTTTGGAACATGTAGGGGAGGTCAATAGAAGCTTAACTTGAAGTTTGTGGGGTCGCCACCCTTGTCCCCCGGCCGCCATCTTGGAAAAGGGGGTGGAAACGCTTTTTTCGCTATATCTCGGAAACTATGCGTCTTACAATAAAATTGTAAAGGCATAATTTGTAGCAAATTATTTTGTCTACAAATATGTTGAATAACTTTTTGTCCTAAATTAACAATTAAAGAAGTTATAAGCCGAAAAGTGCAATTTTTTTTATAGTTATTTTCTTTATTGCTCTATAACTTTTTTTAGCGACAGCCGCGCGGATGGGTCTCTGGGGTTAAGCTACGCTTGCCGAGGTTGTTTGGTGGATGGGTGACCATCTTACACATATCGAGTTCCTCCCTATTTCGGAAGGGACGTTAAATTGTGGGTCCCAGCTGTCATTTTCGAAGATATTTGATAGTCGTTAACAGTACTCAGAAGCTTGAAAGTCTGGCAACCAGTCTTAACGAGGGGTATCGTTTTATATCCCAGGTAAATGGGTTGTGGAGGTCAGACAGGCAGTCACTCCAAGTAAAACACTGGTATTCAGCTGCATCTGGTGAAACTGGAAGCCGACTCCAACATAGTTTGGAAAAAAGGCTAAACTGATATGAATATATTTAAAAAAATTAACTCGGACCAATCTTGTAGATAATTTTGCGAGGAAAATTTAGCCCTATATTTTTTTTTATTTCATTAATTAGAAACTCAGTAACAGCGCTCCGAAATAGACCGGATTCGGAAAGAAAATTTTTGTAAAAAAAAAAATCACTATTTTGCTTATAACTTCTTTAATTGTTAATTTAGGACAAAAAGTTATTCAACATATTTGTAGACAAAATAATTTGCTACAAATTATGCTTTTACAATTTTATTGTAAGACGCATAGTTTCCAAGATATAGCGAAAAAAGTGTTTCCACCCCTTTTCCAAGATGGCGGCCGGGGGACAAGGGTGGCGACCCCACAAACTTCAAGTTAAGCTTCTATTGACCCCCCCTACATGTCCCAAAAATAAAATTGCGTCCTCTAAGAAATGCAATATTCGGCCCTCAAATTGTAACATTTCAATGGACTACAATAGATATTTAAAATTGTCAAATTAAAATACAAAATGTCTCCTTTATTTCGCAAACTTCATACAAAGTTTTAAAGTCATGTTTTATAATTTTTTGTCGTATATAATAATGTAAAGAAAATATTCTACAGCTAATTTTAAATCTCATAATAAATGTGTATTACTGTATTTCTGATTTTCATTCCAAAATTAGTATATAAGTTTCCTTTACACACACCTGAAAGTTTATTGTGGATCTCAATTGATAGCTACAATGCTGTACATCTCTCTTTATCTTATACGATGGAGATTTAAACGTGACACTGAAGCAGCAATGTACATTGTACTACTAGCTACTTTGAGTAGATTAGCTATCAACAGCTGAGATACACAATAATCATATAGGTCAATGACCTGGGCTCAAGTTAGTCCTACACACACTTCACATACACAGTCTATTACTAAAATTGAAACAGCAAACAGGTTAATTGTAAGTATTTACTACATGGATCATACGTAATATACGTAAGTATAATCAGAGGTAAATAAATACAGTAAACTGTGCCTTCTTTACATTGTTATGGTAACTTTAACAATTCATTATTTACTTATAAGTATGTATAAGGTTGATAAAAAGGGTGGGTACTTACTTAGCCAAGGGTTTCATTAAGAAGATAACTTATGAAAATTATACATCTGCCAAATGCAAATATCGTGAGAATACGTACCTATATTTTTTAGTTGGTAAAATTAACGTGGTAAAGCCTAGATGACAAATTCAACGGTAATAAGCAATGTTTCTGCATTCATTTTAGTGTCTCGAGTTCAATTCTCGAGTCGGACATGGGGCTTATACACTCAGTTTTTAACTCAACATTTTAATAAAATTGGGAATAAAAATAACGTATTTCGTTCGTAAGTATACTGTAAGGTCTCGGTTTTTTACCTGAGTCGGGAAAAGATTCTGTTCTCTCATTACATGAGTACCCACATACGCAATATCTTAAGCAATTTTTCTCGTAAGTACAGTCAAAATGAATAGTTAGGAATCCTGAATTAGTATCAATATGGCGTATTAAGAGTTGAGATATGTGACTACTCATCTCGAAGTCTTAGGTTAAAATCCCGGATCGGACAAGGAGCTTTTAAACTAACTAATCTTCTCAAATAACTTTACTGAGTAGGTATAATAATCCTTAAGAGTGAATAACACCATGTTTTCGTAAGTATGTAGCCACTTCAAAATATTCTAGAGGTCTTGGGTTCAATCCCGACTCAGAGAAAGAACTAAATACTATAACTATAGTATAGAACTATTATTATTATTAGAACTATTTACTTCTACACTTCAGTAAATTACAATAAGACAACCACCTTTTTTCTGCAATCCATACTTAATATTATAAATTCGAAAGTAACTCTGTCTGTCTGTCTGTCTGTCTGTCTGTCTGCTACTCAATCACGCCTAAACTACTGAACCAATTTGCATGAAATTTGGTATGGAGATATTTTGATACCCGAGAAAGGACATAGGCTACTTTTTACCCCGTGAAAATGACGCATTTCCCGGGAAAATTCAAGTGAAGTCAAGAAGTCGCGATTAATCAATATTATATTGACATTGAAATAACAAAAATCCGTTGTCATGGCAACTGTTTTAATGGCGGATATGCTATAGCGCGACTTCGTTATATTAAGAGATATAAATAATTTTGAGAATATTTTTAGTGAAAAAGAGCATATTTTGTTGTTAAAGAATAATTAAGCTTTGTATTAGTAAAAAAAATCGTGAAATAATTCAGTAGTTTTAGAGAAAACCCCACAAACGTATCATACAAAGTTTTTATTAACTTAAATGCAACATTCTTTAACGAGCTGTGTTAAACAACTGTCGGACATGTCATTCCTCATGATTGTTTCTTCCAAACTACCTTCACACAAGAACTATTGAAAAACTTTGATGAAATTTGGTAGACAGATCCTACTAATATTATAGAGCAGAGTACCAGTAATTAATGTTACAAAAACGGGGAAAAATTTCACCCATTGTCTCTTATTGGACGCAAGCGAAGTTGCGCGGGTTAGCTAGTAGTAAATAAATAAATAAATATAATTGGACAACTCACACATGGTCATTTGATTCCAAACTAAGCAGAGCTTGTACTATAGTAACCAAATAACTGATAAACATAACTATTTACTTCTAAATACATACTTACATTACATAACAACCAAGCTCAGAATTTTGAGCAAAAAGTTTGCGCAATTTTATTGCTACGTCGACGTTATTAAAATTCACATCGTGTTCCTGGCCGTCACGTCATCGTGTCGTGGTCCTCAAGTCGTCGGGTCCGGATCGTCACGTCAACGACAGCGGTGTAGATCATCACGTTCCGTTTTCGTCTACGGTGGAGGCCTTCACGTCGAGTTGCTGGTCGTTACGTCATCGTGTCGAGATCGTCAAGTCGTCGGGTCCGAGTTGTCACGTCTACGACAGCGGTGAAGGTCTTCACGTCGAGTCCACGTTTACGGTGGAGGCCTTCATCGACTTATCGAGTTGCTGGTCGTCAAGTCGTCGGATCCGAGTCGTCACGTCGACGTGTCGTACTGCAAGAGTCTCTTTGGATACTACTACTCCATGTTTATCAGTTATGTAAGTACGGAGACATGAATGAGTAAGTATATGTAAGAAAAAAAATCCGTCGGTCAGTCAGTCACTCAATATCGGAAGAACGGCTGGACCGATTTGGCTAATTTTGGTCTTGAATTATTTGTGGAAGTCCAGAGAAGATGTATGAGGTGAATAAATTTGAAAATGCGCGGTATTAAATAAAAACAAGAAAGCGTGAGCGGATCTGCGCGGTTCAGCTAGTTTAGTATAAAAAATAACTAATTTTAGTCGATCTCAGGTTCTATCAGGAATAGAACCTCAGCAATATAATAATGTAAAGCAAATTTATAATTAAAGCAACGTTTTCAACATTAGCCCTATGTATGGTGTCAAGATATAGTTTGTCTCGTAGCCTATCAAAATCTGGCCCTCTTATTCATAAAAATATATTTATGAAGTTATGAAAGGCTTATAAAGAGTTTTGTTTCTTTCACTCCTTAGTGAAATGAATAAGAGAAGACATATTTTAGTATTTTTTTTACTAAAATAAGTTTATAGTGTGTTTATGAATGAGATGGTGATACTATGAACAGAATAGTATCGGGTACAAATAAGTTTGCCAAAGCTACATTCTTCTTCTTCATCCTATGGTTAGTGGTCAACCTAGTGTCAAGGTTGTTCAAGCCGCCCGAGGGCCTTTGACGTGGCTTAACAACTGTTATCTTATATTCTATTCTTTGTTTACAGAGCGGTATTAAAAGCGACTAGTAAACAAGGGCTCAGGTTCAAATCTCGAGTTGGATAATGAGCATACTACATATCAATTGAAAAAATATAGACATAGTCTGTCTATTTAAACCAGTATTTCTATCACCTTAAAGCTAATCTAGGCATGCGGTGTGTCGAGCTTAAATAGTGGTGAGTAGGCAGCACCGCGACTGTGACACGGACCCCTTATGATTCAAAGACTGTTTAACACATATTTACATATAACATATTATCACGCCTGTTATAACTGAAGGCACAGTTGGAGCATGGGATATTTTGTTCTAATACACACATAACTTCGAAAAGTCATTGCTGTGTTGCCTCGGGTTCAAACCTGCGACTACTTGCGTGGGAGGTGCCAATTATTACCACTCGGCTATCACTTTACTTAATTATGATAGTTTAAAAAACTAGATTCATCTGATGAAGAGTCTCCAGTAATATTTATTATTAGCTCTTGTGTGCGTATATTATCAAACGCAATCACGTTCCCAATCAGACTATACAATACTATACATATAACTCTCCTAGTTCTCTTCACCACACTTGCTGATATAGTCAATAATGAGGCTGATATAGTAAATAAACAAATAATTTGAACCCTTTATTCAAACTCTCGACAACTTGCGAAGAAGGTGCAACTTAACTCACTGCTCTAGTAGCTCAATTCTCTACTACTATCGACTACCGACAACCGACCTGTCATCGAGAAATTTTGTATGATAATCTGATCAGTGCCTCTGACGGGTGTCGGAGGAAATATTTTGGCAGTACATTCTAAATGTCAGAATTTCGATAGCTAGCCGGTTGCCGGTAGTCGATAGTAGTAGAGAATTGAGCTATAGATACCTAAATACATAAATCGTTTGTAGGTGTTTCGACGCGGCGAGCAGTTAAAAGCCGTGGCGTGTGCTCACACGTCGTCTCTACTACAATCCGACAACTTAGAAGAGAGCCTTGGTATAAACGACTTATCTAGATTATATAATACTCAATATCAGTCAGCTCACCAACAGCTGCAAATTCCGGATTCCACTGTTGTTCTTATCTATACTAATATTATAAAGCTGAAGAATTTGTTTGTTTGAACGCACTAAGATTAGGAACCACTGATCCGATATGAAAAATGATTTCAGTGCTAGATAGTCCATTTATCGAGGTAGGCTATATAACATCACGCTACGGCCATTAGGAGCGGAGTAGCAACGAAAAATGTCACGAAACCGGGGAAAATAATGACCCATTTTCTCTTATGTGACGCCAACGGAGTTGCGCGGGTCAGCTAGCCTACAATAAAATATTTTAATTGCGTCTATTGTTTTATATATCATTACATAAGCTTATTAAAGCGTAAGAACCGGCGCAACTCAATACACAAAGAAGATTTTTATCGATGCCTGCGCCAAGAATGGAACGCTACAAGTCCAGAAGATTGTGCAAACCTTGAAGGTCTGTACTGGAAAGAATAGCTGTTTTTATTGCAAAAGGAATGGGTCCACTAAATATTAATATTGCAGTAATAAATAAGATTAAAAACTTCCCTTCGTCCCATTTCATTCCAAACTTGTAACCCAAATACATCTGAACAGTATTGATATTGCTCAATACTTTTGGCGAAGGCTGTATCCCCAGAAGGTTACATACAAAAAATCACGCTTTTTTCCGTAGAGGTAAAATATTAGCACAGATTAGTGTAATATTAAACGTAACAAAATTTATGTATCATGTTGACTACGTTGAAATCCAGCGGTGATGAATGTGACTACTAAATCAGGTCTCAGGTTCAAACCCTGCGTCAAACAATACAATAGCATACTTACAACCAGTTCCACAGCTTGTGAAGAGCTATCAGATAGCCTACCTACAAGATAAAGTGACAATTATAGTATGTTTTTTTTTGATTACTTATCCGAACTATTAAAACTAGGCCTCAAATATTTGTCGTGTAATATGTCACCTTACTCACATGACGACGGTGTGGCAACGTGACATGTCAATATTAACTGCTTGGATACGTGAGGCAGGGCTCTTCACCCGCAGCCGTGTGTGGAATCGGTTCTCACTCAGATTTTCTTTTAATAGTTATGTAGCAATGATTCTGTTCTGAGCCTGCTTGTTACAAAAGTTGTGTCTGTTGTTTGTTTAGAAGTGTGTTTATCAATTGTCTGGTAAACAAAGTACAAGTTCTGGTTTTATTTGCAATAAGATGACCGTGTACACGGCCATGGGTTTAAATTGTGTTATGCCACACTACTCATTTCATTATGATGTGTGTATTTATCGTAAGAAGTAGATATGTCTTATTGGATAATGTGTATTTTATAAGATATTCTCCGGTTTATACGGGTCTGTCCAAAATAAAAAATAGTTTCAAAAAAATATCTTTTATTTCTTAAATCATGTCTTAACAATAGCTGGTAAAGTGAAAGTACATAATTAATGACCAATTAAAGTACATATCATACAAAATGACATTTAGTTACATCTTGTCATGTAGATACATGCACTAAGGCAGGTACACCACTCTGGATCTTCTGATCTTCATCTGCAATGAGAAAAGGTAAGAATTAGAGTAGAGAAAGTTTCCAGCGGCCAGTGTGGTAGACACTGGCCGCTGGAAACTTTGTCAGAAATGTTCATTCTATGATAGTAAATAAAATAAATAATTTTAACCCATTACTGTCCCACTGCTGGGCAAGGGTCTCCTCCCGTAATGAGGAAGGGGTTAGGCATGCAAGGTTTCCTCACGATGTTTTCCTTCACCGTTGGAGCATGTGATAATTATTTCTAATACACACATAACTTCGAAAAGTCATTGGTGTGTTGCCTCGGGTCCAAACCTGCGACCACTTGCGTGGGAGGTGTCAACTTATACCACTCGGCTATCGCTGCTCGGTTTTATGATAGGTAAGTCTACTAAAACGTCAAAAACCTTCGACTCGGCTCTGTTGTTCGGCTTGCGGAAATGAGGTTCATCTACATTTTAAACATATTTATACATAAACAGTTCATTTGATGTAATAAATACGAGTACCTATGTGTCTATGTTTGTGTCTATGCCTATTTGTCAGGACAGTCAGCTTCAAAATTATGTGGTACACTATTACATTTCGAAATCATTTTTATCAATGAACAATGTGAAATTACTTTTGTATACTAAATTCAAAGTAATTTTAAAATCACTGTTCATTACTTGTTGACTAGAAATAGTAAATTGATCCTAAAGTAAGAAGTTCAAATTTAGTATAGAGGTTAAATAAGAAGTTACAGAGATATTTTTTCTGGAAATTCCCCCAATGGGATTGAAAGCCTAGAAAAGCTAGTTCAATATAAGATATTAAGACAGTATTTTCTTACCAACTTCAAGCCAACCCATGAATGATTGCAGTGAAGCGTCCGTAGCGTAGAAAAAGATGACGTCCTCGCCCCGCTCACCCTCGCCGTGGTCATGGGTTCAGCTCCCATACATAGCGCTTCAAAACAGTTGTTATGTCTTCGTTATCTGCACAGAAACAAAAATAAAAATTATTTATTTGTTTGTATAAAAGGTTGTTTTATTGCCTCTGTAAGCGCTAAATACAGGAGCACACAATTGCGAGGTGGCAGTATGCAGTTGCAGTAAGTACTTAAATATAATCAGGGGTAAGTAAAAAAATAATAAATATTATACGTGCATAAAATCACGTTCTTTTCTCATGAAAAAATAAAATGTGTTAAAAGACAAGCATATACTTTGAGCGTCAATAATATGTATGCTTACAACATCACCTTTTTGGGATAACTTTACCAAAATTGCAACTGTATATTGCCTTCAAGTTTTTATTGATAAATAACGAATGTTGAATTAATGTTTTCTTACAAAAACAAACGATTGTGAATATAACATATTTTTGAAGCTAACTGTATCTAAAATACAACTTTGATTATTAATTATATGATGAGTTAAAGCATTGTTTTTGGTGACCCCTGTAACGAATGTAAAATCACACAGGGATGATAATAATATTCCATTTTTAAACTTCTTCTTCTTGAGAGCAGTGATAGCCGATTGGTATAAGTTGACCGCTCCCACGCTAGTGGTCGCAAGTTTGAACCCGAGGCAACACACCAATGACTTTTCGAAGTTATGTGTGCATTAGAAATAATTATCACATGCTCCAACAGTGAAGGAAAACATCGTGAGGAAACCTTGCATGCCTAAAATTTGTTTAATAGATTTATTGAGGGTATGCAAAGTCCCCAACCCGCACTTGGCCAGCGTGGTAGACTTGAGGCCTGACCCCTCCCTCATTACGGGAGGAGACCCTTGCCCAGCAGTGGGATATTAATGGGTTAAATTTACTTATTATAAATTTTAAACTTTTTCTACCGTAAGAAAACATTCGGTCCCTAAACTCAGTCTTTGCTACTGTATACAAACGAGTAACGTATGTAACCTACATCTTAACCTAATAAATATTGATCACAGCTCCGCTACGAGAGGGTCACGGTCACAAGGGATGTTGGCGTGAGGGTTCATTCCACCCTCACCTTGAATACGTTGGCGCTCGTAATCAGTTGCGTGTGAAACGATCAGTGGGTTAAGCAACACTAGGCTCGGTCATCTTACAGATTATTTATTAGGAGCAGTGAAGCTAGCCATACATATATTATGAACTTTTCACGATTTTTTTTCCACGAAAAAGTGTTTTTTTTAATTTGTTTGTTTTATTAGCTTGTGCTGCGACTTCGGTCACTTTTATGATCTTAAACAAATTTAATAAAATATTTGTAAGAAAGTTGCACGTCCAACTTATTAGGCATCTATGCATCTCAATGACAAAAGATAGTAATCGCCCCAAATTTCATGCAAGACTCGGAGCAGGATAAACCAGAGCCGGGATATTTATCAAGATGGATATACGGATGTTTGTTAATCTTATATAAATCTTATACTCGAGTGTTGCTACACTCGAGTATAAGGAGAGATTTTTTCTGCGTAAAACATACATATGTTCTTGCAGGCCATGTTCCATGGAAAGCCCAAGGATCAGATATGTAGCTAGTACAATCGCTCCCAGTTTGCTCGAGAACGCAGGCCGGGAGAAACCTAGGGCCCGGACATTTAGCTGTATCGATCCACCGTGCACACATTTGCACCACAAAATGCAGTATGCACACACACACATGCACACACCCCATAAATCACCACGCACCTGCGTGTTCAACACTATCAATCAAATATGAACCTAACGTGTATAGAATTAAAATCAAAAGTAGGAAATGCTGTGTTACGGGGTTCTCATTGCGAAACGTCCAGCAAGGAGCCCACGTGTTATTCCGAAACAAAGGTAGAGTTTAAACTCATGAAAACAAAGTTTTATTTATAGGTATTTTATAAAGCTGAAAGGTTTAGTTTTAGTATGCGCTAATTTTAGGAATAATTAGTTCGAATAGAATGTACATATCTGCTTTATTAAAATTTAAGTTATAAGTTATAAAACATCACCCTAAGGGTAAGAGGAAAATCGGAAACAAAAAATGTTGTGAAAATGGATAATTCTAAAATCTATTAGAGCTTTTCTCTGAAAACCTGTAATAAATTTCGCAAACAAGTAAAGTCCACGCAGATAAAGTCGCGGGTGGCCGCTAGTGCATATAGATCATAGGTATATACGACTCCACTCTATCACTGCTAAGTAATAACTTTGAAGTCATTGATGTACTGACTTGGATTTATACCCTCGACTACTTCCTTCTTGATTTATTTATTTACAAGATGATTGAGCAGTAGCTCGATTCTCTACTACTATCGATTACCGACAACCAGCTAGTCATCGAGAAATTTTGTATTAAAATCTATTCAGCGCCTCTTATGGTCGTCGTAGGAACTATTTTGGCAGTACATTCTAAATGTCAAACTTTTGATACTCGGCAGAACCGAGTGTACAGAATTGCGCTACCGCTCCTTAACACAACCGACCAACAATAAACAATTTGTGAACTTCCTCTAAAAACAATTTACTACTATAAATAAAACGCTCTCTCTTTCAATCTTTTCAACAGTAATAACAAGGACCCTATCTAACCTACATCAAAGCCTTATAAATATTTATCACGTTTCAGCTTCAGCGCGAGGGTCACGGTCACAAAGAATATTAGCATTAGGGTTCGTTTCACCTTTACCTTGAACTCTGTTGGTTCATACACGAAGTAATAATATTGTAAAGTTTACTAATAATATAGAAGTAAGAGAAGTTAGTAGGGATCGTAGCAATTGGCGTTCTTAAGTCACTATACACACGGTCTACTAAGAGATATAAAATGTGTAAGCAGTCTAATAAAAGGCGTTAAGATATAGATAAATTAAGTATGTTTCATTTATTAATTCCCCAACCCGCACTTAGCTAGCGTGACGAATTTAAAGCCTATCCCCTCCTTCATTCCGAGAGGAGACAATTGCCCTGTAGTAAGACATTAATGGGTTGAATTAATATTACTTATTTATTGAAGTATAATTTTTAAGATAGATCGAATATGGTTCGATACGGATCTTTGATTCTCTTTCACGCAGAAAAAAGTCTCCTTATACTCGAGAGTAGCATGAAAACATACATGGATTCTATCAGGACACATTATTTCATGAAAACCCATGCCCGGATAGCTAGCTAGTACAATCGCCCTCACTTTGATGGAGTCGAGAGAGATCACGAGCCGGGATAAACCCTGGGCCCGGATATTTAGCTGTATCGATCCATCGTGCACACATTTGCACAACATAATGCAGTATGCACACACACACACATGCACACACCCCATAAATCACCACGAACCTGCGTGTTCAACACTATCAATCAAATATGAACCTAACGTGTATGGAATTAAAATTTAAAGTAACAACAGATAAAATCAATGCTGTGTTCCGGGGTTCTCATTGCAAAGGACCCAGCAAGGAGACCACGTGGCATTCGGAACAAAGGAAATACTTATTTTACAATCTCGAATAGCTACAACGGCTAAAGGGGATGATAAATAAGGGGTCTTGAGTTAACCTTCACCTTGAACTCTTTTGGTTCATGTACAAAGTAGTAATACTATTTTAGGGGGTACGGCGAACATTATGTTTTAATTATAAAAAAAATTAAGTGTCCTAGCAGGCTATAAATGTTACTGTTATTTTATAATAAAAAAATAGAACAGAGCGAAGTGGAAAAGAATGATCAGGAAGGCCACCATCGTCATTTAAGTTCTATCACCACGTAAGTCATTTTCAGAATCTTTTCAAGAGAGTAAGCTTCAATTTCGTCTTTCTAGTCTCTAGCCAATGACATCAAAACTGCCAAAAAATTACTTACATGGTGATAGAACTTAAACGATGAAAGAGAGGTATTTTCATATGAGAAAGATTAATATAGACTGACAGGATTGCCATGTTGTATGGCAATATACAACTTGGCAATCTTGCCAGTCTTCTATGGGCATTATCTGAAGACACCGATGCGAAAGCATATATGGGCGCCATCTGTCGGCAGTCCTTATGAACTACTAATTTTTACACCGATTTTCACAGAATTCAAGTTTGTATTTCAATTAATTATAGCATAAATATGGTAAGTAAATAATAGTTAGTAATAGTTGTTTCAGGTCTGGTTGTACTTTGTGTCTGTAGTTTGTATGTTCGTAAAAGTTCCTGCGACACAAGAGCAGTTCTTAGTGCGGGAGTTGTTTTTAAAAAACAAAAACTTGTTATATTAGAAGTTGTAATTGGTGTTGCTGGTGAAGTCAAGGCGGTGGGAGCAGTATGTCGTTCACTTCCACCTAGACCTGGTACGAGAGAGTGTACTGTCACGGTATCCTACGATAATTTTGGAACAACCAGCATTTTCCCATAATTAACATTTTACAATAAATCATTTCAATATCGTTGAGAGATTTAATTTATATAGCCATGGTGCTTGTAGCATCTGCGACACTATGTCTCAAAAAAATGATTGAGATAATGCATCAATTACGATTATAATTAATTATAAAGATTTATTTAATTCATTGTTATTTTTTATTAAAAAAATCTACAATTCAAATGCACGATAGTCCATAGTACCAAGTGTACGAATGAATTAAGGATAAGGTACTTTATTTATTTATGATTAATATTTACAATAATATTTTTTTTATTATCTACAACAACAAAATAAATTTACACATAAATACAAATAGATAAAAAATAAAATAAAATATTAAAATAAGGTTAAGTTATGTTTTTCTTTAGTGCAGTAAATAATGCGTGGATTTTTTATTCTAAACTGCTATTAATATTTGCTAATATGGTGGCTGGTAGCAGGACAACGCCCGGGTATTTTGCTGCATCGATCTTTATCCTTGCCAGTGTTGCAAGACTAAGCAATTTTCCCATAAATTTACCGAAATCAGTTGCCACTTGAATATGGATTTCCACTTCTTCACAAAGTCTTGATTTTATGGGACTTTATTAACTTATATAAATTACGTTACACATGATGTTATTGTTAGATTTAGATAAACTTTCAAACTAATTAAATGTGAATATGAGGAACAATTAAAAGTGATCATACATCTGCAGACTAAAAATCAGTGTCACGATTGTCAAATTCAATGTTTTGCATCATTGGTCAAGCAAAGTTGTATCGTGAAAATAGGTTAGGATAGGTAGAATCTATACATTTCACCATCTCTTGCATCTATTTAAAAAGTTCCAGTAAAAATGAATATAATTAAACAATTCACACAGGGTCATCTAATTCCAAACTAAGCAGAGCTTGTACAATGGTAACAAAAATACTCAAAAACATATTATGTTTATACAAATACATATTATATACTTAAATAGACAACCAGGTTCAGAACAGTTACTCGTATTCATCAAACATTTATAGAATTCACACACACCACACGCGGCGCTACGCTTATAGCGGCGTGTTGACAACGGTAAGCGATTACCACGCACCAAACATGCAGGAAAAACATATATTATCGAGTCTCGAGAAGATCTCTTCATCAACTTTATCAGCTATTTTGTGCCCATTGCAAACCATTAGCCTTCTCCCACTAGTTCCCTATTCTATACGATCTTTCTCCAGGCAGTCCCGACTAATTGTCGCTTAGATCTACTTAACAACTTGTGGAGGAACGAGGTGATCATGTTCCTCCAACCAGGCGAGGTGATCATGCCTGGTGGGCCTAGCCTGCCCGACTGTTGTAGTCGGGAACTTGTATATATATTCAATTGCAGTGCAAATTTCGATAGCGCGATTCAGGACGTGTGACGTCAGTCACACTGCGCGTGGTGATTGTTTGTGGTGACAGTAGATGTCGCTGTATGTAGCGATCCGCTACAAACTTAAGAAATGCGTTTCCAACCATTCAGTTGAATACGATCTTTTTGGTTTATACGATGTTAAACAAGTATTATTGACGACGACATTAACACACTGAAAAGTACGGATAATATGAGTGATGTGTTTATTAAAATAAATCTAGATCTTAAGTTTGATGGAAGAATATTACAATACAATGTCTTGTTACTAGACCCTGTCACTAGACCTTAACACTAACCTTTTTATTCATAAACGCACTATAAACCTATTTTAGTTAAAAAAACTACTATAATATGTTTTCATTTCACTAAGGTTTCTCAGTTTCTCAGGTTCACTAAGGTTTTTTTTTCATTTCACTAAGGAGTGAAAAAACAAAACACTTTATAAGCCTTGCATAAATTCATATATTTTTATGAATAAGTGGGTAAGTCTATAATTCCATTAAATGTAACCTTTTACTGTTTAAAGCCTCTGAAGTTCAATCTATCATGGTCCAATCATTATCACATACATTACACTTGCGCCCATTGAGTACCGAGAAATTGACGATTACAATATATTGCATAGTTTCTACGACACCCGCTAGAGGCGCTGAACCGATGGTCATACACAATTTTTCGATAGCTTGCCGAGCCTACACAACAAACGTGAACAACAATTTTTTGATGAATTAGGGGTAAAGACATTTAACAATTTGTGTACTAAAATGTACCAATTATTATTTTTATTGGAAACTTTAAATTATCGTCTCGCAACACTGTCGTTGCACACAAACAAAGTGCACTCACATATGCAAAATCACGCAATAAATCATCACGCACCTGCGCGTAAGACGCTATCAATCAAATATGAACCTAACGTGTCTAGAATTAAAATTACAAATGTACTAAATATTAAAAGCTCTTGAGACAAAATCAATAGCATATTTTCGGGGTTCTCAACAGGGAGCGTCTGCTGGGTACGAACAAAGGAAATTATTTAATGTATGAAAATAAGCATTTTACAAGACTTTTAACTTTTAAGACAGTAATATACGAATTAGTCCATTGAAATGTTACATGAGATTTACATTTATTAGAGGACGCAATTTTATTTTTGGAACATATAGGGGGGGTCAATAGAAGTTTAACTTGAAGTTTGTGGGGTCGCCACCCTTGTCCCCCGGCCGCCATCTTGGAAAAGGGGGTGAAAACACTTTTTCGCTATATTTCGGAAACTATGCGTCTTACAATGACATTATAAAAGCATAATTTGTAGCAAATTATTTTGTCTACAAATTTGTTTCATAACTTTTTGCCCTAAATTAACAATTAAAGAAGTTATAAGCAAAAAAGTGCAATTTTTTTATAATTATTTTCTTTATTGCTCTATAACTTTTTTTAGCGACAGCCGCGTGGATGGATCTCTGAGGTTAAGCCACGCTTGCCGAGGTTGTTTTGTGGATGGGTGACCATCTTACACATATCGAGTTCCTCCCTGTTTCGGAAGGCACGTTAAATTGTGGGTCCCGGCTGTCATTTTCGAAGATATTTGACAGTCGTTAACAGTACTCAGAAGCTTGAAAGTCTGACAACCAGTCTTAACCAGGGGTATCGTTTTATATCCCAGGTAAATGGGTTGTGGAGGTCAGATAGGCAGTCGCTACATGTAAAACACTGGTATGCAGCTGCATCTGGTGAGACTGGAAGCCGACTCCAACATAGTTTGGAAACAAGGCTAAGCTGATATGAATAAATTAAAAAAAATAACTCAAACCAATCTTGTAGAGTATTTTTCGAGGAAAATTTTGCCTTATATATTTTTTTCATTTCATTAATTAGAAACTCAGTAACAGCGCTCCGAAATAGACCGGATTTGGAAAGAAAATTTTTGTAAAAAAAATTTCACTAGTTTGCTTATAACTTCTTTAATTGTTAATTTAGGACAAAAAGTTATGAGACATATTTGTAGGCAAAATAATTTGCTACAAATTATGCTTTTACAATTTTATTGTAAGACGCATAGTTTCCGTGATATAGCGAAAAAAGTGTTTCTACCCCCTTTTCCAAGATGGCGGCCGGGGGACAAGGGTGGCGACCCCACAAACTTCAAGTTAAGCTTCTATTGACCCCCCCTACATGTTCCAAAAATAAAATTGCGTCCTCTAAGAAATGCAATATTCGGCCCTCAAATTGTAACATTTCAATGGACTAAATGGTGATTGCTCTGCTCTTGCTGAATAGTGACTGGTGAAGTCTCGGGTTCGGTCCCCGAGTCGAACGAAGTGATATTAGGCATTCTAATTTATGCTAAATGATTTCAATACATGCACTGGACATACATATTTTAAATATAAACACATAAACACTAATAACGTTGTTAAAAAAATGTTTATTGACAGTAACAATAATAAGGTATCAACAATCATTAAACCTTAGATTTAAATAGATTGGTGAAACATATTTTTTTCAACAGGCCGATGCCTTTTGAAAAAAATATGTTTCACCAACTGCCTAAACTGGAAATTCTCAAAAATATTACGACTTTCGAAAAATCTCGAAAGCTATTAAATAAGGACTAGAATACTTCAAGGGCGACTAAAGAACATAAGTCAAAATGTCTAAATTTACAGGAACAAAAAAAACGTTTTTTATTCCGTCTTGGAATTTTCAAATTGTGCGTGGCTGATAAGGTACACCACTTAGTATGCTGGGAATTATTTCTCAGTGACTTAAGTGCTTTAGTCAGATGGCGTATTGAATTATTTGAAGTCGAGAGACGTAATAAAAAAAATATCGAATTTTTTGACTTATGTTATTTAGTCCGCCGATCCTACATATTTTATAGGCTCAGTTTGTTGCATATAAACGCTGCAAACCACTAGTTCTAGTCTAGTTCCCAAAAAAATCTGGAAATAAATTAGTCTTAATCTTTATTCAATATAAAAGGTAAATAGAAATTCTCCACAATATACCTAACTTCTTCGAAATATTTTTTCAAATTCACCTGCCCGACTTTTCGTTAGTAAATATGTTTGTTTAAGTCATTAACCGCATGTTGACAATATAATTACATTTCATTCTAATTGCAATTAGCAATTTTAACATCCCAGGATTTACACTACTAGACTAAAAGCCTTTAGAACGTTGGTTCACGCACGCAATAATATTTAACATAAACCATCACTTAAAACATCGTTAATTCACGCATGAAGTAGAGTAACATTTCTATAAATTCAAGTATATAGTTGTAATGTTATCCCAAATGTTGGTTACCTAAATATACTAGTACTTAAATATAAGACTAAGAGGCTAGAAACTTGATTACTATCAGCCGCATATACCACTGGTTTCTGAGATACATTTAGCGGTATAGCGGTATATATGACTTTTCCCATAGCGATTAGAATATTATAAGGTCGTTATTACTAGTCTCTGCCTCTAATAGAATGGAATGGAATCACTGAACGCCCAATTATAGATAAGTTTGAAAGTCGTGCGGTGAGCGTGGCGGGACGGTAGCGTGGCGGGACGGTAGCGTGGCGGGACGGTAGCGTGACGGGACGGTAGCGTGGCGGGACGGTAGCGTGGCGGGACGGTAGCGTGGCGGGAACGCGACGGGACCAATGTGGATACGGAGATCTTAGAGCTTTATATTTTGCGTTTCGCCAAATTATTTTTGTTTATTAATAATAATAAGTCTAGTCCTCATTAAAAGATAAAATTAATCAATTATTATCTATGTCTTCACCTAATACTTACTCGATTATAGCCGTATTATATGTATAATTTCCTAAATTCATGCAAAGAGAACAGAAACATACTTATAGAGTGTTGTAACTACTTTCGCAACTTAACGTAAAAACTAAACGTTACAAGATCCTTATCAAAATTAATACATTAATTAACTTGCCCCGGTTTCTGAGGTATGTTTAACGGTAGTTTATCTATTCAATTGCGTTTAGACTAAAAACCGCTATTCAATAGATAAACTACCGCTAAATGTACTCAGAAACCGGAGATAAGTATTTTGTAGTTACCTAGTAGTTCACGCTTTAGGAAGGAAAAGAATGGATCTTCTTGGATGCGGTTACCCCAAAACAGAAGACTATAGGCTACTACCGATGGGGAGCATAATAAAACTGTTAAGGTTTTCTCTGCCCCCCAACGTCTAGAGTAACAAAAGGAGGGGGTGACACAAAGGGTCAACAGTGGTCAAACAGTCTCTTTTGAACACACATTTCATGCTATTTAAAACTTTTTCTTTTTTAAAAAGACAACTCACGCACTAAGATTTTCTCTAGTGACGCGGGGACTTTCACAAACACACAAACAACAGACACAAAGTACAACCAGACCCGAAACAATTATTTGTGGATCGCACAAATAATTGTCCCGTGTAGGAATCGAACCCGCGACCTCCCTACGCAATGGTAGTGGCGTGGTGACCTAAACCACTGCAAACCACTACGGGGGCAGTCATAAACTCTAAAACGAAACAAATTAAATAAACCATTAAATTGTAGTAAGATTTACTAGGAGAGAGAGTAGGAGATTAGGTTGTCAAGTAAAGAAATTGAGGTCTGAGTGAGTCTCATCGGATACCAGTATTTTACATGAAGCGATCTTACTACCATCGGACTTCCACAACTCAGTTACCTGGGTTAAACCACAAAACACAATGATCATAATAATATTACTGTTATGTATACAGAGTTACGCACTTGAAAATATGATATCTGAAAATCTACTCTAAATGAAACCACATTCACAGCCACGACATTTTAATAAAAAAAAGAAAACATCAAAAGCCCTTTCTTCTAATTTTAAAAGAAATAATTACTCATTATATGATCGTTTTAATTATAATAGTACGTATAATCTAAGAACTAAGAACTTTGTGGAGCCCTCTACGTTAGGTTTGCAGTTGACTGTCTGATACAGCCTTATTTTGGAAATATAAAAAAAACATCATAATATATCTATACTTATAATAAATCTGTAGAGAGGTCAAGGTCAGATTTTTTCCTGTCTGTATGTTACGCTGCCACGTAAAAACTACTCATTAGAATGCACTGAAATTGGTATATGCATAGAATAAGTAGTGGAGCAACTTATAGGATACTTTTTATCGTATAAAATTTCATATATTTTTAGAAAATTGAAAAAAATACGTATAAGTCGTTTGAACCTACGTTTCCCTATAGAGACCTTAGATGGCGTTGCAATCCATTTCACAACATTCGCATAGTGAACGCGGCCCCGACCGTATCCGATACCTGTTGTCGCACCAACCAATAGATGGCGTTATAGTCTGCGACAAAGCATGTTTTTCCTTATTAATTTTATTTTGATGGCTTAATTGTAAAAAAAAATACCTTTGAAACAGGCTATACATTTATAAGATTTTCAAACGTAAATGTTGTATGATATATTACACAAAAATGTGGGTTTACGTGGGTCCGGTGCGGTCGGGATATCCTAGATGGGAAACAGAGTAATTTCGTTTGTTGCCGTTGTTCGCCGCAACTAACAGATGGCGTTGCAGTTCGTAACACATAACCAAATTAATTTGATGCATTAAGGAAATAAATTGGATAGCTATGAAACAGACTATGTGGTAAGTTTTAAAAAATAAACAACGGATGATATATAAAAAATAATTACGGGTTACGCGGTTTCGGACGTATCATCGCAAGTATACATTATTACGCGTGTGAAGAGCTCCGGCGCAGATAGGTCTGTCTGTAGCTATAATAATATTCTGAATCCAGACGGGTAAGCAATGGTCAGTCTATAATAAGGTATTATGTTTTACACTGTAAACTGATACGGATACAGACGAGAGAGGAAAAGAAGGTAACCACAGGAAATCAGGCCTGCCTGAGCCTGTGTCACATTGTGTGTCCCTTTCGTAAATAACCATTAGATGACAAAGAGTTGTTAGCATTTTTATGTGTAGGTGTATCGAGTGCTTCGCAATTCGCGTGCTCAAACGAATAAGCAACAGTACGAAATTCACGCGAGCGGAGCCGCACGGGTCAGCTAGTTATAATCTAAAACCCTGATTATATCTACATACATACATAACATCACGCCTCCTTCCCATAGGGGTAAGGGTAGAGATAAAAAGATAGATTTAGATTGTTGGTAAATATTATTATAATGTATAGTATTTCTACTGACTTTGGATTGTTGGTTACATCTGAGTTCCAACATTCATACGTATTCTATAAACGAATGAAAGTGATTTAAAAACTACTATTTGTTAGCTGCACATAAGCTATAAAATCATACCTCGTACATAGGTTCGCTTGATAGCGCATCTCAGTAGATAACGTATTAAATTATCTGAAGACGAAAAAAGCCACTTCTGAAAATTATCTTGAGGTATTTTTTCCAGTTTTATCATTTCCTATATTAATAGGTTGTGTGTGATGTGTTAAAAAATACAAAATGAAATAATCTCTAATTTAAGGTACTTAAACAAAAACTACGTCATTATGTACCTACGACATCCAGACAGGCTTTGAAATCATAATTAATTTCGAATCGCAAAGCCCTTTGAATTCATCCAAATAATAACATTGGAAGGCACCCCGCCGTACATCTCTATAGAAATAATTTCTATAGCACGTGTCTAGACAGGGGATCAAATTAATACGACATCAAAGGATACAGCCGGAGTACAAACACATACAAACTTCCATACTGAGAATAAAAATACGCAAGTCTGTTTGTCTACTACTTTAGGTAAATTACCAAACCGAATCCGATGAAATTTAGCAAAAAGATAGTTAGTAGAAAAGTTAGTTAGTTGGATAAGGACTTAAACGTTGACATTAGTCATATTATAACCCCAGCCACAGCCACAGCCTGGTTCAGCTGCACCGAATCCGATGAAATATTACAGGAAGATAGTTGAATGAGGAATCAAATATAGACATATAGATATATATATATATATTTTATAACCCTTTAAAATAGCCACAGCAGTTAAAGCCGAGTGGTCTAAGCATACATCTCCCACGCAAGTGTTCGATGGTTCGAACCCGAGGCAACACACCAATGACTTTTCGAAGTTACAAATTATATGAATTGCCTAACGGTGTAAGAAAGCATCGTGATGCAACCTTGCATGCCAGTTCTTTAACGCATTTCTTTATGGGGGTGTTAAGTCCCCAACAACTTGGCCAGCGTGGAGGACTCAAGACCTAATCCTTGCCTTATTACGGGAGAAGACCCCAGCCCAGCAGTGAGACATTAATATGTTAAATACAAAACTCATTATAGAGTGCTATACCTATCTAATTTACTACATTTCATCATATTAATCTTTCTTCAACAGGGGTAAAAATTCGTACGCGAGCGGAACCGCGAGACCTAGCTAGTATTACCATCCACCTGTGCGTATACCAATCACTGGCGTACGTCCAAAGCAATATTGAATTCCTGTCTGGCTGCTAATTAATTCCATCCCTTTGACGATGCCGCACCGAGGGTGGATTTCGGCAATTTAATGAAGTACCACCCCAATATTCGGACAAATCTATGATTTCTATAGGACATGTCTAGACGTGGTGGCAGAGGGGGGCAGTGTTTGCTATCAAAGGCACAAAGGTACGGACAAATTAATTAACTGACCCTCGGATGCGGACATACTTGCATAAATATTCCTATAGGTCTATTTTGGGGTGGAAAGTTCTAGAACATGATGGCAGCAGGAGCGAGCGAGAGATGTTATTTTCTGTCTCCTTCGCTCTCAGGATGTAATTATCCATAGATACGGTAGTTAGGTAGGCAGGGAGGCTGTGATCCCTTAGTTACAAATATGGCTTCCCTATATGTCTGGCGATATTGATTTACGACACCGCCATGTACTTTGTACTGACAAAATTAAATGCCCTATGCAGGGTTCATTTGGTACAGTCACCGACAGCAGTGAATACACTCTTACATTTAAAATGAATGGACAGTAGTTAATTCTATACTGTCATTAAGAAATTAATCCTTTTATAAAGTATGCCGTGACACCTCATCAATATATCGAAAAAAAACCTGAAATATTTAACAGTTATTTTAATATGTTTTTCTAATATTGAAATATCACGACTATTTCCCACAGAGTTAGGCAGAGACCAAAAAACGGCATTTGCTCTGATCTGTAGAAACTTCTGCTACATTCACATCCATATATATATCTTCTCTTATAGGATCACCGATTATAAGTACTAAGCACTTGACCTTTTTGAAGGATAAAATATATTTATTACACATAAAATAGGGTTCAAGGTAACATAATAATACAAAAAATAGTGACTCCTATTTTCATTATTATATTATATGTACTATTATTATTTTAGAATTAAATTTAACATTCTCAGGCCAAACGGCTTATTCCTTCTATTATAGGGACGCCATCAAAATGATTTATGTATGACATGTATGTCTTTCTAGGAGGTACCATTCCGGCGTTTCTATATACTTACTTGATTTTACTCATCTACAGTTAAGGGAATATATTTTCATATTCCATACGGAGGCCAAATGGTAAATGCAGCGTGTCACTAATATTAGTAGAAATGTAAAATTAGCCATTGCCAAGCCATGATAATAATAATTATGGCAAACATTAAACTGTAACTGTTCGAAATATTATTATTGTGTGATTCATATAAAATGTACTACCAAATTTGTTGTAACAGCGCCCGTTGAAGGCATAGGTTGTCTTACAAATGTCGATAACTGACCGGTTTTTTATAGTTGAAGAAAATTGCCTTTCTCTGATGATAAAAAACCTAAAACAATTATGTAGCAAGGCATTTACTTCGTATCGTATTGTTTATGCATCGAGGATTTGAAAATGAAAATATATTAAAAGCTTTTTTTTCAGAATACACGACGGACGTTTATCAGTTTTCCATACAGTGAATATTTAGCTGCTCTACTTTGATACTCGATGGTATGAAAGTGCTCACCAAAAAGAAGTTTATACGAACACAAGGAGTTAGCCCCGGTTTTTTTCGGTTTGCACTTAACGTTAACAAATTATGCGCATAACCTTTTTCAAGAATCCCTATATCTATTTTGCTTACATAAAGCACTTTATTATTACTACATATCTATACTAATCTATGCTAATATTATAAAGCTGAAGAGTATGTTTGTTTGTTTGAACGCGCTAATCTCAAGAACTACTGGTCTGATTTGCAGTGTTAGATAGCCCATTTATCGAGGTAGGCTATAGGCTATATATCATCTTGCTACGACCAATAGGAGCAGAGCACAAGTAAGAAATATTACAAAAACGCGGAAAATTAAGACCCATAGTATAGATTCTCTCTTATGTGACGCAAGTGAAGTTGCGCGGGTCAGCTGGTTATTTTTAATCTTATGGTATATCTGTAGGTAATTAATTATTAATTTAGGTGAAATTATTATTTACATATGAATATTTACAAATTACTATTAGAGATACGAAATCTAAAACAAAAAAAGGAAAAGAAAGGGAGAGCCCTATGCGTCGAAGTACTCCTCCGCATCGCTGTCTACCGGGAACGTTCTCAGAATGCTGACAGCATTGCCACGTTGTATGGCAATGCTAATTCTTTGGGCTAAATAAATGCCAGCATTCTGGCCACGGCAAGTGTCGACCAGGCGATTAGCTAAAATTTATCTATCTATTGGAAATAAAATAAAAATCAAATCATATTCAGGTCAAATGCTGACACTTATGATGGTCAATGATACAAAGAGTGAATTTACCGCTATTTAGGAAGGTAGGGCCAATGAGAAGGGCTGACAAGGACAACTTTTCCAATCATACAATATAATTTTATTCTTATTTTTGTTATTTCATTTCTTGGTTTAAATAATCATATTTCCAAGCCCTTTTAAAGCGTTTATATTTATTTAGAAACAAAATCATATTTCCTTTTAATAGTAAATATATTAACAAAATTAAATTTACACGCCCTGTATAATAATCCCTGTATTCATAGCAAAGGAAGGAGTTCAATGTCCTGTCAGGACACGCCCGGGACACCTCATTGGTTTATCCCATGGAACCAATGGGGTAGACCCATACTTTTAAAATTGCACCTTATTACTTCACAATTTCAGTTCATATTTGGTTGACAGTCAATAAGGTGCATTTTGCAGTAATTATATACCGGGTCAAAAAAAAAGGAAGGTATTATGTATAGTTCGAATTATGTTTTTTATGTGTTAATTAAATTCTCTGCCTTTTGGGGACAGATTTTCAAAATTCTTTTAATGATTCGTAAAACAATGAACTATGAATATTAATTTAGGTTTTTAATTAATTTAAATTTAAAATATACAAAATCTAAAACAAAAAAAAAACATTTTTTTTGTAATTTCATGGAGTATACTCCTAAAATCTCTTACAAATTTATTTATTTAATAGATGGACACAGGCCAGTGATGACTCTTAAAATAGTTGTATAGGAATATCTTTGTTATTTGACTTCGGAGATACGCAAAAAAAGGTTACAAAAACGTACAGAATGCAAAAAACAATATTTTTTATTTATTTGTCTAAAAAACTAATTATGTCATTGGTTTTTCTTAAAAGAGTTAGAATACGATTTCAGGAGACTACGGACGCCGAACTTTACTTATAATTTATGGATATTTCATAATAAATATTTTAATGTGTAGGTACTGTTTTAGCAATCGCGGCTAAAATACTACTTATACATTAAAAGATTTATTTTATTTTAAATCGTACAAATTACTTTTATACTAAGACTATGACAAAATAAGAAAATATTTAGAAGTATTAAAAAAAACACATACATATACATGCAATTGTAAACTCTGAAACCTGATTTAAAATTAATAATAATAAATTAATAATTAAATTTTAATTTAAAAGCTATAAAAAAAAATCTGTCTGATAACTATTTATTTCAGCTTTCATGTAATAATAATGTTAGGTTTACTTAGTAAGTCGTAGTATATTTGATTTTTATGTACTTTTCAGACACCTGAAGCTTCACGCTTTCGTATAAGACATTAATGTAAAGAAGGACAATTACGTATCATCATTCTATCTCACATACAATAATTAAATTACACCACTGTAACACAAGAAATAAAATTGTTTTTAAATGAAAAAATCGCCTACAAAAATCACATAAAAAAAGGGATATAAAAACTTTCCATGCACCTTCTGTAAATACGAGATGCTTTAAATATATTATTCGCCTTATAAGCTCTGGTTGAAAGAATTAAGAAAGCAAAGCAAGCTTATTTTATAATTTGGTAACGTTATAGACATCTCATTGTTAACTGGACGTTGATTTTCATTGAGATCATATTGAGTCTGAGACTATCAAAAATCTAGTTCTGTAAACTATCTGAAGACCAATTATTCGTTTGAAACGAGTCGATCTCGTTCCAATGATACATAGTATATGTCGGAGATTCCGTAGGTTCCATGGTTATACGAATGAAATATCTTTAGTCCAAATCAAGTTATTTATTAGTTTATGTCAAATATTAACACAAATGATAGTCGTTACAATTACTGAATCTACCACTAGCTCGGAAAGGGGGTAGAGCCTCATGAGAAGAGCTAGCGAGAAATTCACGGCCACTCCTTTTAATAACTCTACTCTTTAGCGTGACAGACAGCACGCTCTCTTATATTATGTCGTTACATACATACAGACATATCGGTTCCCACCGATGGACGCCACCGCCAAAACCAATTACAACTTCTTATATAACAAATAATTAAATAACAGCTAGGTATATAATTCTAAATAGAGCTTAATATTCAACTAAAATATTTCTATAAATTTAACATAGCTTAAAGTTATTTAAATCAGACAAATAACATTAATTAAAACAATATAAAACCAACTTTATTCTTACATCATCCGTTCAAGATGGCGCCACTGGCGGCGAATAAAGGAAATGAAGTATTGCTAAATACTTAAAGTTATCCAATATGATTTAGAATGGTAATATAAATTAATAATAATTCTAGTTGTAATTATTAAAGATATTTACAGAGCACATTGGGCCTTTTGACTTCATATTAACAATGTAATATGAAGCATCTTCAAAACATTACAATGTTCAATACAGTATCTATTAACTGTCGGAGTTTGATAATTAACTCTCATATTAATAATTAACAATTACAAATCAGTCTTATGCATTTTACATACTATATTTATTATTCTATTATCAATTGAAATACCAACATTAAATGAATAAAAATGAGTAGTTCACAATGACTGCCGACAGATGGCACTAATGCGCCCATATATACATACATAATATCACGCTAGTTATACCCGAACGTGTAGGCAAAGATGTATTCTATTCACCCACTCGTTCCAGTTAATCGTTCTAATCTGAATCATACTTGTACTCAGGCATCACGCCTGTTATAACCAAAAATGTAGGCAGATGTGTAAGAAATACACCTACGTTGCAACAATTAATTCTCCTTACCATTTTCATATTGAAGTATTTGTCGTATGTAGCACTTTTGGTTATCGCAAAAGTAACTAAACCAAGTAGTAAGTTTAAAGTATTATTTGTGTAAACAACGTTGATAAAACCAGAGACATTATACTTAAACTGTAAGTGCCCACTATCAATCCGAAACTATCTAAAAACAGTTTACGAAAAGTATACGAAAAATCATTTTTCAAAGAAATTATAGAGTAATATGTAAACTCCCTATGTAAAGATTTGGTCTGACTTGCCGTGACCTGCGTTACAAAATGGTCGTTTCGCGTGGAATGACTTGTAAATAAATATGCCTATAGAACTTAGTTATCTAACTGGGAATTATACTCGTACATGGCGCTTGAACTAAGAATAAACTACAAAAAATCCTGTGACTAAACTATTGCTGACATTGATCTGATTGTTGTTTTTTTTAATACTTTTATTCATATAATATATTACATTATAAAATACATACAAAAATCGCCAAACTGTCAACCATTTTGTTGGCGATTGGCGCACTTTAATTACAATTATTATTATTATATAAATATTATTACTTATATAATGATACAAGAAATAGACAGTATCAATTGATGCCTTTCGCTTTTATAAACGTTGTAAAAAGTCAAGCCAAGATCGTGGCATTAGTTTGTTATGTAAGAAATACAAAGTTTGGAGATATATTGGGTGATACTAGTTTCCGAATAAGTCTCTTACTCTGGCAGGGGAGCCGTTAAACATCTTGGAATATTCTATAAGAACCACCATTTTTCTCAGCCTTTCCCTACGGAAACCCCCAATCTCCATTAAGATGTGGGTTTTCCTCTTTTATGCTGTAGACTTATAGATATTCTTAATTTTCAAAACTAAGGCATTGCATCAAATATTATACGGGAAGCCACAATTAATTTGTAAGGCGTGCGGTGAGCGTGGCCGGACGGTGGCGTGTCGGGAACGCGGCGGGACGGAGATGGGTACAGAGATCTTAAAACTCTGTTTTTCACGTTTCGTCATTTTTTAAACCAAATTAATCTATAATAATGAAATGCAGTTAGAAGACTCTTGCATCGAGTTCACTTGTCCTTGAATAAGAGCTCTGGAACGTTGCCAAGTGGATCACAGCCGCTAGTCTAGACTGACTTTTAATCTAACAACGCTTGCACGTACCTATAACTTGATGAAATACTGTCTCTAACACACACACATGATACAATTTCGAATTAGCCAAAAGTATTTCTTAGTTTTTCCATAGCTAATAGAACATTTTGAGATAGGTTTCTTTATTGCTTGTCTCTGCCTTTAATAGAATTGTCTCGTAATTACCGAACACACAATTAAGTTTAAAAGGCGTGCTGTGAGCGTGGCGGGACGGTAGCGTGGCGGGAACGCGGCGGGCCTACGTCGGAAAAGAGATTTAAAGATGTTTTTCGATTCGCTATTTTTGTTTTTAAATGTGTTAGTTTGATTGTTAACAATAAGTTACCATTTAGTGTAAGTATTAGTCGAAATAAAAACATAAAATAAATCAATTACTTATGTTTATAGGTACCTAATGCTCGGTTATAGTTGTATCGTATAGATAATTTCCAAAAATCATGCCATGAGAACAGTCTTATAACGCCCAATTATCGATTAGTTTGTAAGGCGTGCGGTGAGCGTGGCGGGACGGTAGCGTGACGGGAACGCGGCGGGACGAATGACAAAATAGAGATCTTAAAACTTTCTTTTTTACGTTTTGCCATTGTTTGGCATCTAATATAAAATTAAAAATCAGTTCCTATTTACAAACATAAAAACGTACGTGTATCCAATTACTTTTGTCTGTGCTTAATGCTTGATTTTAATTGTACTTATATTTACCAAACATTATACCAATAGAAAAAAACATTATTGTAACAACTACTTTGGTAACTAAACGTAAAAACATTTCAATATTCCTATTTTTTTTAAATTGTGTCACAAGATCCTCATGAAATTTAATAAAGGAATTAACTTACAAGTTTGAATACATAAGACTACTATAATTTACAAAAAATCACAATACCAATCAACACTGAAAGTAAAGTATTGGGAAGACTTTAAAAATCAAAATTGAAGAAAATTACAATATTATATTTTCCTGCTTTCGAAGTTATGTTCGCTATAGCTATGTTTACATCTAGTGCAATAGTCACGTGATCGCCTAACGCCCAATTATCGATTAGTTTGTAAGTCGTGCGGTGAGCGTGGCGGGACGGTAGCGTGGCGGGAACGCGGCGGGACGAGAGCGGTATGATGTTATGACGGAAGCTAGTATAGTGCTAACATTGAAACTAAATTAATTTATGATAATTTAATGCAGTTAGGTGACGTCATGGTTGCATCGAGTTCACTTGTCCTTGAACAAGAGCTCTGGAACGTTGCCAAGTGGAACACAGCTGCTAGTCTAGACTGACTTTCAGTCTAACAACGCTGCACTTACTACTTGATGAAATACTGTCTCTATGATTTGAAAAATGGTGCGCACGATAAATCATGACCAGATTTTGAATTAACCAAAAGCATTTTTGAGTATCTCCATAGTTATTAGAATATTTTGAGACAGATTTCTTTATTACTAGAACATTCAATTATAGATAAGTTTGAAAGTCGTGCGGTGAGCGTGGCGGGACGGTAGCGTGGCGGGAACGCGGCGGGATGAATGTCAGAATAGAGATCTCGAAACTCTCTTTTTTACGTGTTGCCATTGTTTGGCATACCATATAAAATTATTCAGTCTAGTCTATATTAAAAAAAAATCTATGACATATGGCTGTACTTAATGCTCAATTATAATTACATCATATAGAAATTTACCCAATATTATACCAATATAACAAAAACATTATTGTCACGACTACTTTTGTAACTTAACGTAAAAACATTTTAATATTCAAAAATTTTTCACTTACGCGTTACAAGATCCTTATCAAAATTAATACATTAATTAACTTAGACAAGCGTTTGAATAAACAAAAATACTATTTTAGTTTGTAAAGCGTGCGGTGAGCGTGGCGGGGCGGTAGCGTGACGGGAACGCGGCGGGACGAGCTAATTTGTTAACATTAAAACCTAATTAATTTATGATAATTTAATGCAGTTATGTGACGTCATAGTATCTCTTGCATCGAGTTCACTTGTCCTTGAAGAAGAGCTCTGGAACGTTGCCAAGTGGAACACAGCTGATAGTCTAGACTGACTTTCAGTCTAACAACGCTAAAACTTTTTACTTGTTGAATCTTAAACATTCTCTATGGTGTAAAAGATAGTGCACGTAATTACACCGTGACATCGAGCAGGACATAAGTAATTTTATTTTTCAACTGCTATTAGAATATTATCAACAATAGCTTGGAGTCGGCAATTACAAAGTGGGAACAACATTATAATTAACAGTGTTAAAAGTAAGTATGAAAATAAACCCAATGTATTTTCATACAACGCTGCTGCCTACACAGAATAAAGATCATCTAAGTAGAAGAGAGTCAGGAACCAAAAAAAATGTGATAGGTTTTAACAATTATTTTGACTATCTATTTATTGTATGGTTGGTGGTCAACCTAGTATCAAAGTTGTACAAGCCGCCCGAATGGCATTTGACATGGCTTAACGACTGTTATCTTAATCGACAACAACCGGAACCGACTTTTTATGTGCTCTCCGAAGCACGGAGACGCTCAGTTCAAATACTAATGCAGTCACCCATCTATAGAATGACCGCGCGCACGGTTGCTTACCCCACAGATTTTTTACCGACCGGTGAGCACAATTGTCTATGAGCGCCTCATTATTTTGACTTATATGGTACATTCTTACAGAATACTAACTCGAAGAAGAACTATAATATCAGCATCTCTGACTAGGTTACTAGCACCTAAATGACCAATGTGATGTTTTCCAGGCGAATACATGACATTGGTCATATCATTGGTAAATATATATAAACAAAGGCCGCCAGACGCGCCCCGGGTCCCTACATTCGGCTGCATCGATCCATCATTGCACCACACCACGCACCCCGCGCCCCGCGCACAGATGCACTAGCTCATAAATATACGCAATACGCCACGACCCTTCCTCTCTCGATAGAATATTCCGGAAGCTATTGTACCGCCAGATACAAAAGTGTTAAGATTTTAATTATTTTTAAATAGCCTTAGCTTTTGGGCAGTAATAGCGAATTATATTTAATTATAATCGCGTAAATGTATTAGCTTAAGGCTTAACCACTGAAGCAACTTTCATCAAAGTTAGCTTGGAGATAGTCGGGGAGAGGAGGAGCGATTTAATTCTACTATCGACAACTTTTAAAAATATTCTCTTAATATAAATTTTGTCTGAAAATCCGATCAGCGCCTCTATCGGGCAGCGTTGGAACTATTTTTTTTGTACATTTTTAATGACAAACTCTCGATACTCAACAGTAGATAATTGCGCCTTAGGTCAATCAGCTACATTTTAATTAATCAAGTTTTATTTTGCCCAACTATTCACCTGCCATAGCGATTCGGCGCCAATGTTTGGCGTCGGAAATAACGCAGCGAGTATGTTGAGCCGTACGTTCGGCGCCAAACGTCAAGCGCAGGTGTATCGTTAGTCTTAGTTCATGCTATTTTCATCCTCAAAACAACCTGAATAATTAAACAACGGAATTTGACCGAGTTTGTCTAACCCTCTGTTTTTGTATCGTGAGGCACGCTATGTCGTTATGACGCGTTCATTCGGGGTGTTGTTATGAGGTCATGTCCCTAAACTCTTATTCAAGGACGAACGAGATCGATAACACCGAGCCCTTCGTAACTGTGACGTCACAAAAACGCCCCTAACATCAGCTGGAGAGATTGCTTTTCAGACCTTTTTTAAAAAAAAACCCTGGCACATGTTCTAGGCCTTCCGAAGACTATTTTATATTATTTATTTTTTCATAATCATTGATTTCCATGCTGAATTTAATTTCAATCGGTTCTGCGGTTAAGCAGTAAAAGCGTGGCAGACATACTTTCGCATACTATACGTTTCGCAATATCACCAACTTCTTTTTTTTTTTGCTTTGGTGGAATTACTTTAGGCACCGTATTCCTACACCAGCGTGCGAGCTGGACCTACCGACTAAAACCACCGGAGTGGAACTTCGACGTGCCTGGGTGCGCCAAGCAACAGAAACTAGTTTTAAACATTGCGTCTTAACTCCCCGGCAGACATGGATGCTCCCCGAGCGCAGGCGAACCTCATCTACATATTCAGTGGGCCATGCCCCCTCCCCATCGTGAAAGACACACGTGTTACCCGACGCGGCGCCGTCCCGTACCTGCGTCTGCAATCTGCATGGACGATAGACTGCTCTATTGTCCATCGAAGTCGTGTTGAGTCGAACGATCGACGCCAAACGTTAAGCGCAGGTGTGTCGTTAGTCTTAGTTCATGTTATTTTTATCCTCAAAACAACATGAACAATTAAACAACAGAAATTGACCGAGTTTGTCTAACGCTCTGTATAAGCATGGTGAGACACGCGACGTTGTTATGACGCGTTCTCTGCGCGTGTTGTTCTGAGGTCACGTCCCTAAACTCTTATTCAAGGACGAACGAGATCGATAACACCGAGCCTTTCGTAACGAACTGTGACGTCACAAAACCGCCCCTAACATCAGCTGGAGAAATTGCGTTCCTTTAAGAACTAGTTAGAAGACCCTGGCGCAATGACTTGTCAAGTCTAATGACCGTGTTTTTGTTCCCCCATAAGAATTAGTAGCGGTTTACCCTGAACCACGCAACACCGCGTTCGTACTTGCCCGCGCTTTGTAACCTTCCTGGGGAATATTTATGAAAAATAAATTATCCTATTTTGGGGGTGGTCTGTCCCCTCCGTCGCGAGAGACAAGCGTGTTACATGACCGCCGAGGTCTAGAGCCTGTCTTTACCCGGATGATAGATTATACTATCATCTACCGTCTCAGGTCTGCGCTCATGGAGGTCGCCTAGAGCGCCTTCTGCGGTTCGGGAGAGGATGAAAGATCTACTGCTCCCGCTCCGCCACCTCCTTGCTAGGTACAAAGACATGGTTCTCACAACGAGAGACCATGCAAGGCACTCCACCAGTGCATGGAGTGATGGCACGCAGCCTTCTCTTCCTAAGTGATACTATGGGGACTTTCCGGAGCATCCACTCCTCGTCAGGATCTGAGTAGTCCAGAAAGTCAAGGCGCCATTTAATATTTAATTCCTCATGATGGGCACTATTGCCGATTTAGCTGCGTGCCTTGTCCTTCAAGTCGCTATCTTTATTTGGCCACCATGGCTCGGCGGACTTGGGACCGATGTATAAGTAATACCAACTCCACCGTTATGATTAAATGTTGTAAAGTCGGACGTAAATCATAATAATAACTTAAGAATTTGTATTTTTAGAACATGTTTAAGCTTTATAATAATTAAGTATCGGGTTTGGTTCCTGGGTCGGGTCAAGTGCTTTTTGTTTTTATTATTTAAATAGACATAAGGTATTTCATACACTTTTGCTTACATTTTTTCGTATAAGGTGTGATAGTTTAAGTACGAATTAATCAAACAAATTCTCTAACAAGTTTGTAGGTGACTGTACTTGCATCAGGTAGTCCAGATAAATCTGTGAACTAGTGAGTCTGTGTCGATCAATAGCAGGTCGTCGCCTCTGCGCCGACTGTTGCGCCCTCATTGAAAATTCAGAAGGGCGTTAGTAGTTTATAAAAACATTAATATTGAAGATTTGTCGAAATTTATGATCAGTTAATAAATTTTAAATTGAGACTTAGTACAAGAGTTTGCAACAAACGTTGTTTATTCTGAAGACAAAATAGTAATAAAAAACTAGTATGTTTTTTTTTATATATAATTTCGATATAAAATCAGATGATTGGTATTAATACAACTACTAATTTTATTACCGCTAGCGGAACTACTCCACTCCTTTTAGAAATAGCGTGATGTTTTATAACAAATAGTCTTTCTCCCCAAATGAACTATTCAACATAAGAAAATGTTTTTATTCGAACCAGTAGTTCCTGAGATAAGTGCGTTGAAACAAACAAACTTTTTAGCCATATATTATTATAGAATAGATATCACTCTTGAGAATTAACTACAACAACAATTAGAAAACTCAATAATTATTTACGAAGTTGTGAATTAAAAATTAGCATCACTTGGTTTTACCAACGAAAGAAAGAACTTTCAGGCATTGCAATAAGTTCCCAATTTAAACATGTTAAATATTATCACGCCCATATAATTTCCATAGGGGTATGCAGAGTGCGCCATTCGGTACGATGCTTACAAACTTTCCTTACTTCATTTACATCTATACATCATGTTATACAGGACCGCTGGTTACGAGTACTACGCACCTAACCTTTCTACAAGACATCGCCGATTTTATAGTGTTGCGGCAAACTTATATTTGCAGTTGAATGCTTTACCGTCGCGTACAGATTTGTATGAATTCAACTGTTTTCTAACTGCAAACTTAAGTTTGTATTATGGTATTTGATTATTAATCGGCTTCTGGTATATCAAAAGAAAACATGGCCTTTATGTTGCCCAGGCTTAAAATATATACAACGAAATTTTTTTTTTTTTTCTTTCAAATTTATTTCGTACTTTCTAAGATAAAACAGCCTACAAACAAACAGTTACAAACAGTTTTTATTATTATTTTTACACGTACTTTTTTTACAGTTTTTTTTACAATACAATACAAAAGATAAAATATATGTGTTTAAAGATGTACATAAATACAGAATATAGATAAAACCATAATTATAAATAATTAAAATTATTCAAACATTTTTCTATGTATACACATAATACTAATATACTTCATACTGGCATAATCTACATACACACTAGCATCAAAATAACGAGAACATATTATCGAGACATGTTCAGACATGTCCAAAAACGCGTCGATGTTGCACGGAATACTATGAGAAGCTCATTGTCGTTACGAAACTCGTAGCGTCCAGTGCGTTTGCACGCAGACATAACGCGCGAAAATATATACTAGCTGTTCCTTTGAACATGAATAATCTAGTGAAACTCGTTGAAAAGTACCCTTGCTTATACGATAACACTGTAGAAGAATATTCAGACAGCCATGTAACGGAGAAAGCTTGGGAAGAAATATCATCTAAAATGAACTGGACAAGTAAGTAATGTGGTACTTTTTTCTTGGGATTTAGTAGTTGCTATTATAACTTGTGTGATATTATTTAGACTTGAAATTTAAACTTGAAAATGTTATTACCTAGAACTCAATTAACACGTAAAATTTTAGTGTATTGGTATTTATTTTTCTCTTGCTAAGTATTAGTAAATATTTTTTATTTTTTAATTTGATTTATTTTTTCGTTTAGTTCCAGATTGCAAATTAAAATGGAGCAAAGCAAAAATGGAGTTCATGGAAAATATCAAGACACAAATCGGCGGTTCGAAATATAGACGATACTATTTGTTCGACAGTATGCGATTTCTTGTACCATTTATAAGAGTAACATATAGCGATGAGAATCAAGGAGATATGCATCTACGTGTTCAGTCGCTGAAAAGAAAATTACAAGCAATGCAAGCGGCTGAAGAAAATCCTCGGAAGATGTTTTTACTAAGTTTGGTACCAGATGTGAAGAACTTGACGGACGAAAATATGAGGTCGCTGAAGGTGGAAATTACGTCACTGGTGCAGAAATTTCACGCGATTCAAAGCGAAAAATCCAATGTAGCATCAGGACCCGAGCAATCAGAAGTAAACCAGCCAAGAACGCAAGTGGTTTCCCCTCTTGTTGTGAATGAGGCAAGGTCATTGTCTCCGGTGAGCCCCGATGATTCCGACTCCGATGACAGTGACGACGACGATTTACCGGTACTAGTGTTATGAGCGGGACCTGATCATGAGTACCTGCGATTTATATACGGAAATGAACTTTATGATATAAATTTAACTTACGAGTAATACTGATACGGTTGTAAATGGAACACACGGGCAATTATTTTACGTGATAATAATATTGTGACAACAAAATTTTTAATGTAGGTACTAGTAGCTGTTGTATAAATCCAAATTCCTAATAATTATCAATATTTTAATTTAGGTATCTTTTAAGATTTTAAAATACTCCTATCAATTTTGCACCAGCGATAAAAAAATATTTAAGTCTCTTTTCTAAACCCGGTAAATTGTAATTTTATAATGAAAGGATATTTTTAATTTGTGGTATTTTTTTTTTATTATTATTAGTAATTTTAAATCAACGAAATGTCATGTATAACATTAAGTAACTATAATAATATAAACAAGTTTTTATTTGTCAAATATAAATTAGATTAGTAGTATGTGAGTATATTTAAAAGTATATAAACTGTAGTTGTAAGTTACTGTAAGCATTCAGTTCAAACGTATTTGTTTATTATTCAAATTATTAATAATAGATGTATTATTTAGATTTAATTTGAAAGAATTTATGACCAAAATGTGAATAGATTTTAATGTTCCATATTTTTTTTTAATTATTATATTGTAATAGTAAAATAAAAGGTTCAAACAATAATAAAGAGGATTTAAAACAACAAAAAAACAAACACTTAAAACAAAATAAAAGTTATTTAAAAGTTCTAAGTATTAGGTTAACAAATGAACTATACTATAGACTATAAAATTATAAAAAAATTAATGTGAAAATCAGTATTTTCTGTGTATTACGTAACTATGTTTAGAGGACAGTAAGTTTTATTAAACAATTTAAATTACTTAAACATTTTTCAGATCTTATTGAATTATATTGAATTCAAGACTGGTTAAAATTAGTAAGCTTTATATAATTATAATTTAATTAAACTCTATAGTTTATATTATGTAAAACTTGAATTGTTTTGTGAACTGTTTTCTACTTTTGCAATACTTATTAATTTAAGTTTCTACTTTATTAAGATTTAAATTACTGTAAGTGAAGGTATTTTTAATAGGTCATATGTAGGTCTTACGTGTTAAGTTCAGGCCATTAGCCTCAGATTGGCTTAAGAAATGTGTAGAACTAAGTAAAAAGTGTGTAAGAATACTTACTAATGTAATGAAGTACACTTAATTATAATTCCGAATTTAATTAAATTTAATGTACGGAAAAGATACACTATCTTAAAATACTATGAATAAACTTATTATGAACTTAAAAACCTTTTTTTATTTATATTTCATTGTTACTTAGCTAACTAAGCCAAGTTATTCAGGTATTTTCATACATTTTCTGCCACTGTCTATTTAATTTAGAAGATTTTGGTAAATTCCACCACTAAAGGAATAAAATAGGGGATGAAAGTTTGTATAAATCTTCTTAGATTTTGGACTGATTGAACTAAATTAAACTAAAGTAAAGGCACAATAAACCATACCTAATTAGTAATAATACTTTTTAATGATATTTAAGCCGCAGGCAAAAGCTAGTTCTATCAATACTTTTCAAAAAAAAAATAAAAAAAAAACATCTTCATTATTCATGAGATTTGAGTTTCTTTTAGTCGTTAGCTATGAATTATTTATGAAAGTATTCCAGCGACCCCTAGTAATAGCGTCCCGAGGATACGTCACACCCTTCATGCTGCACGTGACGTCATAACGACGACAGCATCGATTTCCATTGTCCTTGAATAAGAAGTCTGGAACGTTGCCAAGTGGAGCACAGTCGTTAGTCTAGCCTGACTTTCATTCTTACTAGACCGGCCTTATTTTACTTGTTCAAATGTTATGGCGCGGTGCGAATGGCGGTCAGTGTCTGGCGTGTCTGGTGGCAAGCAATCAGTGCGTTAAGCGACCTTTGACACGGTCATTACATAGATGAGTATTCGCTTAGTGGTATTTGAGCTGAGCGTCTCCGCGTTTCGGCGGCCGTTTGCGATAAGGCAATATCTGTTGAACAGATTTTCATAGAGTTTTCACCAATAGATCGAACAACTGTCGGAAAAGGTTTCAGTATATTATTTTTTAAGGTTTCGCTCATCAAAACTGAGCGTTTTAACTGAGCGTCTCCGCGTGTCGAAAGGCAGCACAATAGTCGGTCCCGGCCGTGCTGACAAGTACGCTGACCCCGTAACTTCGTATCACCTAACAGCCGATTTTTAATAATTGAATAAATAATTCATAAATCATTATTTTTTCCCCGGACTTCAAGGAATATTATTAAAGAAGAATTAGTGAAATCGGTTCAAACGTTAACATTTTTATATACAGATAGACAGGTCTTAAAGCATGTCTAAAATGACCTACAATCTATACTAGACGATAAATAAATCGCTGTATGGAATTTTATTCGAATCCAAAGGTCTTAATTTGATTGATGTGCGACCCGCGTCCTACTGAAATCTCTGTTTATTATACCTACTCGTACTATGCTTTATAATTATAGGCGTAAAGATATATTCATGATACCGATTTAAAATAAAGATTACTAATTGCCTTAATTAATTAAATTCAATATGTATGTTACCAAACAGACCACTGTGGAGAAAATTCCAATATAAATTAGAAAAGTCCTAAAATCAACTCCTTGCCCGACCTAGCGATTAAATGACAAAGACAATTATTAGGTAGTAACTTTTCTAAATAAAGTCCTCTCGCTACTTCTGACTGTGTCAGTACAAAATAACCTAAAGACCTGCTAAAAGGTTTCGTATATGATTTTCACCAATTGATAGAGCAATTCTCCAGAAAAGTTTAAGTGTTAATTGCTTACGGTTTCGCTCATTAAAATTAAAAGATATTTAAAGCAGAAAATCTTTTTATATTATGACCACATTTATAAGACCTGAAATCATTTCATGTAGCTAGCTGTTAACTATCGCAAGTACCTTTTCCTAGGCCGGACAAAGCCGGGGCGCCTCGCTAGTGCAGTATAAAGAGCTTGTCAATGTGTGTGCATCGTGTTTCTGTAAGATGAGGGATCGATAGAGCGCGTGTTGAGATGCACTCCACAGCATCAGTGTGTGCGTGTGTTGAACCTGCGCGCGCAGCGACCTCTCGCGACCACTGCACCTGCACCTAACCTTCAAGATATTTAAGTTCGGGTTTATGAATTATATTTCAAAATTGTTTAACTATGAATGCTAATAATTGTAAGAATGAAGGCATTTTAATTTTGTAATAGTTTTTGTTTATTTTGTTGTATGTTACAAAAACTATTCAAAATAATGAATTGAAAGATTTCTTAAGGAACTGACCTAATTAGCAACATTTACTAACTTTAATAAGTTTTGTCTTAGTGACCTATTTACTAGGAAGATCCTCATTCTTTAAAATGATTATATAGGGACAGATGAAAGAAAATGCAAATTCAAAGAAAAAATCAATTTATTCGACAGTAGTTTTACTCGTTATGTTGTTATTCGCTAAATTCACCACTTAAGAATATTGATCTTAAAAACTACTTAAAACTAATACATATAATTGAATGTTTGATTAATATTAATTATTTAATGATTACATATTATGTTCTTAATTATAAACTCGTCCTGAGCTCCTGTGATAGCTCCTGTTAGAGGAGCGGGCACATTGACACTTGTTATTATGAATTGAAATTATGATGTTGTGACACCACAGATTAAACTAAATATTAAAAACAAACAATTTCTTTAAAGGGAACTTACAACTGAATCTTAAACAAATCAGACTTAAACATGATATAATTAAAGTATGATTGTTTCAATCGGTCCATGTGGTGGTTGTGGTGGGAAGAATCCCCTGTACCGTTCAAATTCAATCATCCTGGGCCAGAAGTTCCTGGACATCACGAACGAAAGCATGGAGCGCTTCACTCGCACCACAACAGCCCGGTTGTCGCTGTCCTTGGGGCGCAGCATCCCCGCCGTCAGCCTGATGCCAGTCCTGCGGCGGCAGTAGTCCACCACAGCAGCCGTCGATATGAAGAATGAGCGGCAGGATATATATGTGTGAGGGCTCCCGGCGTCCACCATGATGAAGGCCATCTCGGGCGCGCGGCTGTAGCAGTGCTTGGTCCTCGGGCGGCGCCTATATACTTGTGGTTCGTTGGAGGGCCCCGCCAGCGACTGCGGTACAGCCCTCGAGGGGCCGGCGACGCCGTACAGCGGTACACCGGAGGAGCTCGAAGGAGCCGAAGCGGCGCTATAATATGACTGAAGGTCATTCATTAAATCCGTTGTCCGGTTGTCGAATTCGATGATCGCTTTTTGCAACGCATCTGACTGCCTCTTTAACTCAAGCAGACATGTGATGAGGCTGTTCACGTCGTCGGGGTCGAACGTAGCTGGTGAGATTCTGCACAAGGCATCGGCCACTAGTTGATTATTCATGTTGCCGATACAGAGCGCCCGCTGGCGTCGCGCTGGTAAAATGAGAGAACGCGGCGGCCGCCGTTGCTTATGTGGGAAGCATGCGCACAGCGCGCACCGTCCCACGTCGACGAGCTACAATCGGAGACTGGGCCCAATAACAAACATTTGATTCCTCTTTCATATTAAAATCACTTGAGTTGACAAAACTTCTCTCAAGTATCTAAAATAACAGTGTAATCAAACTATTCCCACTATTATGATAAATGCCAAAGTTTGGGAGGATGAACGAGGAGCATAATATAATTATGTACATATGTTTATAATAATGTTTATTTTTTTATTTACGTCAAAATCTGCTGAACGGATTGAATTAAAGACGCAGTAAATTAAAAGCCTAGTTTATTTTTAAGTCAAGAATATTTTTTCACGCGTATGAAGTCGGTTAAAAAATAATATTTTCCCTTTCTTTATTATTTATAAACAATCCAATTCACTTTTTTTATTGACAATAAAATCAAATTAATTCATGATTATCAAAGGCATTTTAATTTAAGATTTAATCACATGCTTTTTACTCGCATTTTTAATATAACATCGACCTTTATACAGAAGAGAGTTTGTTCACCCGCGAGGTGAGCTGGTGATCCAGTTCACTTGTCCTTGAACCAGAGCTCTGGAACGTTGCCAAGTGGAACACAAGCTAGTCTAGACTGAGTTTCAGTCTAACAACGCTTGCACTTTTACTTGGTGAATTCTTATACTGTCTCTGTAGCCATGAAACTTACTAGTGAGGCTAGGCAGTGAGTACGATTGAATCAGTTTTGTATTACGTATCTCAGTTGACAACTTGTGTACGTCTAATTGGTCACTATGGTCATCTTCATTTGGCACCTTCACCTGTCTTAAATGTGGCCGCGGTTGCCACTCCCGCATAGGCCTTTTGAGCCACGTACGAAAGAGAACGAATTCTACCTGACCCCACGTTAATCAACTTCAATACGTGAATATGGTTAATGACTTAATTCAGTACATTGCTGCTTTAACGTAACGTGTTATTAAATTTAATCTGAGCGTGAAAACAATGAACATCATAGTGGCATTAAAATAGTTGTAGTGGTAACAGCCAGCCAGTTCGCAAGTTTAAGAAAGAAAATTCTAAGTTCGCAACAGTAGCCTGAAACTAGGACATAAATGCGAGTGGTGAAAGGTCGTTCACTAAAATTAAATATAAAATCTATAACATGTCATCAACATTGTAATAAACGTCGAACATAGGGTAAACACAAAAAATATTAAAGCAGAAAATTGTGTGTGAAAAATAAATATGTTTGAGATATGCATCCAAATATAATCATCATATCAATGAACAAAATAACTCTTATTATTCAATCACTTCAACATTCTACCCCTGAAAACACCGAAAAGATATTTCATATATATCTTCTTTGGTATAAAACGGGGGCTCCAGGACGCGTCCGGAGCCCCGGCATTCGGCTGCATCCCCCGCACCCCGCACTGCATACGCGCAATACCCTTCGTCTCGCTTCCGTACCACCAGTTACAAAAGTGTTGAGCAATTAAATATTCATTACTTTGATACAGTTTCGAGTGAAAATAAGTAAAAGTGAATCAATGTTTAATATTATAAATACGTTAGTTTATTTTCTTCCACGGCTTTACAACGGTATCGACTTTGATGAAATATAGCATGAATAACATTTTATTTCAGATTTAATTGTACTCAAAGTATCCTGAAGCCAAGCGGCATGCTTTATGAAGCTTATATATTTAAGATAGTATGAAAAAAAACATCCAAAATTATTTAATTTGCCTAGGTTGAAAGTTACTCTCTGTATAAGCACGGTGAGACACGCGACGTTGTTATGACGCGTTCTCTCCACGTGTTGTTCTGAGGTCACGTCCCTAAACTCTTATTCAAGGACGAACGAGGTCGTTAACACCGAGCCCTTCGTACCGAACTGTGACGTCACAAAACCGCCCCTAACATCAGCTGGAGAGATTGCGTTCTTTTAAGAAATATTAAGATAACCATATTAACCATGTCAATTCTAATTACCGCATTTTTCGTCATCATTAGAACAAGTAATATTTTACGACTAAATACATAATAATAAAACAGTAAAAAATATAAATATAATTAAAATAAGTCATTATTAAATATATCTCAAAATATTTTATGCAAGTCCCCAACCGACAATCGGCCACCGTGGTGGACTCAAGGCCTAACACCTTCCTCGTTCAGGAGGAGAGCCTTGCCCAGCAGTGGCAGTGCCAGTTTGTCAAAGCGCCTGGAATATGGCAATAGGCTAACCCTCTTATTCATAAACACACTATAAACCTATTTTAGTTAAAAAGCTGTTTTTTCTTTTTTATTTCGCTAAGGAGTGAAAGAAACAAAACACTTTATAAGCCACTCATAACTTCATATATTTTTAGGAATAAGAGGGTAAGATTACATGGGAACCAAAGTCAGAACGTGAAAGTATTTCATACACCTCTGCTAATATCTTGGAGTATAAAGCGTGATGCTTTAAGTATGAATAATAAATCATATCCTGTAACAAGTTTGTAGGTGACTGTACTTGCATCAGGTAGTCTAGATAAATCTGTACTAGTGAGTCTGTGTCGATCAATACCAGGTCGTCGCCTCTGCGCGGTCTGTTGCGCCCTCATTGAAAATTAACATGGGCGTTAGTTGCAATAAAAAAAAAGTCGTGTCGAATTAATGAATTATTTTAAAGTAGATAAAATAAAAGTAGAACAAAGAGTATAATATAATGTATTTAACCAGATTTTTAAATTAAATTATGCTGTCCCAATGCTGGGCAAAATTTTTTCCCGAAAATTCCACTGGTTTTTGAGATTTACTGTCTTCCAGATGGGAAATTATTATCTTCGCCTGAATGAAATTATTTTTATTTTCTGACCGTAGTTACTGAAATTACAGAAGAAAATATTTTCTTCCGCATTAAAAAGTCATAATTTCATTATAATCATCATTATGGTTTTGGTCCCAAAATCCCAAGTTTTAGACCAAAACCAACCAATAACATGGTACATAAGTTAAGCGTGTACATTCGTTGATTCATTATTATAAATAAAGAAATTATAAAAAAAAAGTTTCCGACCTGCACGTGGTGAACGACCCTGAAAAGAAAGGCGGAAGTCTCAAAGAGTCTCTAAATCGGGGAGCCTTTTTAAAATAATACTCACTGGAATTGTAAAGATGGAACGACGATAAGTCTAACATTATTTCAATCCTTTTTAAATAATTAAAATTTTAAGTATACGTTTTACATCAGGCGCGACTTGAGCTGGTGACCTCATGGTGTCTCATGCATCGAGTGCACTTGTCCTTGCACAAGAGCTCTGGAACGTTGCCAAGTGGAACATAGCTGCTAGTCTAGACTGACTTTCAGTCTAACAACGCTTGTACTTTTTACTTGATAAATCCTTTTTACCTAATAATTCTGTGAAAGGTGGTGAATACATAATTATATGTATAACGAGATTTCTAATGCGACATGGGCTAAGCACTTTTGAGTTTTTCAATAGTCATAAGCATATACCCGACAGCAGTGAGCGTGGCGGGACGGTAGCGTGGCGGGAACGCGGCGGGACCCGAGCGGTATGATGTTATGACGGAAGCTAGTATTGAAACTAAATTAAATTATGATAATTTAAGGTAGTTAGGTAACGTCATTGTGACTCTTGCCACGAGTTATATTAGTGGGTCATATTACTGTAGCATCGTAACATAATAATATAAAGTCTAGAAAAGAAAGATAGCTAGAGATGCACAGCGCTCGTCTTACATAGTTACAAGCTTATTTAGAAAACATCGCAATGAGATATAATTACTTATCGCAAGGTTTCTAGTCACTCTGGCGTCTACGGGCCAGTTTCACAGCTCCTGACTAATTGTTAGATCAGCTATCTGCTAGGTAAACTTACAACAAATATATAAAAACAACTACCGAAAATCTATCTTGGTATCTTTACATAAGTGGTGAAACTAGGTTTAAGATGTTCGGGTCGCCCGAAGGCCTTTGAAGCGGCTTAACGGCTATTGCCAAATGTAACTACCGTAAGCTTCTGCTAACTTGCTCTTAAAAGTACGAAAACGCTCAGCTCACATATCACTATAGTAAGACACCTTAACAAACCGCCTTGAAAATGCTCACTATATTTACGAAGTAACTAATAATTCTGTCTGTTTTTAAAATAAAATAGCTATACCAAAAATGCCATCGTCATCTGCATAACCCTGCAAATCAGTAATGTTTTAAACTCTGAGTTTTATGCATATACCTTCGTCACGCGCGAAAATTGCATCCAAGACTCTCTACTAAGTTTTTGGACTATTAATCAGTTAGTCTGTGAAATGATTACAACGGGTTGCTTTACCAACTGATCCATTACCAAGCGGAGAGCTCAGCTGATTTCGGCCATAACAACTTCAGAAAATATAATAATATGTATCTTTCCCTTCCGGTCTCTGCCTACACCTATAGGACTAAGGCGGGATTTCAAGTGCAAGCGTTGTTAGACTGAAAGTCAGGCTAGAACCAGCTGTGTTCCACTTGGCAACGTTCCAGAATTCTTATTCAAGGACAAGCGAACTCGACGAAAGAGACACCATGACGTCACCTAACTGCATTTAATTATCATAAATTAATTTAGTTTCAATGTTAGCGCAATGCTAGCTTCCGTCATAACATTATACCGGTCTCGTCCCGCCGCGTTCCCGCCACGCTACCGTCCCGCCATGCCGCACGTCTGGCGGTCAGGTGACCATTCCACTAGATGCATAACTATAGCGAAAATAACTTTGAAAGCAGAAAAATGATAATTTTGAGAGATTTTGTCCGGTTTCCAAATGTTTTCGACTTTGACGACAATTTTTTTCGCGCGTCCATAAACGCTTAATAAAACTTTGCTTTCATAATTGTTAATGTAAAATAATAAATTATTGAACATTTATATTTATTTTGATGATTATAACACCTGTCCGCGTTAATCCCTGTTTAATATTTGACAAAGAACGCGCAACGCGTAAGTTGCTAAAGTAGTTATTACCTACTAATGTGTTCTTTTGGCTAAAATAGGATGGCTTGAAAAATTTCCTCATGATAACTCTCAACTATAATCGAGCATTAAGCACAGACATAAGTAATTATTTAATTATATGTTTTCATGTATGTCGAAAGTACTTATTATTAATGTTATTATTGCATGCCAAACAATGGCAAAACGTATAAAAAAGTTTTAACATCTCTTTTTCCACATTAGTCCCGCCGCGTTCCCGCCGCGCTACCGTCCCGTCACGCTCCCCGCACGCCTTACAAAGTAATCAATAATTGGGCGTTAGGCGATCACGTGACCATTGCACTCGATGCATGTATAACTATAGCGAACATATCTTCGGATGCAGGAAATTATAATTTTGAGAGATTTGGTTCAATTTTGTTTTTTTATCTCTTCCCAATACTTTTGTTTCAGCGTTGATCTCAAATAAGTTTTATATTATTTTTATTTATTTACTTATGGAGGTCCAACAGCTTATTTTTATCTGACAATATTATTAATTAAGTTATAGACAGCCAATTACAGGTTCTCACTAATAACATTAAGATAACCGTTACACACCTTTTTTTAAATACAAATAAAATAAATCACAACATACAAAAAATAGTAGGTATATTTATTTATTTAAACATCTGTCCAAGTAATTCCTGTATTAAGTTTGATGAAAATCTTGTAACGCGTAAGGGAAAGAAATATGAATATTAAAACGTTTTTACGTTGATTTACAAAAGTTGTTACTACAATGTTTCTGATCTCTGGGCACGATAATTGGAATATGACTATATTATACAATTTTAGATATAGAGACATAATAGACATATAGCATTATATAAAGACATAATGTAATTTTATTGATTTATTTTATGTATGTTAGTTAAAATTATTGCATGCCAAACAGTGGCAAAACGTAACAAAGAAAGTCTTTGTTAAGATCTTTGTATCCATTTTTGTCCCGCCGCGTTCCCGCCACGCTACCGCCCCGCCACGCTCACCGCACGACTTACAAACTTAATCGTTGACCAGTCTACTAGACTAATAAAGAAACGTACCCCAATTTCATACATTCGCGACACTCTTCTACTTCACAAGATTTTTATTATTTTTAGGCAGATTTGTATCCAAATTCAATCAATGTCAAGCATTTGATGTAATTTTATAGTATAAGTAAGCGACCTATCACCACGCAGGTAAACAAACTCCAGGCTACATTATTGAGAACCGTGAAGAACTCTTGTCAAACTCCTCATCTCACGTCGTACGCACTGTCAGTACTCAGGTCATACCCCCAGAGACAGAGTAATATTTTATCAAGTAATAAGTGCAAGCGTTGTTAGACTGAAAGTCAGTCTAGACTAACAGCTGTGTTCTACTTGGCAACGTTCCAGAGTTCTTATTCAAGGACAAGTGAACTCGATGCAACAGTTATCACGACATCTCCTAGCTGCATTTAATTATCATAAATTAATTTGGTTTCAATATTAGCACAATACTAGCTCCCGTCATAACATTTTAGCGCTCGCGTCCCGCCGCGTTCCCGCCACGCTATCGTCCCGCCACGATCACCCCTGTCGGGTATATTCTAATGACTATTGAAAAACTCAAAAGTGCTTATGTTGAATTAGAAATCTCGTTATATTTAATAGTGTGCACCACCTTTCACAGAGGTAGTATAATATTTCATCAAGTAATAAGTGCAAGCGTAGTTAGACTGAAAGTCAGTCTAGACTAGCTGCTGTGTTCCACTTGGCAACGTTCCAGATCTTCTTTCAAGGACAATTTAAATATATGCAAGAACCTTAGACATAAGCACGATGACGACACCAATGTTTATATCCTAAAAACATCGTGACATTTAAAAAACCTTCTCCTTATGAAAGCGCTGATCTGTTTTGTTCTAAATAACTTTTCAATAATGTAGATATTATAATAAATATAATCATTTCATCCCTCTTGGAATGAGGGCACTGTTAAGATCTCATGGCGACCATATTCGCCATACTCTGGCTCCGAGATGGATATATGATATCCAGCTCGAAACCCAAACATTTCAGCGTTTAATAACAATTGCAACCAATTTTTAAGACCCAGTTCATTGCGAACACTTCATACTACACTCATAACATCACGCCTTATTCCCGAAGGGGGAGGCAGAGACCAAAGAACGCCTAGGCGTACTTGGTACGGTCCTCCTACAAGTTTCCCTAGCTTCATTCACATCCATACATCTACACACAAACATACATAATATCACGCCTTTTTCCCATGGGGGTAGGCACTGAAGCACAGACTAATTTACGCTACTTGGTACGATCCTTATAACCATCCCTTGCTTCATTCACATCCATACATCTTGTCATACATCATCATACATCATCATCATCATCATCATTGGCCTGAATACATCTATTGCAGATGATTAAGGTGGCGTCAGGTATGGTGGTGTATGTCATACAAAACAACTTAACATTTAATTAATTCGACAGGACTGTAAATTATATTGCAACTAACACCCACGTTAATTTTTAATGAGGGCGCAATAGCCCGCGTGGAGGCGACGACCTGGTATTGATCGACACAGACTCACTCTACAGATTTATCTAGACTACCTGATGCAATCAACTTACATACAAACTTGTTACAGAATATGATTTATTTATTTATGCTTACACGCTTGGACTTACAGCAAGGAACTATCAGAGATGCATGAAATACGCTCGAGTTTCTACATTTCATTTCCAATGTAATATTCGAATCTACTATGAGATACTGGGATTGTTATCAACTCCAGGTATATTATGAAGCTGAAGAGTTTGTTTGTTTGTTTGTTTGAACGCGCTTATCTCAGGAACTACTGGTCCGATTTGAAAAAAAATATATTTCAGTGTTAGATAGTCCGTTTATCGAGGAAGGCTATAAGCTATATAACATCACGCTTCGGTCATTAGGAGCGGAGTAGCAACGAAAAATGTTACAAAAACGGGGAAAATTATGACCCATTCTCTCTTCGGTGACACAAGCGAAGTTTCGCGGGTCAGCTAGTTAATAATATACTTTCTGTCATTTAGACCAATAGTGTTTGGCCCGACCTAGGGATCGAACACGAGACATCGTGATCATCATTTTTGTAACCCTTTACTGTCCTACTGTTGGGCAAGGGTTTCCTCCCAAACGAGGGAAAGGTTTTGCCTTGAGTCCACCACGCATAAAGTTTATTTTTTTAATTTTAAAGTTATTATTATATTCGTATATTATTATAAATGGTTGTTCTGGGTCTTATTATTATTTGTGTAAGACGTTACAAGATTGAAACACATCGCAAGAGTGTGAAGTATATTAAAGTTTTTGTGCTGCTATTTAAGAGATGAACCGATTTTGATTACAATCATGTAGATAAGCATGGTTGTAATAAAAGTACTTAATCAAAACCTGATATTTTTTTTTTCATTAACTGATGTCTGGATTCCATAAAGCGCTAGGATCTACGGATGCGGGCGGTATCGCACGGCTCAGGTGGTTAAAAACAAATAATTTATTTTTGTACTAATAAAAAAACACGGTAATTAAAATTGTCATGTTAGAGTTTTCTAAACAGTTCTGAAAATAACGTAATCTCTCCAGCTGATGTAAGGGCGGTATTGTGACACAGTTCGTTACGAAGGGCTCTGTGTTATCGATCTCGTTCGTCCTTGAATAAGAGTTTAGGGACGTGACCTCAGAACAACACGCGGAGAGAACACGTCATAACAACATAGCGTGTCTTACGATTACACAAACAGAGGGTTACTTTCAACTAAGGCAAATAAAGCAATTTTGAATGAATTTTTTGATACTATGTTAAATGTTTAAACATCATAAAGTATGCCGCGTGACTTCAGCATACTTCGGGTAAAATAAAATTTTAGATAAAATGTTATTCATGCTTTATCTCATCAAAATCAGTACAGTTGCAAAGCCCTAGAAGATTACAAACTCACGCACTTATAATATTAAACATTGATTCACTTTTACTATAAAATATGTGTGAAATTATTAAATATTAAAATTTTAACACTTTTGTATCTGGCGGTACAAAAGCTTCCGGAATATTCTATCGAGAGAGGAAGGGTCGTGGCGTATTGCGTATATTTATGAGCTAGTGCATCTGTGCGCGGGGTGCGGGGCGCGGGGGATGGTGCAATGATGGATCGATGCAGCCGAATGTAGGGCTCCGGTCCCGTCCGGCAGCCTCTGTTTATAACCTAAAATGTATTTTATACTTTTCGTAAAGGGGTAGTTTAAGTAGTACGAAATGCTTAACACATTTTTGGCCTAGTAGACAATACCATATTTGGATACATATCTTAAAATCGTTTTCTGAGGTACAATTAGCGGTAGTTTATCTCTTCCATAGCGATTAAACTCATATAAATATGACAGTTAGAATAGATAAACTACCGCTAAATGTGCCTCAGAAACTGGACATTAAACATACCAAATTTTCACGCACTTTTTTCTAAAATATATTTTTATTCTGTGAATTCTTAAATATATTTTTATTCTGTGTTTACGAGTAAATTTGCCAATTATTGTATTGTTGATAACATGTTATTGTACAGTAAGTGACCTATAACCACGCGCCTTTGCAAACTCCAGGCTACCGTTGAGAACTCAGAGATACTCGTCAAAGTCAAACTTGCGAGCTGATCTACATTCGTACTCACTACCACTCAGGTAATGCCTACAAAGACAGTATAAGTTATCAAGTAAAAAGTGCAAGGTTGTTAGACTGAAAGTCAGGCTAGACTAGCAGCTGTGTTCCACTTGGCAACGTTCCAGAGCTCTTATTCAAGGACAAGTGAACTTGATCACCAGCTCACCTCACGGGTGAACTACCTCTCTTCAATATAAAGATTAATGTTGTTTCGAAAATACGAGTAAAAACGCATCTAACATATCGAAAATTAAATACGTTTAATGATCGTAAATGAATTTGATTTTATTATCAGACAATTTTTACTTCCGCCCAGAATTCGTCCGCGTGAACGCCATTTCGGCTTAAAAAGTGATGGCTATAAACTACATATTATCTGTATATCCCATTGTAATCTATTCAGCAGTTTGACGTGATTGACTAACAAACATAATAGGTATATTAATGTATTATAAACATACGAAACTTTCGCATTTTCAATGTAAGTAGATAAAATTTTATTCTAGCATTAAAATATAGTTGAACAAGCCTTAAGAACCTAGGTGATTTCAATATCATAAGAATCGAATGTTTGTGTTATCGAGAGCAGTCTCTAATTGTGTCTCGTGGACGTGGGACGGTGCGCGCTGTGCGCATGCTTCATACGTAAGGAAAGCCCGTTGCCGCGTTACTGCCATTTTACTAGCGCTACTCTAGCCGACGCTTTGTACCGTCAACATGAATAATCAACTAGTGGCCAATGCCTTGTGCATAAACCCACCCATTACATTCGATCCCGTGGAGGTGAATATCTTTATAAGGGACTTGATGGAGATAAAGTTGCAGTCAGATGAGGTGCAGAAGAAGGTCCATTTATTGGAAGAAATGGCTGCAGACTTGAAAAATGACCTGGAGGCATTTTACAGCATCGCGCCGGCCGAATCTAGCTCCTCCGGTGCATCACAAGCGTCGGCCTCACACGTCGCGCCGAGTACCTCGAGCGCTGCTGTACCGGAGTCCGCGCCGGCGGGACCCTCCGTTGCTAACAAGGCGGTGCACCGAGTGGAGCGCCGCGTAGCTAATTCCAAGAGCTGCGGCTGCTCATCCCCGGACATGGCGTACATCATGGTGCATTCCAGGAACTCTGAGATATACGTATCTCGCCAGCAGTACTACTTGTCAACGACGACGGTAGCCAAGTACGTGCACAAGAGGACCGGTTACAAGCCTGTGGTGGGCTTGCTGCTGGCGAAGCCTCCTCGCAAGTTCAAGGCAGTCGTGGTGCGAGTGAAGCCAAGTGTACTACCCTTTGTGATGGCTAAGAACTTCTGGCGGAAGGGCGTTGTATACCGTCGTTTTAAAGGAAAGCTCCCAGAACTACTGCCGACTCACCCAGAAGCAATGTCGGAATAAAATCATTATTCAATATATTCATTGTCTATAATAATCCGGAAATCGTAATGTATTCTTAGATTAAGATGTGTATTCATGTGTCATTTTTATCTGATAAGAAATTGTTTGTTTTTAATATTTAACTTGATCGATCTGTTTTGTCACACCATTATAATATCGATTCATAATAACAAGTGTAGAGGTGCCCGCTCCTCAAACGGGAGTACTTTAAGCCGAGTTAATAATTAAGAACATATAATATGTAATAATTAAATTTACAAATAATAAACAAAAAATCAATCATATGTATTAGATTTAATTAGTTTTTAAGATCAATATTCTTAAGTCGTGTATTTTAGGAATACTGTAAAATCTAATCTTTTGTCAAATAAATGGCTTTGTCTTTGAATTTGTATTTTTATTTAATCCTTTTATATTGATTCACTTAACCAATCAGGATATATATTAGTTCGTCATCCGATTACATTCGCGTTTTAACTTACTTCAAACAAATAGGAAAACACTTAGTCAAAAGTACGAAAATGTTGCTTAGTAGGTCAGTTTCCTAAGAAATCTTTCAATTCATAATTATTAGTTTTTGTAACATACTACAAAATAAACAAAAACTATTTGAAAATTAAAATGCCATTCCATTATTAGCATTTATAGTTACACAATTTTAAATATAATCAAATCTAACTTAAATATCTTGAAGGTTAGGTGCAGGTGCAGTGGTCGCGAGAGGTCGCTGCGCGCGCAGGTTCAACACACGCACACACTGATGCTGTGGAGTGCATCTCAACACGCGCTCTATCGATCCCTCATCTTACACAAACACGATGCACACACATTGACAAGCTCTTTACACTGCACTAGCGCCCCGACTTTGTCCGCCCTAGGAGGAGGTACTCGCAATAGCTAATTGTTTTGTTAAATTATTTCAAATCTTATAAATTTAGTTGGACGAATGGATGACAGACGAATAAATTTACAGTATTAAATATCGCTCAGTTTTGATTGCGAAACCTTGATTAATAAAATACTGGAACATTTTTCAACAATCGCTTTATCTATAGGTGATAACTCTATGAAAATCCGATACTCGGAGACGCTTAACTAAAATTCCACAAATAGTCCAGTGCCAAAAGCCTTCAGCTTCTCATCCTTTTTTTTATTTAGTTCTCATAACTTATCAGCTACAACTCATCTATGTAATGACCGTGTCAAGGGTCGCTTAACGCACTGATCGTTTGCCAACAGACACTGACCGCCATTCGCACCGCGCCATAACATTTGAACAAGTAAAATAAGGCCAGTCTAGTAAGAATGAAAGTCAGGCTAGACTAACGACTGTGTTCCACTTGGCAACGTTCCAGACTTCTTATTCAAGGACAATGGAAATCGATGCTGTCGTCGCTATGACGTCACGTGCAGCATGAAAGATGGGACTTCGCGCTGGGACACTGTTACAAGGGGTCGCTAGAACACGTTCTTTTCATAACGTGAATTACACACAGCGAGATAAATAAACTCAAATCTTCATAATAATACGATGACGGTAATAAAAATTTAATTTTAAAAGAATTTCGCTGTTACTGTTGCAATTAAAATTTAAAAATGGAAAATAAACCTTTGATGCCCGGTTTCTGAGGAACATTTAGCGGTAGTTTATCTATTCAAAAGCGTTTAAACGCTATTAAATAGATAAACTACCGCTCAATGTACTATCGAACCAACTGAATCATGACCCATTTTGTCGATAATTCGCTTGACACCGTCAAAACAGTAAGAATTTCATATTTATCGTCAAAGTGGCACTTAGGACATTTTAAACATGCATACGACTGTGTTATGATGTATTACGACTACAGACAACTTTGACCTTTGTTATTACAGTACGTAGATACGTTTTCGATAAATCACTCTTAATTTGAATCTAGAATGTTAATAGTCTAAACTCTTTTCACTACGAAAAAACCTATTTGTGTCAAATATCAAATAGCACGTCATTTAGAAATCTGTGAAACGATTAGGGTAACCATTATAGTCATTGCCCATCATACAGTGATTGCCAATGTTAAGGAATAATACGTTTATCTTAATTTCTAAAGTAACCAGTTCAAATTAATTGCGATATATGTCACTTTTAGAATATTGGTAACATTTTTAAATTATTTATAGAACTCATGTCCGACGTTTTTGCGACAGGTGTGTAGTTCGAAAAGAAAAAGTAAGTTTGTTGCAATATTTGTTAAGGATAACACATTTGAATTAACAGTATTCGCTAGTATTTCTTGTTTTTAAGTGTTTTATATTGAATTAGTATAAAGTTATTGAATTTGTTTCATTTCTTTGGATTGATGTTCTTTTAGAAAGAATATTTAAGTTGCGTTTATAATAGAGTTTATGTCAATGTTTTACTAAATAAAGATACTATTGCCAAAATTGTGTATCAATTCCTTAACCGGGTAATAACTATGCTGGTTACCCTATATTATTTTAATTTTTATAGTAACATTATTTCCTTTAATGGCCGAATAAACCATGTCCTGAGTGGGTATCGAACCCACTCCTGACGCGTCGCAGTCGTAACATCAACCCACTACGCCACGGAGCCTGTTGAAAACGGTAGCAAAACATTATTGTATTGGCGCACAAAGATTTGTCGCAATAATGACAGATAACAAATTCATTACCAAGGAAACGTAGAATCAAGCCAATTTCGACCTACGCGTGTATAGACGTGTTTTAGAAAATGAGCACATGGTGGGTCATGATTCAGTTTGTTCGATAGTACCTCAGAAACCGAGGGTAAGAGACTTGGAGTCTATACTAGCCATGTGTTACAGTTCTCCATGCTCTTACTCTAAACCATTACAATTATATTTCTTAACTATGTGAGATCAGTTTTATATATACATATACAATGAATATAGAACGAAAAAATATATAAGGGTTATAGTTATACCGCTCAGGGAAAAATTGCAGATAACTAGTCCGTCTAGTCCGATAGAAAGAGTGAGCGCAAATGTATGAAAATAATTTAATAACCATCATATTCCCACTTCATAAGATAACCAATACTTAGCTTAGCCTTTTTTCCAAGCTATGTTGGAGTTGGCTACCAGCCTCACCGGATGCAGCTGAATACCAGTGTTTTACATGGAGCGACTGCCTATCTGGAATACTTATTACTGGTAAATAATTTATCCAATTCTTATTCATAAATTGAGAAACTAGCTCTTGTATTCTATTACTCTCCCTCTGACAGAATACAAAGATTATTATCTAAACCTAATGACAATGTTGATGTGATTAAAAAATAATAAGATGGATATTATAGACTTTATGATAGAAGTCCCCAACCCACAATTGGCCAGCGAGCTAGACTCAAGGCCTAACCCCTCCCTCATTACGGGAGGGGACCCTTGCCCAGCAGTGGGACATTAGTGGGTAAAATTTATTTATGATTTAAATATATATAGGTATATATAATAATATTAAGTTCGTTATAATACTTACTTATTAAGAACTAACTAAATATATTATAAATGAGGCCATCTGACAATCAAGTGATCTAGGAGTTAGCAAGTGTTAGGGACAGGTCTTTGCCCAATAAAGACTAAATAACAATGAAATGTTAATAAAAAAACAGTTTTAAGTTCATTGTAATGTAAGTTTATTCATAGTAGTTAAGATAATTATTGTACATGTCTAATATTTTATTATCCGTACATTCAATTAAGTATTTAAACTAATAATTGGTATGTATTATTATTATAACTTATGTATTTAATTAATAAATTCGCCAAGGTATATGTATATGTTTAATTGAAATAAATGTAAAAGTCATGAATTAACCTAAAAGTACTGACTTTAACATAAGTCAGTCACAAAATTAATACTTATTTCTAGTATGGTTTAATTCTTAACTATGCTTAAATAACTTACAATTTCAGTTGACATACTTTAAATGTACCAACATACAACCAATTTTAAATGTAATTATATGACCCCAAAGATACAAACAGTTCAAGGACAGTAAAGACTGTTTATACATAATGTTACACAATTTTATTTTATATGACTACAGAGTCTCGGACAATTACACGGCAAAGAACCTCACACATAAAAGCTCATTAGTACAACCTTAATATATTAAACAAGTATGTTCTAACAATAATATGATTAATATAAGTACCTTCAAGTGTTTCATATTACGTCAAAAGTTATACTCGTAGGTTAGTATTACAAAGTTTATTCCAAAATGCAATAAGGATTATTCGTTAATAATACACTTACAATATCTCCACCACTTCACTGTTATTATTTGCACGCCTGTTACGCGCACGCCGCGGTGGAACAGTGGCTTGCACTGCGACTTGCACTGTAGATGGAGGCTGTGCAGCCGGCTGCGGATCCGGCTGCGGATCCGCAGCCTGATCCGGCTGTGGATCCGGCTGCGGGTCCGGCTGCGGATCCGGCTGCGGATCCGGCTGCGGAGCCGGCTGCGGAGCCGGCTGCGGAGTCGGCTGTCTAGCCGGCTGTGGAGCCGGCTGTCTAGCCGGCTGAGGAGCCGGTTGTCTAACCGGCTGTGGCTGACTCATGACCAAAGGTGAGACAATTTGCAGTCTTGGCATAATCACTTCCACCGGTTCACACGTGGGAGCCGGAACAGATGCTGTACTTTGCATCTGGTGATACTTTTGTATCATTGTCAACATATCCATCTTCAGCGCCCTCATATTGCTGTCAGTCAATGTCGCCACATCTGGTACCAAACTCAGTAAGAACATCTTTCTTGGATTCTCTTGACCCTTTCGATTAAATATCAACTTACGTTTTATTGTTCGATAAGGTAGATGAATCTGCAGTTCATCATTTTTATTAGCGGTTGATGATTCCACAAACGGGATAATAAATTGCATTTTCTCGAACAAGTAGAATGGTTCGTCATCTGGACCAGTAAATTTGCCCCCGAGGTTTTTTATGAACTCTATTTTTGCGTTGCTCCATTTAAATTTGCAATCTGGAACTAAACAAAAAAATTAAATTGTAGTCTACTCAAGTGGTACAAAAAACAATATTTACTAAAATTTTACATTTAGATGACTATTATACGAAACGAATATTGATAATCTAATTTATGTTTATTAATTAATCTAATTTATGTTTATTAATTGAGTTTGATAGCAATTGTTAAACATAGCGCGAGGTGTGGACTAGTGAAAATTGATCTATTTTATATAAAAACGCCACTCAAAACAACATACACAATATATAAGTGATTGTAAGCACATAAAATTACTTACTTGTCCAGTTCATAATAGTGGCTATTTCTGCCCACGCTTTGTCCGTGATATCTTTATCTGTGTGTTCTACGATAAAGTTATTGTAGAGGCATGGATGCCGTTCCACTAGACTCACGAATTGAAGCATTTTGTGATGTTCAGGATTCATCGTGTTTTTCGCGTTAGCCATCGTGTCGGCGCACAAGCGCGACAGGGCGCTCCGAGTATCGTAACAGCAATGAACTTCTCAGTGCTCGCAAACATTGACGCGTTTCCGATATTACTAGATAAGATGTCTTCGTAAAGATAACTTACAATTTCAAAAAATACTTATATGTTTTCCTAAATAACACGCGATCGCAGTATACTATGTAGATGTCAATATGTAGATGATCGAAAAAATAATACAATTGAAATGACAAAAAGTAATTAAATTAACATTTTACACATTAACGTGTAAAAGAAGGCAAGCGTATTGCAAAATATATCGGACATGTAACCGACCCTGAAACTACTAATAACCATATTTTAAAAAAAATATTTGCTAACCGACTCGGGAATTGAACCCGAGGCCTTGTTATAAGCACACTAACCAATTAACTACAGTATCTTTATTTAAAAGAGTAAAAAACAGTCTCAGTTTCCAAAATTTCCGAAGTTTAAAACCGCCCGAAGTTAGTGCTCAAAAGTCGTACTTTTTGTTTGGCGCCACTGCTAGCGTCGCGGCACCCTGTTATTGATTACACCTGTGCAGTAAAAATAATTTAATAGTGGACATTAATTCTATAGACATAGGGTTCATATTTGATTGATAGCGTTCAACGCGCATGTTGCATCCTGCAGCCTCTATTGGTCCACGTCTAGTGCAACCTGCGCAACGCCGGTCATCAAGGGCCAAAGACATAGGAGTAGAGTCACGAAAGATTGCTGGAAGTGACTTCGAATTATAAATGAATGAAAATAATTTATTTCTCAAAAAAAATATTATAAATTTCCTCAGTTCGGGAAGAGATCCTTGCCCAGAAGTGGGACATTGATGGGTTAAAATTTATTTTGTTTATTTATTTTCTCATAAAAATTTTGAGCTATATTAAAATTTGAATAGCGACTGTAACCGAGCTAGACAAAAGCCTGTATTACGGTTATCAATGCTATCAACACTGGTGTTTATACATATTAGCGGTACTAATTAAATTATTTATATTGTTTACTAGATGACCCGCGCAACTTCGCTTGCGTCACATAAGAGAGAATGGGTCAATGTTTTTCCCGTTTTTGTAACATTTTTCAATTGTACTCTGCTCCTTTTATTAGTAGCGTGATAATATATAGCCTATAACCTTAAACCTATAACCTCGATAAATGGGCTATCTAACACTGAAAGAATTTTTCAAATCGGATCAGTAGTTCCTGAGATTAGCGCGTTCAAACAAACAAACAAACAAACTCTTCAGCTTTATAATATTAGTATAGATAAGTACATCATTGCATGAACTTGAAGCTTTAACATAACTGTTATAATTAATTTAATACATGCAAATACGCATATTATGAAGCAATACGTTATTTTCCTAAGTGATGATGATGATGATAGATGACACGATGATGACGAACATCGTGTCATCACACTTGACGAAAACCCTTAAATTTTAAAAGCATTTCCCATTGCCATGAGTTTTCAACATTGTTCAGGCTGCATATAAGTCAAATATTGAAATTAAAGACGAGCTTAGAAAATACATACATACTATCACGTTAGTTAAAATAAAAATCAAATAATTTATTAAATTAGGTCAAATATCGACACTTATGATATTAAAGCCGAAGATTAGCCGAAAAATGAAATACTACCACGTTTCGCAAGGAAAGTTTGTAGGGATCGTAGCAAACACCTAGTAACCTCGTGTAGCATGTCTCTGCCTAACCCTATGGGAAAGAGATTTAATCTATACTAATATTATAAAGTTTTTAATTTTTTTTAATATTATAATGCTGAAGAGTTTGTTTGTTTGATTGTTTGTTTGTTTGTTTGAACGCGCTAATCTCAGGAACTACGGGTCCGATTTGAAAAATCTTTCAGTGTTAGATAGCCCATTAATTGAGGAAGGCTATAGGCTATATCATCACGCTACGACCAATAGTAGCAGAGTACCAGAAAAAATGGTACAAAAACGGGGAAAATTATGACCCATTCTCTCTTATATGACGCAAGCGAAGTTGCGCGGGTCAGCTAGTTTTTAATATACGTGGGACACTCAGAAAGTTTGGCGATATTGAAAAAAAATGTTAATCAGTGTTTGGTTATTTTACTTTATTTAGTTAAACATATCTCAACCATCATTTAATTTTATACAAAGTTTCATGCCAACCAACTTATAAAAAAGTTTTCTTAATACCTCTTAGTCCCCTTCGCCACGGCAAAAATACACGTGCGAATTTCCAAAAAGTTTCCTAAATCAATTAACATTATATTTTCAAACTACTCATGGCTAATTTACTATTTTAATTATAATGTATATTTTAGTAGTGACAAGTTTATTTCCGCAACAGCTGTTAAATATTTTCTTCACTCGCTAAGCCAAGCTCGCCAACTTTGCTTAATATACAAAAATCTTTTTACACACTTATCTTAGAAGGTTTCTAATAATTTATACTAAAAATTGAAATCGTGAAATTTTATCGCCTCGAAATGTTCTCGAGACAGGTTAATATTTCAGTGAAACGAGAGAGTGAGGTTTATTTGTTTTTGCTTGTAACAAAAATACAAATTAAAATTTGAGTTTATAATTTACGTATTTAAATTTGCAAAAAACGTAATTTTTAAAATAAACTTTAACCTAACAGTGTTCTATAAAAAAAAAATTGTTACTCTCAAAACTATCCGAGGGTCCCGGTACGTATAGTTTATAAAATAAGTATGGTCCAAAAAACCTTTACTTTAGAGAAAATATATCTCCTAACTTCAAAAAATTAGGGTCTATCCCACTAGTCCCGTTGAGTTGTCCCGTGACGGGACAACTGACACTATTTTGTCCCAGTTGTCCCGTGGCGGGACAAGTGACACTGTTTTGGTGCCAGTTGTCCCGTTGCAGAAAAATCACGGGACTAATGGGACAGACGGAAGGGTCAAAACCACTGGTTCCATTGAGTTGTTGTGTGACAACCGGTTCTTGGTACTTTGGTAAGATTAGATGATGAATAGTACGCTACTCTATGTAAACTTTAAATTCACAAGTATTTTTTTTACCATTTAGGCTTTTCACTTAATAATTAAATTGACAAGAGTCTCTGACCTTCCATACCATAAATGTAAAATGCTTATCCGAAATTCCCTACTTGAAAAAACATAATATAAGGAAACCAAAAATGTCTTGCTAACAGGCCCCTAGAGCAGCTCAAACACTCAAGTCAATTCAACTTGTAATGTAATTTCAACTTATCTACTAGAAATTAACTAAAAATGTACTACAACACATTTAAGAAACAAAAAATATCATATTATTTGTTTGTCCTTTCCATCTCGAGACTATGGAGTTCCGGACTTTTGGAAGGCATGCGTCCTCACGCACGAAGCAAACTCGCAGAGACCCTTTAAGACAGTTTTAGTATAACAAAGATGTAATGGGACACAATCCGGTAACTATCCCTGTATACACTTTGAGTATTATTACTAAGATATAGGTTTAAATACCTTTGGTTTTACAATTTATCTACACAAGTATAGTGCATATTCCATATGAGATATCTGCCCTTGTTGAAATGTACTAGTTTGTATAACGTCTGCTATCTTACCAAAGCACCCAGTACCTGTTGTCACACAACAACTCAATTGAACCAGTTGTTTTGACCCTTCCGTCTGTCCCATTAGTCCCGTGATTTTTCAGTAACGGGACAACTGGCACCAAAACAGTGTCACTTGTCCCGCCACGGGACAACTGGGACAAAATAGTGCCAGTTGTCCCGTCACGGGACAACTCAACGGGACTAGTGGGATAGACCCAAAAATTATACGCTATTGCATGCATATTTTTCTTACAATATACTTCATCGATAGAAATATGTAAACACTGAAATTTCCAAAAGCATATTTATCAATAAAAATAGTAAAATTACTATTGTATATTACTTCAATGTAACATTAATTAAGGAAAGTTAAAATTAATAAATAAACAATAATTTAAAATATAATTTAAAGTAAAATAATAATTTATAAAACAAAAAAATATGATCGAAAAGCAACACTTTTCACAACGCTAGTGACTAAAAACTCATGTATTTCATACTTCTGCCTACACCTTCAATAACAGGCGTGATACTATGTATGAATATGTACATATGTATGAAACATTCATACGTTCATTTTATTTTGTTGCTACAAAGCATGGGGGTGCCATAAATCAATATCGCCAGACATATCTGGAAGCCATATTTGTATCGAAGGGATTACAGCCTCCCTGCCTACCTAACTACCGTATCTAAGGATAATTACACCCTGAGAGCGAAGGAGACAGGAGATAACATCTCTCGCTCGCTCCTGCTGCCATCGTGTTCTAGAACTTTCCACCCCAAAAATAAACCTATAGGAATATTTATGAATGTATGCCTTTATCCGAGGGTCAGTTAATTAATACATATTATGTGCATCTTACAATTGCGCTATAGTATTTCTTTCAGCATGATTCAAACAAAGCCTTAATGGTTTTTAATCAGACCTTATTCCCAGTAACAACAAACCTTCAAGATGTAAAACGCTTTATCTAGGTCAACGGACTCGGCGGTCATCATCTGCGATTCTCGGCCGGCTTACGTGCGGCCCGCCACGTCTTACCCTGCTAGACTATTTGAGAGAGAAAGAGACCCACTATATAACCAAACACCAGCGGGAGCTTTTAGGAAGTTATACTTTAATATAGTTAGATAAAAATGTTCCCCTTAGCTCGTCAGTTTCGGATACTCTAATAAATATAGTATGGAATAAATAGTGGAATGTCCATTAGTGTGAAAACCCGCCCGATCGCTCTAGACATGGCTTAATGACTATTAATTCCCTTTATAAATAGAGAATCACCGGTACCAACTTACAAAGTGCCTTGAAAGACGCTATTACTAAACGGCTGCCCTTCTACAGACTGTTCGCGCTAATGACATCTTAACCCAGTGATCGCTTGCCCGTCCAGTAAGCGCAATTTTAACCAAGAATCGTAAACAGCACGTAAAGTAAGTGCAAGCGTAGTTAGACTGAAAATCAGGCTAGACTCAGCTGTGTTCCACTTGGCAACGTTCCAGAGCTCTTTTTCAAGGACAAGTGAACTCGATGACACCTAACTGCATTTATTGGTCATAAATTAATTTGGTCTTAATGTCAGCAAAACATTAGCCATCGTTATAACATCATACCGGTCCAGTCCCGCCGCGTTCCCGTCACGCTACCGTCCCGCCACGATCACCGCTGTTGGGTATATTCTAATGACTGTTGAAAAACTCAAAAGTGCTTTTGTTGGATTAGGAATCTCGCTACACATTATATAATCGTGCGCCACCGTTCACAGAGGTAGTATAAGAATTTATTAACTAATAAGTGCAAGCGTTGTTAGACTGAAAGTCAGTCTAGACTAGCGGCTGCATTCCACTTGGCAACGTGCCAGAGCTCTTATTCAAGGACAAGTGAACTCGATTCCGTGGTTACCATTAGGTCAGCTAGTTCAAGTCACGTGAACTCGTTCTGTTATGCATGAAGGAGTCTTCTGAAGAGCCTTCATAAATTAACGATAGGGTGAAAATCACTACATAGTATAAAGCAAAGGCACTTCCCGCGTCTATCCCTATGTCTGTATGTATGTATGCTTAAATCTTTAAAACTACGCAACGAATTTTGTTGCGGATACAGAGGGTAATCCAAGAGAAAGATTTATGTGTAAAAGTTGCATTTTTTTTTTTAATTTCTGTTTAAACCAGGCGAAGCCGGGGCGGGCTGCTTGAAGTTGATATAGTTTTAAACAATAAAGCCGGACCTTAGATAATGCCCGGTTACACCACCTTATGTAATAGACAGCTTGCCAGATGGAATTTAACAGTTATTTTCATACATTTTCTCTCACTTTATCTAGCAGATATTTACGAACTGTTAAACTAATTCAGAGTCTAGCCATCCTCAGCCATAAAAAACTAATCTTCGTATGAATAGATCAGTCTAAATACCGGTCTCAAGACCACGATCTGATATCTGGCAATTCAAATGTTACAATGAATGATATAATCAGTTACGTTCAGTGGACTGCTTTGCGGTATCATAATATATTAATTAACTGTATAGTGCTTGAATCGGTTTTAAACTCATAACTAATTATATTACAAACGTTTGTATAATTACATTTATTACATTCAAGAATTTTTTTTAAAAGTCATTAAGTTATAAGTTTTTTTTATGAGACATTAGAGAGATTTTTATTTGAGCAGATAACTTAACGTACTCAGTGGTCAAGAACATAAAATGAATACGTCGGTGTTTTATCGACGTTCATAAGATCGTGATTTCAAGCCGAAACCCTTGTCTTAATATGAACCTAAGTCAGAAAATAAATACTTACGTACTCATAAAATGTATGTTAACTCATATCAATACTAATTAATTATATTTAAGTAATAACTTATAAATAATATAATAAATGTGAAATTTTGTTCATTTGTAATTATTTCTCGTTAATAATGACGATTTTAATAAAAGTAGTCAGTGTGGTATATAAGGCAGGGTAGTAAATAAATGATGCGCACATAAGCAGTTGCGCTCACCAGTTGGTAAACGATCTGTGGGTAAATCAACTCTTGACACGGTCGTTCCATAGATGGGTGACCACTTAGTGGTACTTAACTGGGCATCTTGATACATTTGAGGAACGTAAAAAGTAGGCACCAGTTATTATCTATTTCGACAACAGTCGTTAAGCCAAGTTAAAGGCCTTCAGGCGACTTGAACAATTTTGACACTGTCTAGGTTTATTAACCACACGATAAGAAGTTTCTAAAAAAAGAAAACCTACTTTCTTGGCACGTAATATGGCCAGGGAGCTAATATTTTCCAGAATTAAAAACTCTAAAATATTATAAATCACAAAGTCCATATTTTTCACTCTAACCAAAACATAGACAGAGCTTGGAATTTAATCTCTACCTGTACTAGAAAGCCTATGCACTCGCGCCGTCATGGTTACAGCCGAACGAGAGAAAATGTACAGTGCAGTACACAAGTGGTTACCGAAATATTGGAGTCGACTTCTAGGCTCACCGGATGTAGCTGAATGATGGTTATAGTAATTACTAAATTATAATCATGTTGAATATCTTGCTAAATATAAGGAATACAATTTGAAAAGTTTTTTTCTTTTATAATGGACAGTGTTTGTCTCTTTAAAACTAAGTTTTAGTTGTGATAAAATTGTTAATTGTTTAAGTTATGTGACGTTGGAAATACATGCCAGGTTTGAACATCCAAGCGCAGCGATGCCGAGCGGCATTTTTTCTCAAACATTCATCTACACATATTCGAGTTTGCCGCCCGGCTAAGCCGAATAAAGTCAAACCGAATATGTGTGTAGAAATGCTAAGAAACCATTTACAATTTAAAGCTCTATTTATTAACAGTTTATTTATAATAGAACTTATATATAAAATAAACTATATTTATATAGAACGAAACGACACATAATCTCAATAAATCGCAATAACTTTCATTAATTTGGCGGCACAAGCACTAAAAAGACCTACATAATATTTTTGTATTTTCTACTTCTATTCTCTCCGGATTCTATTTAAAATTCACCAGAGTCAGTGTTACGAGGTCACGTCTCCAGTTTGGGGCTCGGTGTTATCGATCTCGTTCGTCCTTGAGTAAGAGTTTAGGGACGTGACCTCAGAACAACACGCGGAGAAAACGCGTCATAACATTTCCCACGCCGCGTCGCATTTCCCATTTATCTTCACATATTCGGCTTTACCGCCTGGATAATCCATCAAGCCGAAGGAAGCCTAAGAAATCGTTTACAATTTAACGCTTTATTTATTAATAGTTATTAATGCGTCCAATTGTGAACGAAACGAGGTAGTTAAAATTACAATATAAAACTGAAGTTTTTTTTTCTTAATACGCGATAATCTCAGGAACTTGTGATACGAATTTAAAAATATATTTTTGGACTGAATTTTTTTACATTTTTTACATTTATTGTGAATGGCTGCGTGCTATATAGCATCACGTTATAACTAATAGGAGTGGAGCAGCAATGAAAATTGTGAAAATTATGTGTTGTGAAAATGGGAAAACTAAACGCGGGCGGAATGGCGGGCGGCCGTTAGTAGATAATCTTACGGTGACATGTGACATATACCCCTATTTTTACGTTTGAAAGTTGCCGCGAGGGTATGAAGCTAGGTTAATAGGTAACCCTCTGTTTTTATATCGTGAGACACGCGACGTTGTTATGAAGCGTTCTCTGCGCGTGTTGTTCTGAGGTCACGTCCCGAACTCTTACTCAAGGACGAACGAGATCGATAACACCGAGCCCCAAACTGGAGACGTGACCTCGTAACACTGCCTCTGGAGAATCTTAAATTGAAACGGTGGGATGTTTTGTACTACTAACGAGGACCGGTTAGCTTTAGACAAATTTTCTTTGAATATCAGAAGGCTCAGACAAAGTAACATGTTTTTTTTATCGAAACGAAGACGAAGTTCGCTATTGTTCGTCACCTAGTAAAAGTAACATCAAACGAAAATCATCAAAATATCGTCTATGCAACATAATTTTATGTCGTCAGTGTCAATAAATAAGTAAAATCTATTTTGATTAATTCTTACCGTTACTCATTACATTTAAAGTGATTACGATACATTTCGCTACAAATTGTAATACTGGCACCCTTTACACACACACTCTATCGCGCTTGACAAAAATTGTGTGCAAGGGGAAAGAAAAGAACGCACGCCGCGCTCATCAGTGAAGCCCGCGAAGAAAATCGCGAGCAAAGAGCGCGCTGGCTTTCCCGCGCGTAGTCCTGCACGCTCCTGAGAACGTGCGATTAGGTGTGTGTAAACCTGGCTAATGTCTACTAGCTTAGAATAACGATGACGAATGATCACGTGGTCTAGCGCAGCCAAATATTAATCCTATACATTTTCTTGTTTTCAAACTTCCTCGTCGATTTAAAATTGTTACTTTGCCTAAGGCCCCAGCACAGTGCCTCTAGTGAGCGCTGTAGGAACTATCGATAGCTTGCCGATTGTAGTAGAAAATGACGTTACAGTTTTTCGGATAATCTTTCGATAGCTGATTATCGAGTGTTAGTTATTGCGGTATCTGAACTGTGAGCCAATTGTGATATTCTAAGATTAGGAAATAATACAAAAATAATAGAAAAAAAATATATTTTGAATTTTCTTTTAAAATTTAAATACGGGAATATCTACCATGGGAGTTTATTTTTGGGATTCTAAATAATAATTCTTATGAACGAAGTAATAACTTCCCAATACTTTTGTACCCGGTAGTATGGAACATTCTAGAATCTGTGCGGAGAGATGAGGGGTGGTAGCGCATTGCGTACATTTGCGGGCGAGTGCATCGCTGTGGGGGCGGGGGGTGCAATGGCATCCACGCCGGCAGGTCATTGCACCTGAGCTTCTAGACTTTTGCCCGGGCCAATCCGGCTACAAAACGCAAATGACGTAAACTGGTTAACTAAAGAATATGACTGAATGTATCTACTAAGCGTATATTTGCTTTACAAAGTTCTGGCTATTTGAAAAGTATGCCTGCTACCATTTCACTTATTTATTTAAAATATCAAATAGATAGTAACACGTTACAAAATAGATAAGAGGGCGAGATAGATTTTAATACAATTTTATAATCAAATAGAAGAGGTTTCCCATCCACAAGTTATGGGTTAAAACTTAAGTCTTAATTTTTAAAATCTCAAATTATTCATCATAAATACTTATGTTCTTCAACCATAGATGAATAAAACGAGCGAGAAATGTGCAAAATAGGGTGATTAGGAACATATGAATCTAACCCCCGAAAACTAGTCTACTTAAAGTAAGTCGGAGCCAAAATTTAAACATTTTCTTAATCAAACGTTCTAGAATATTTAAAAAAAAATACTGATAATTAGTTTGGGATTACTAAAAGTTACCTAGGTTCATAACGTGAGTCAATCAAAACCCAGTCTTTGTCTGACTGAATCGACGGACGGACATGCGCCATTTCGCCATAGAAATGCAATATAGACTTTAAGTGCATCAGACATAGACTGGTTCTCCCATAGCGAGAGTCAGAGCAGCCTGCGGTAACCGCCTCTCGCCCCGACACGCCCTCACCCTTTCCTCATTGCCTGTTCGGTTTACATCGAGTACAGTTGTTCCGCTGCTAGTTCGTGTATTTACCAAATAACTGATAAATTTGACAATAAATTAAACATGAGTTTTCTGTACACGTGCAGCATCGAAGAAGAAGTGGTTAGTAGCAGCACCGGTGGAACGGATTATGATGACGAAATCGTAGTGGAGCCTCCGCATCAAGAATTTATATACAACAACAACAGACCGACCAGGCCTAACTTTGTCCCGCGGGATATGTTGCCCGCAGAATTCTACAGGGTCGTGCAGAACGACCTTAACAACATCAATATGTTTGAAGATGACTCACCGGTGGACGCTGATTTCTACAATTTAATGTCCCGGATGTACAATACACTGGATGTGGAATTAGAAGTGAAAACGGCATCGGAAGATGAAACTGATCACGACGTGATCTCCCTCACCCACGAGAGCGACGGTGATGACGACCTGGCGGACCATGACACTCAGTCTGATTTGTTTGAAGCCTTGATCGCAGCCGGCATTGTCAAGAAGAAGGCTGGCAACAACCCCTACAAAAATATAATCTACAAGAAGGCGCGGGGCGTGGGCGAGAAAGGAGAGGCCGTGTATGTGGTTCGCGTGCTTAAGGAAAATCGTAACTAAACAACGAGCGAGCTTAAGCATCCTTCGAAGCCGACGATGACCTTCCATCGTGATTAAGTGACGTCAACAGTTTATGTGTTTACATTTTCTGACTTTTAAATTCCGCTGTGTCAAATATAATTTGCCATGTAGTGAGTGTCCTGTAATAATTTAATTTTAATAAAAATTACTTCCCCGGGAAAATTGTTTCAAGCCGACGAAGTCGCTGGCAGGAGTTAGTGTCTAAAAGTATTATTCAAAATTTTGTAATAAGAGAAAGAAGGTATTTTGTGTCAGTGTAATGAACAATAAATTTCGATAAATAAAATTAAAATTTTGAGATATGTTTGTGATCAAACCCGCGACCTCCGCGCGCAGTGGCATTGACGTGGTGAACTTAACCACTGCGCCACGAAATAAATTGTCTTCTGTGCTGGCTCTCTTGTGATTTGTTTTAACCAATGTCTGGAACTTTTGTACTACCTATTTATTAGTTATTAAGTCTTTGGTAATAAGGTTTTATGAATCTATTTTGACACTATGTCAATAATGTAATAATAATCGTACTCTTAACATGAAGGTAAAATTACTGTGACTGTTTTGATCCTAATAAATGTGTAAAAAAAAACTTGGTTTCATTTTTCTACCCCTAACGACCTTCACAATATTGCAGATTTCTTAATGAAGGGTAAGTTTTAACGATACGCGAGGCCCTGCTAAACAAAAGCTGCTGAAAAAAGGATAAGTATTAACAAGGACATATTAAGAATAAGTACATAAGTAACTCACATAATCCGAATTACAAATATTTTGTCACTTTTAAAGTTATGAAGTAAATTTTCAAGTAAATAAATATTAAAATTACAGAGATAGGATCATTTAGAATATACACATAGGAATATTCTTTGATAATCACAGAATTAATTGACTTGATACTGTCATTAATTCAGTACAGTTCTAGATACAGAAATTAAATTAATTATTATGTATCTACTGAAAGTGAGGAAATTTTATCAAAAAAAATTCTTAGGCCCTTGAACAGAATTCTATTACGATCCGAAATATTAATTCAAATTAGAAAAAATCAATTATGTGAATCAAAATATAATTCATATAATTTATTAATTGAGATCATAATTCTCTTATGATAGTTGTTACAATTACTTTATATATCGCTAAGTCAGATAGAAGAAAGAGTATAATTAGGAGAGCTAGCAACAAACTCACGGCCAGTTTTCTACTCTCAGAATAATAACAATATAGATACTTATACTGTTAAATAATTTGCTCTAATTACCCATGTCTGTCCCACTGCTGGACTAGGGTCTCATCCCGAACTAGGAGGTGTGTAAGGCATCTAGACCAGGCTGACCAAGTGCGGATTAGGGACTTATATCTGCCATATATTCATATTATATACAGAATAAACACTAATAAAATAATAAACAGACGCTTGATTACTTTCGCTCTAAGTAACTAAAATTATAGTTAACTATTTAGTCAAAAATACAAGTTTGTAAGGCCAACCCCTTTACTGTTGAGTTCCAGAGTTTACTTGGGTGAAAAGTGTTCAAATCGACCCACCATATGTTCATGCTTTCGCAATATATTTCCTGTCTATACTAATCTATAAAATATTATAAAGAGGTAATATTTGTATGTAAGTATGTTTGTAACGAATTGGCTCAGATAGTACTGGACCGATTTTAAATATTCTTTCACAGTTTGAATGCTACATTATCCATGATTAATATAGCTATTCTAATTTTGAGAAATAAAAAATGTGCACCCGTAGGCTGGGCGGGCCGCTAGTTTAAAATGTATATTCGGTACTTATCTCCTCAAAATATTAAAACGCTAACTTTTATGCCTACTATCCTAACTATGTATTAATTAAACTACTGACCACAATTATGATTTTGCCATGTAGGGTAATATGTGACATATTGAGACTAGTTTCTTAAAATAGTACTTGACTAAATAAAATAAGGAAAATCAAGTCTAAATCAAAGATAGATAGATATCCTAAATGCTTAAGCTCTGTTTAATTTCTGTATGAAGTTGAAATAGAATTGATTACAGATAGGAAACATATTCAAATCATTTCTTGCTTACTATATAAGTTATATATACAAATAACATATCAATCCCAACTCACTAAATCCTAATTATGCAAATGCTATTTTCGTTTAAAAAATCGTTTTAGAACAAATCTTAAAGATAAGCTGATCTGTCTAATAGCCAATTACCTTTCTTATATCACATGTTTCATTATACTTTTAAACTGCACTCAAAAATGAAGAAAGGCATTAGCTGTGCTATAAATTAAATTAAAATTATTTAGGCGTGGGAATGTTTAAAAATATTTTAATTTATCCAGCTAGTAGAGAAGCTTAATGTGTTTATACTTTTATATTTCATCGTTTTAAGAAGATAACTGTAACTGTGTAGATAATTTGGTTTTGTTTGGACTGACTGAAGTTTATAAGATAAAAGCCCTTATTTAATAAAGATTTAAAAAAAACACGTGGTAGACAAGTGGTATTGAATTATAATTGAGGACATCATTAAATGTCGGATCATAATGCAATGTAAATAATTCTGTTCAAAATACTAGGAGTAACTTCAAGACTGAAATTATAAACCGACAACTTAGAGAGCCTTGACATACACTTTCATCTAGATTATAAACTCAAAACTGTAATAAATTATATGTGTATTTCTAAAATTAAGAACTTGTACCAAACAGGCTACGGTCTATCTCCGACAGCAGTGAACCTTGCATATTAAACTCTCTACTAAGTTGTTGGAGACATACTAGAAAAATATAAAACAGGCAAAAATGCCCAAAACGTCTTCACATTAACAATCCCTATTCAAAAACGTATAACACAATAAGCATCGTGGTACAAAACACACCCTTCGTAGACCTACTTTGTAACCGAAAGAGTTCAAGGCAAAAGTTGAATGAAACCCTAATGTTAACATCCCTTGTGACCGTGACCCTCGCGCTGAAACTTTCAGATAATTTATGAGACGTTGGGGTAGGGTAGGGACGCGTTTTGTATTTACAGCTGAAATTTTGGTAAGAGAATAGCGGCTAAAGCCTGTTACGCTTGCCGGCAAGTAAGCGAGGGTTAAGTAACCATTGGTGCGGTCATAGCATTGCTTTGTGATATTGATCGTGACTGCTGTAGCTGAAGTTTTCTGATAATTTATGAGACGTTGTGTAGGGACGCGTTTTGTATTTACAGCTGAAATGTTTGTAAGAGAAAGGCGGCTTTAGTTATAAAATTTGCGCTCACCGGTCGGTAATGGCCAGTTGATATGCGTTCTGTGGGTTAAGTAGCACTTGGTGCGGTCATTCCTTAGATGCGTGACCGCTTTGTGGTATTGACCGTGACCCTCACCGCTATAATTTAACGTTTCTGATATTTTATGAGATGTTCAGGTAGAGTAGAGTCGCGTCTTGTTTGCAGCTGAGATTTCAGTAAGAGAAAAGCAGCTTTAGATATTTGCGCTCATTGGATGGTAAACGATTAAGGCGTTAAGCAACTATTGGCGCGGTCATCCTTTAGATGGGTGACCGTTTTGTGGCACATCTCTGTTACTGAGTGTCTTGTAATTTTTGTAGCTTTAATTTTGTTGAACTTTCAGTTGTAGGTACTTAGAACTGAGATTTTAGAGAGATAAGAATTAGTTTTAAGTCAAATATTGTATGATTTAAACAGGCTGATTGATACAAGAACGTATTATGTATTATAACACCTGTACCTATACTCAGTCAATACAATAAAGATTTACTTTTACTTTACTTTACTAAGCGGCTGTAGCCATTTGCGCGCAAACGTTTTGTGCGTTATCCCTTAGATGGCTGACCGCTATGTGGTAGATCGTGATCTTTAACACTGTAGCTGAAAGTATAATTTTAGGTAAAGAAGAAACGCATCGTGAATGAAAAACTGAGATTTTATTAAGAGAAAAGCGGCTATAACTAGTTGCGCTCACCGGTCGGTAATCGACCTATGGGTTAGGCAACTCTTGGCGCGGTTGTTCCTTAGTTTGGTGACCACGCATAGTATTTAAATTGGACATCACCGTGCTTGGGAGGCTCGTAAATTATACCGGTTGTTGTGCACGAAGATAACAGTCGATAAGCCACGTCAAAGGCTTCATCGACCATGACACAAGGTTTACCACTAATCATAAAAAAGGAAGAATTATACTTTTTTATGCTAAAAATATAGAGCTAAAGTGTTGGTTTTGGTTTTGTGTTCAAATTATTTTTGTGTTGTGTAGTCCATTTATTGAGAATGGGTTTATGCTATGTAACATCACGATACGAATATGACTAATAGGAGTGGAACAGTTAAAGTTCACTCGGTCGGTTTCGCAGACTGTGACTAATAGGAGTAGAGCAGTAATAAAAAATGTTGTGAAAACGGGCAAAATTTAAGTGCACGAGGACGAATTCGCGAGCGGTAATACGCAGTAATATACATTTTATAATCATGCCACCTAAAAAGAAATAAAAAGAAATGTTTTTAATTTTTTATTCAGTAACTTGTCTACGATTATTATGCCTAAAGTCACTATTAAATATATAATTCATATCTATAACTTGTGATAAAAATGTTGTAATTAAAAGTAAATGCTTGTAAAGTTGTAACATATAATTAAATTACGGTGATTTATATTAATTCTTAGCTATTAAAAATAATTACTTAAAAAATGTGTTTATTAAAATGCAACTATGTAGAACGATTATTAAATAAAAAAGTGTTTATTAAAAGTATTCTTCATAATCTATTTCAACAAAAAAAAACATACGTATTTTTTTGTGCCGGCAAACACATCCCATTGGCTGACCAGCAGACAGCCTAATTGAAACCATGGCAACCGTATTGATTTTATCTCGAGTTAAATACTTACAGATACTTATAATCTACCTTAATGATGAACACGTAAGGTTCATATTAGATTGATAGTGTTTAACGCGCATGTGCGAGATGTAACAGGAGAGCAAAGGTAGAGGGAAGCCGGCCAAGTGCGAGTCTCACTCGCACACGAAGGGTTCCGTACCAAAAATAATACACTTTTCTAAGCACTATTTGAAATGGAAACCTTTCCTTCTTACTTTTTGAATGTAAATTACAAACTGTTAAATACTTTTATTACAATCGCATAACGTTTAGTTCATCTATTAAGATTTGCGAGATAAAAGTAACGAAAAATCGAGAATACAGAAGTGTCAATAATTAACTAAAATATTCTTAGTTGATACCTGATAACTCATGGATAATGAAAATGTGAAAACGGAGATATTAATCTCTTATTCAAAATGCAACTATTAGAATATGAAGAATAAAGTTTATTTTTTTTAACCTATTAATACTGTCTGACTGCAGGGCAAGGGTCTCCTCTCAAATGAGGGGTATTAGTTAGGCCTTGAGTCCACCACACTGGTCAAGTGCGGGTTGGAGACTTGGCATGCCCCCAATAAATGTATTAAACTAATTTTAAGGCAAGGTTTCATTACAATGTTTTCCTTCACCGTTCATAAAGCGTATCCCACTTCTAGATTATTAAACTGGTATTTCGCATTTAAGGCAGACCACACATAAGAAGTGTGCGCTCTTTGGGCATGTGAGAAGCGTGGGCGCCACGAGTGTGTTGCGTCAGCGTTGCGTTCTATTACCCAGCGGCGCGTGTAGAGTGCACGCCAACGCCGCTGCCAATACGCCCGAAGAGCTTGCAAGCATATTTCTTTCATAAATTTTAAACGTGTTATGGTAAAAAAATATTATTTTTTTACCACATCTCATCTTTTAAATTTTGTGCCAGAAACCATCGATAACAGTCTCTTGAATGAAAGAAAAATATTAACTGCTAATTAAAAAAAACATTTTTTATATCAATATCAATAATTAGTGAACAATCTGCAAATATTTTATGGTTTTAACGGCTGTCACTATTAAGATAGGAAAAAATACAACAAAATTACTTTTTGTTGTATGGACGCCACTTTCGAGCGCGGTACCCAAAAAATGTATACGTCTGTCTGCTGTCTGGACCGCTACTCTCGGTACTTGGGCTGCACATAAATTACATAATCTGTAATATGATTTCATCACCGATTTGCTATATGTGCAGTTGCTGATCATGAGAAATTCCACTGCAGGGTTGTTTTTCTCATTTTCAATAGATAATGTTACAGATACACATTGCATTAAAGAAGAAAATACTCAATTAAATAAATTACTATTCTCAACAGAAGCCTTGAAAAAACCCAGCAAATGGAACTATGTGTTTACGTTATCCTCCTCAGCAACAATTAAAAATCGCGTACAGTACCTAACCTTTAACTAGCTCATGCAATGAAAATAGCTAGGTCTAATCCCTCCCTCGGTTGGGACCTTTGACCATCAGTGGAACAGAAATATTAAGAAATTAACTACCTTCTCAAGTATGAACTAATAGTTGTAAATACATTAGCTTGTCGAGTATGAACTAAATAGTTGTCTACAATAGCAGAGGCCTCATGTACTAGTGTTTAGAAAGAGTTATAGCCTATTTTAATTGGTAATGTTCCAGAGCTACTCTTTCAAGGCAAAGGTAATTTAGAGTTGACAAGACTCCTAATCTATATGAGTGACGTAGAGACTGTTTTTCGGTAGATAATGAATATAACAATTTGATTAAATTAGACTTAGTTTTCAATCATTGTGCTGGCTACGCCTCTACAATATGTGTTTAAATTGTAATGGAAAACTACCAAATCAATTTATAATAGTGTGTAATAGTGTGTATATTTCCCAAAACTATTTGAAAAATTGCGTTAATAATTGTGTGTATGAAATTGTTATGTTTAATTGTGTACCTAAAATGTGTAATTGTGTTCCTTAGATGGGTAGAAAATAATAAGAGGACGGAAAAAACACAAAGATTAAAAAGACAGAATACTTTAAATGTGATTATTTATTCAATTATGCCATTTATATTGGCAATGATCATTGGAATATACACTATTAGTTAATTTACCACCAGTTCGGAAACCATAGCCCATGAGAAGAACTGGCAAAGAAACTCATGGCATTTCTTATCGCATATTTATTCTACATACAAGTATAAAATCACTCCTTTTTGGGAGAACGCAGAGTACAAAGAACATCACTAATATGGTCTTCTTATGTAGATTTTTACTTAGCAATTTCAGTAACTTGCTCACAATCAATTCATTTATACTACAATACAATATGATCATCTCTTCTACTTCAATACTACACTTACACACATTTTTTGTGATACATTGAGACAACTTTTCCATAAATATTCGTTAATCTACATTTCAAAGTATTACCGCACATATTAGGAAACGAGTTCATTCCTTTGCTTTCATTCTTCTCTTACCTTAATATACATACCATATATATAGCATATAGCATACATTATACATGCCATATAGCACAGATACTAACATCACACAATAGATACCTAACAGAAATCACTGGTTAGCCACAATCATTTATACACAATTCAGTTTAGCACCTAAATGCACTCTCCTTTCCACATCCATTCAAATCTTACCATCTCTCTTAAATATAAAACAAACAAACATACTGCCTAGGTACACAAACTCATTCACTTCTACTTAAACGACTTCTATACTAATATTACACCGCCTATATTTCTCACAGACACCGTCACCAACCCCTTATCCCACATTAATTATGGCCCGTTTACTGTGGTAGGCACAACAATCCCCTTTTTCCACTCATCTCTATAAACCATCAACTCCGAATTAAACCCTTTCATATCCATATCTTTCACACGACTTTGATTTTACCAACTCACATACTCGTTTACATGGATACCCATCACCCACATGGTTTTTTCCCCCTCCTCATAACATGCCTATACCATGATAATCTCATACCTTGCATATACTCTGTCACGGGCAACAATTCAAACTTCTTAAAATACTCATTCCTTATTTTAACTTATCTATTCTCCTACAACCCAGATTGGGTACAGACCGCCGGAGATCGCTTGCAGTGGAAAGCTATGGGGGAGGCCTTTGCCCAGCAGTGGGACTATATAGGCTTATAATAATAATAATAATAAGCCCGCAGGGCACCTTGAGGCGAGGTGACGGGGAGTAGCGACCCCGCGGTACCTGAGTGCTCCAGGGGGAAGTCACCCTTCCTCATCTCCGGCTTGCCTTAGTTGGCTGGTCGGAGTGAAAACTGACGAGGAAGCGGTCCCCCGCCTCTGGCTTGCCTTCATTGGCCGTCCAGAGTGGAGTCGCGAGAGCAGAGCTCCCACTCTGTTCGGAGGACGGATGCTGAGCGTAAGTGGCTAGTGGGCCAGTGATGCCGGACCCTCAGGGAGCAAGTGATCTGAGTTTAACGTCCAGCGAGGCCTCTCCGTCCTTCAGCCGCTCACGTCCCTGTTGCCCCCTTGTTGCTATTCGTGCGACTTGATTAGGGTGGCCCAGTTTGTGAGTTGGCAAGTCTCCGCCTGCCATTTTTACATGTTATTGACATTGTTTACGGCAGGCGCCATAGTTCCCGTAATTTCCTAGTTTCCTAGTCCATAAGCACCTCATCCAATAGCCCAAGTAGTTTTTCCCTTTAGTTTTGCCATAGTCCCACACAGTCCGGTGACTGTCCTTGGGTGCACTTTATAGTGTAGACAGGGATAGTCACCGGATTGTGACACCTTACATACTTTTTTAATATTAAAGCTGTCTAAATGGGCCTCTACGTGTTGGCTTCGGCCCCACGCACGCCTTCCAAATGTCCGGGACTCTATAGTCCCGAGATAATGAACAGACATACAAATAATAATAATTCACACATCCAGTGACATTCATCCAACATCATCCTTAACAACCTTATTTTATTTATATGCATCTCATCATTCGTCTTCCTATTAAATATTGTCACGCATATTCACCTAAATATACTTATTTCACTTATAAGCATCTGTCTTTCATTCATTTCCCAAACACCAATAATTAAATCAATTTCGTCAAATACATTATTGTCATTCCTTTCACCTTACACACCTACATTTAAGTAAAAAAATCACAATACTGGTTAATACATCGTAGAAATGAGTACAGTCTTTAAACCGTATCACTAACCTTACAATATAAGTCAAATTGATTATAATTCTTACAATAACATACCGACTTCAAAGCTACTTTTATCACCACAAAACATACGTGACAAATCTTCAATGTTTATAAAATTACACATATTTTCAGAATCTCAAAAATTATTCGTCTTGTGTGGTATTTACATTAGACCATATGGGAACCACCACCGTTCAAATAAAACAATATAATATCATCAAAATTAAAATAACCAATAAAAGTTATGAAGTAACAATCATTAAAAACCAATAGACAAATTGAGAACTTCATTTCTTTGAAGCCGGTTACACTATACAGTAATACAGTTTCATACAATATACAATACAAATTAGCAAAGTCTATGACACAAGCACCTTTTTATATAGTGTTCATAAAGCACAGGTTTTATCAATAAGTACACTAAGTTACACGTTTATAAGCACAATCTTACTCTTGTAAGTATTTAACAGTCAGTGTTAGACAGTCCAAGAACGACTATTTGAAATACATATTACATTTGGTTGACACCTTAACCTATTCATTTTTTTAGTTTTATTCAAATGTTATACAGAATATGGGTCTTTACATTTAGACCCAAACTATCCTATTTTTAGCTTAGCTTACAATTTGAAACACATAGTCACACACATAGTCGTTTATAAAAAAAAACACTTCACTTGTTTCGTCATATTCGAGTATTCCAAAATCGTTTTACACAAAAGACTAGCTTATTTGACTATTAGTCACCTTACAATTTACTATCATTCAATGTCCAATATTATTAATATTGAAGATCTTGATATAAAAAGTACAATACAGTAATATTTATTCGTATTCTTTCAAATAATGTAACACTTTTCAATTTCATACAAATCACTAATTCACTGGGACAGAGAAAAATTTGTTGAATCTGTATAACTACAATTTACACCCTAAATGCTTGAGCTATGTTAATTATTTACTTCGGGATCTAAAAATTGACAATTGCTTTACACAAAAATAACGTACATTAAATACCTTATTTAATCACAACACCGACACTACAATAAAACACTAAAAAGTGTTTTGGCATTTCATAAAAGATAACTATTATCTAGCTGCTACTGGTATATAACTCCCAAATGTATACTTTTAAAGTAAAATTACCATTTATAAAGTTTAATTTAACAAATTAAAAGTATCTAGTAGTTTTTCTTTCTAATAAGAAAGTAATATATATTTTTTTAATCGTACAGTTTACAAAAAAAATACGAATGTCTTTTAAACATTCGACCACATTTTACACCCTTGAGGGTAATTTATCAAAAGTATCAATTTAATTTATTAATTATACAAATGAATTTGGGTTAATTAATACTTGGTATTTCCTAAATTCCCTGTTATCAATTTCAAATAATTTATTATCCCCTATTTTACACCCCTCTAGTAAGTAATTAAAAAACAGTGTATAAAAGAGTCTTTTACCTCTAAGTTTTGAGCATAGTAGCAATATAACCCTGTTAACTTAAAAATGTAAACTTTTCAGTACAAACGCACCCCCTATTTTATTTATATTACTGATACATGATCCCTGATCTTTGCACTAAATTCTGTGTAATTAATTTTACAAATGATATGATGTACTTCATGTTTTTTTTTTAATGCTTTCGTTCTAAATAACAAGTTTCATATAATATTTACCCCTACCTTAGGTTCAAATTTGGGGGTCGATTTTAATAAAAAAATTTAGTTATTGTGTAAAAGTCCCTGTCCTTAGACCATTAATAACCCTAGGAGGTATTTAAAAACAGAGTAAAAAAGAGTGGTCTTTTAATTCTAAGTAGTAAGTTACTGCAAGATTTCCCAAATAACACTAAAATATTTACTACCCGTACGAAGTGATCTATTTTATATCTTTGGGTCCACATTTCAAAAATACAAATACAAGTGTCATTTTTATAAAACTTATCTAATTGTATAATCATACAGCTAACTTAAAATTATAGCACATTTTTATATACTAACTTCTTACAAGTATTTTCTACCGAGATCAAATTTCCAAAAAGACATTTAGTTCTAGCTTGGATATAATTCCAAATTTTTCAAGTCATAGTAGTTGACTTTTACACAAAAGTTAAGTCACAATATAACTCCCCTTAGGGGACGAACTATCAAGCACCTAGTGTATTATCCTTTTTGATTCTTTGAGTATATTATTTATTAAAGGATGTTTTACACAAAATATCATTTTTCTAGGCGCACTTCTAGGCCGGACAATGATGATCTTAATGTAGACATTAAATTGACATAACAATATAATTAGTATTTCACAGATCCGTGAAAAACGAGCAAATGCCCCAAAGATATCTTATCAATAAAATATTCATTAATTTTCTAATGTAATAATAGCCGATATTCGAATACAGCGGCTAGATTGACACCAGCCAAGTATTCAGCACTTTGTTTATAGTGTCCAATTGTTAATAAACATATTGCACTCTCTATTCCCTCACTAGACATTTGATATCGATTATTAATGACTTGTTGTATCTTATAACAATTAACACAAGGCATACTACAACTAAAATATGACGGTCTTTTACGAAAATTTCGAAATTTCGTTGGAGCTAATTTAAGTCCTGCAACAGGAACTAACTAATTTAAGATTATTACTAAATTTAATATTGTTACTGCCACAGTTCTCATTGAATGCGTTGGCCAGGCTCATACTGCGCTATGCCGTATTATTATAATTCTGACGATAGCTATTATTTCGGGTACATGTTGACATTTTAAAACACAGGTAATAATGCTATGAAATACAAAATAAGCATAAAACCTTATACCCGCCCGTTGCCCTTGCCCTTCACCGCTTTAGCGGAATGACAGGGCGGAAAACGGGTAACGGCAATTAATACTGATAAGTCAAAAAATTACTTAGTACAACTTTTACCTTGTTTCCAACTTATACGACATTAAAATAATTGACAATAGTAGATTTCTAAAGTCTTAAATGTAATATAATCAATTGAATTATAACCAAGGAGTGGTCATTTAGGAAAATAAGATTTTCTTAAAGTTTGCTTATAACTAGAAATTCGTTTTGTACATAAAATCACGCCTTGTTCCCTTGGAGAGGCAGAGGCCAAAATTATTTGCTGTTTTATTTTACATCAAAATGCAGCTTATGAATATATCATAAATTATTTAAATTAGGTACAGAGATACTTTTTGTGTTTAAATTGTTAACTTTGTTTTTGATTCTCGTTAGTTACTTTGAATTAATAAACTTAAGTTCATTTTTATAATTTAATTATTATTAACAACTAGCTGACCCGCGCAACTTCGCTTGCGTCACATAAGAGAGAATGGGTCAGAATTTTCCACGTTTTTGTAACACTTTTTACTGTTACTTTGCTCCTATTGGTCGTAACGTGATGATACAAAATATGCTTTTTTCACGAAAAATATTCTCAAAATTATTTATATCTCTTAATATAACGAAGTCGCGATAAGGCATATCCGTCATTAAAACAGTTGCCATGACAACGGAATTTTGTTAATTCAATGTCATTATAATATTAATTATTCGCGACTTCGTTCGCCACCTGAATTTTCCCGGGAAATGCGTCATTTTCCCGGGATAAAAAGTAGCCTATGTCCTTTCTCGTGTATCAAAATATCTCCATACCAAATTTCATGCAAATTGGTTCAGTAGTTTAGGCGTGATTGAGTAGCAGACAGACAGACAGACAGACAGACAGACAGACAGACAGACAGACAGACAGACAGAGTTACTTTCGCATTTATAATATTAGTATGGATAAAAAAACTGCCTCCGTGGTCTGAGTGATAGTATTATGAGATTAAAATTGTAAATGATGAAACGCGAGTGTATTTCATACACCTCTGCCTACACCTTTGGGAACTACATGCATGATATTATAAATATATCAAATTTTAGTTCTGCAGGTAAAATACAACTAGAAAATAGTAAAATCAGGGTACCTTGTTCACCTTCAATGTAGAAATATAACAGTCTTTATCGTCTTATCGTATTTTTTTTACTAAATATTTTTTCACAGCTAATTGTTTTCACAATCATGATGCCGTTAGATGCCGGTATAAAGGCATGATAAATGCTAACATTTGCAATTTCTAATGCTTTTGCAAATCTTTTCAGCAATAAATTTCTTTCCAGTTGAATATCATCTTTCGAGAGATAATATAGTTCCGTGTAATTTAAATGTTTCTTGGCCAATTTGTATAAATCCAAAGGATTGGTTATCGTTCTGTTAGGTCGTTGGATGCACGCTCTAGTTGCCAGACTTCTCAAATTTTGAGTAACAACATCACATAAGTTGCCGTGCGACTTCGCATTAAAATGCAGCTCACCATTAACTTTAAAGTCTTGCATATAATAATATAAATTCGCAAAGTTATAGCGACATTTTAAGCGATGGGATGCTCCATCTATAAAATAAATCATTCTTTTACATGGGATTCCTTTCTTATTCAGGTGACGGTGAAGTAGTTTTTGAAAAGTGTAAAATGTAGCAGTGTCGTGCTTTATATCTTCTGAAATGATAAGTAGTTTTTGGTGTCTCAATAGACGCCCATCCTTGTAGTAAAGGATGGCCGTCAGCAGTTTGGCTTGCTCACTGTGCTGTTTGGAATCCATAACAAAGTCAAAGTTCTCGGCAAAATTAAAATGAATCAGTATTGCACCCTCAGCTAAATTCTTTTTCACTGTTTGTAAGTATTGAGTTTGCTTCTCAGCAACATACGCATGCGGTTTCAATAGATACAGAGCTTCACAAAAATTATTTATGAAATTCTTAACTGAAATAATTTGGGTATGTATAGTGAACCGATCTATTCCCATCCACTGTTGGCATTGAATTTTCGTAATGCCATTTTTGTCAAAAACCGATTTTAGGTGCTTTCGTATTGCACCTAACCCGGGACACATAGGACACTTTTGATGACTGATGAAACTTGATGCTATTGCTGTCGATAAATGGCATACGGATGTAGGTCTACGGCATATCATGTTTTTAATGCAGTCTTTATAAGTCGCAATGTGTATATCCGTACCTGCTGTGAGAAGATCAAGATTTCCTCCGGCTATCATCAACTTAACGTTTTGATGATAGGCACATACTCGTCTAAGGTGTGTAGCAGGATCGCCAAAAGGGTTGCAATTTGAAGGTTTCAGCTGACAAAAATTGTTTAATAGCACTTTAGTGCCCGGGTATTGATTCTTGAATGCTATATACAATTCTTTGATCGGGTAAAGCAAGACGCGTCGTTCTATTTGTGCCGTCCTGCCGTCGTTAGCCGGTAAATATCTGTGGGTCAAAGCCGTGCTTACATCTTCGCGAAGGTAGAACGATGTCACCAAGTCTTTATTTAACGATGTTATGTTGCTGGAACAGGTAGCGGATGATGGTAGCATGTGACATTGTTCAAGGGGGTGTTTTGGTTGTTCAGCTTGTTGTGGGGCTTCTTGTGGGGTTTGTTCTTGTTTAATAGAACTTAAAGGCAAGGGTGTAAGTGCCACCTTCTTCACTTTTTGAGACGTAGAAGCGGACAGGTCTTGGTTATTATTTTCCGATTGTTGCAGTCCTTCTTCTGCTCTACGTTTTCTGTTAGTCTGCACATCATCTTGTTTTCTTTCCAGAAGCGACGGCACCACGCTCTGAGATGACGGTGGCTCCTGTGACTGCGTGATAATTGTATTAGGTTTCACTTTATACAGTTTATTCCTGCAGCTCGTACAAACGTAATCCACAGGGATTCCACACTTCACGGCTAAACGTATTGTCAATTTCCAGACATTCACACACTCTGGATGGTCTTTTAACTTAAAGGGGTTACAGCAGACATTATTACCGGTATTCATGGTGAGCAAAACAAAACACAATTTATGTAAACACAACACAACGAGTAGAGGGCGAAGTAACAACTAAATATCAAGGGAAAATTTACCGTCTCTTTTCCTCCAAAACCTGGCAACGCGTTGCAAATATTGATAAGAGATGGCGCTACAAGTCGTTTGACAATATATTAAACGCTAGTAGTAAAGCAAAAATAAAACTAGTAGCTGAGATACCTTTTAAACATTTAAAGGAAAACCTTTGCTAAAAGAAATGATATTTTTTTACAAAAGCGCGCACTATTCCTAAAGTCAACACTTTCAAGTAAATTTGATATGTATTTCATAGCTAGTTTCTAGGAAATAAATTAGGTCCCATATTATTAAAATACTTATTTCATTACTTGGTTGTATTTTATTCATTTAATAAAGTTGACTTATCGAAATTTTTTAAAGTAAATCTGGTCATAACTCCATCTAGTGGGCTGAAAGAGAAATAATTACTGCCATCTACCGTCGAGAGGACGAAATCAATCATCAAATTTTGGAGCCCTAGAGACTCCGACTCTGTCAATGAGAGCCCCCGGCAAATGCCTATATATTGATTTTTTTTGCATTACTAGAATTTGAATTTTAATGTTTTACCCTTAGGGTTCATATTTGTTTAAATGCAGCAGCAATGATGCAACGCGCAGGTGCAGAACGATTGGCGGCGAGAGCGTCTGGGCGTCATCCTAAAGCTACGTGTTTAAGGGGCCATCCATAAATTACGTTACACGTTAATGGAGACCGAGGGGGTCGACGAAATGCGAGAACAAGGGGGTCGAAGGTGTCCTGGCGATATTTTGTGACTTTTGGGTATTTTCTAGGTAGTCTCCGGAAAAACTGAACGTATTCAAAATAATGCAGAGAAACAAAAACATCTTTTGGCTCTTGGGAGCTCCTGCAACTGCATGCGTTGCTATCAAATAGTCGCCGGCATCTAACGACTAGGAAATAATGGCATATTTTGAACATTTTAGCCTCAAGATGGGGCGATCAATTGCAGAGCGATAGGCCGCACTACAAAGAACGGGTGTTAATCATGAGGAGAGGGTCGGGGGGGTCACGGCCATGCGGATCACGGGGAAATTAAAATACTCACTTTAATAAATATGGAAAAATTAAAAATCGTTTCACAAAACGCTCATTTATGACCAATAACTTTATATAGCAAATTCGAGGTTCATAACCTCAGGGTTGAACACCTAAATTTGATCTTTTAATAATATAAATAATCGATGTTTCTTTGTATATTTACTTAAAATTATCGATTTAACGTCCATTTTATAGAATCTAAATGATTCTATAAAATGGAAATAAAACGAGTTTAGCAACCTTTGTTTTTAAACAATAATTATGTCTATATGTAAAATTGTACCATAACATTTTTGGCAATATACAACGTGTCCCAAAACTCAACGTCAAAACGAAAACCTGAGTTAGGCCGAGTGTTGTTGGCTATCAAAAAATATAGAAAAAAAATCTATCTCATGTAGTTTAAAAATGACAACCGTTTTTGTAAATTGCCACCCTCTGATGAGTTTACGTCTACTGTGGCTACAAATGACTTCTTTTCTAGTTCTTTTTTTATGTGGAGTGTTCCTAAGTAACTACTACAAATTTAAATTCATTATTTGCACACACACACACACTTCATTGGAATTTCTGAAAATATCCCTTTTATGGCGAGCTATGCCTTGAAAATATTTCATCACTCAACTTTGACAGTCTGTCCTGAAAAATAATTGTACAACTCTTTTTCGGCATGTACCCTTAAAAGTTTGAGTACGAAGCGGTCTGCGAGCGTGAAAGTTATCTTCATGCAGCCTTTTCCTCGCAGTTTGGTCACTCACAAGCAACTGGTGCTCTGGCTGGAGCCTCCGAACCAACTGCATGGCTGTAACATTTGGTTCTTTTCTCACGGCAATTTGCAAAAATCGGTCTTGTCCATAAGTGGTTATTCGCTTTCCCCCTGGATATCTTTCAACCACTTCACTAGTAGCACGGTAGGATGACTATAACCTAGACATCACGTTTTGTCTTGTTCCAATCTCGTCAGCAATACTCCGTTGAGCAGCCACAGCGTAGAGCATGCCCACTGCCCTTAGCATTGCTTCTCTCGTTATATAGCGCCGCTGCATGATGCACACAATAGATTTAACTCGAAATTAATCGATAACTTGTAATAAAACTTAAATCTGGCACAAAAAAATATCCCGATACTACAGTAGTTAAACAAAACTTGCGGACTTCGCAACCATTATGCCGCGTAAATATTTTATTTTTAATTATTTTTTATAAATTCAAATTTAGAATCATTCAAAAAGGTTTAAAAAATAGTCTTTTATCAAAAGATTTTTAAACTGGCCAGTATTTTTTGAGTTTAAGAACTTTTTACAAAATATCCCTAGACGGTGTTGATGTGTGTATCTTGCCTGCTCCTAATTTTCATTAACAACTGAAATTAATGAATGTGTAACAATATTTAAGTTTATCCAGCTAGTAGGTAAGCTAAATGTGTTTATAATTTCATATTTTATAGTCTTCAAGAAAACAGTAACTTTGTTTGTGTAGACAGATTTGTTTTGTTAAAACCGTGTATTTATTATGATTTAAGCTCATAGAGTTTAAAGCCCTTAAAGATTAAAAAAAAGACTTATCATAAACTCTTTCAGAAGTGGTGAAACAGACCTACTTGAGACAATTGGCAACGTACCAACCTTCTCTACTACTTTGTGAACACAAAGTAGTTCAAGGTGAAGTTCAAAGACGGGATCCCCCCTAATGTTAACATCCCTTGTGACCGTGATACTCGGCTAGTGCTCGTTAACCGCCAGATATCTCTTTAATGGCTTTGTTCTACATCTCTTTCTATTCGTGTAAAAAGAATTTGGTAGTTTTAGTAAATTGTTTTTCTGATTGGGTCTGTGTCTAGTAGTCGTCTGTGGAAACAGGCAAAATTTCGTGGATTCAAATTTTGGATAGATATATTCTCCATATGAATGAATTACAAACATATTAAGTAGTTTTGTAATGGAACCTGTTACCTGTGTTGTTACTATCCATAATATTATAACTCCCTCATAAGCAGTTGTGTTCACTGTCAGAGGGTAGACAGAAGCTACATTTTTGTTTCAGTCTTATAAGATTCTACGACTAAATACAATCTGAGGTCCAATTAAGTAGAAAAAATAATATCTAATTATGGCATTAGGCTCGCCCCATATCGTCATATTTCTAACGTTGTAAATGGCGAAATGTATTTAACTGCCAGTGCCTACAACTTCGGGAATAACAGCCGATATGATAAGAACAGAAAAATGATAAAAACATGGAAATTTTCACAGGTTAAAATTTTCCTTTGTTTCGAATGCCACGTGTTTCAGATGCTGGCCAGCGGACCCATCGCGTTGCGAACCCCATATTGATTTCGTCTGCAATTCTAGAACTTTCCAACTGTGAATTATTTCATACTGCATTTTAATTCTGAACACGTTAGGTTCATATTTGATTGATAGTGTTTATTGCATGTGTGCTCCCTGTCTGGACCATATACCCAATTACATAAAGGTATTGGAAGTGTATCTGTGTGGGTCTGTATGTAAATGGATCGAGTTACCTAGTGCAGTGTTTCTTAAACTATTATCGGCGGACCCCTGGGGGTCGGAGGTATTATGTATGGGAAGACCGCGGCATTAACTTAGGAACTGATATTTTAATTTTAAAATAATGGGCATCTGAAATAATAGTATTCTCTGGTCTCTGCCTTTATGGTAAAAGGTGTGATTTTAAATATGTGTTTAGTAGTAGTACTTAATACCTACAGCTCTTAGGCACAAGCTCGGCACAGGCACCTGGATCATACTCAATAAAAAAAAACATTTCATTCAGAAATAGATTGCAATTTGAACCCGATCTAAGGTTATTTACGATTCCACCTTAGTAAAATCACAAACGCACATATTACTTATTCAATGCAAAAAACATTACCAATTTTCACATTAACACATTTTTATGCATTGCTACACTACTAAAATAGTTTTATTTTCGTACTGTAGATAAATTAATACGATATGTTTTGTTAATAATGAGGTTTTTGAATTTGTGCTGGATTTCACAGGGGTCTGCGGACTGCAAAAGGTTGAGCAACACTGTGTTAATGTACAGGGGAGAGCGCCAGACGGATCGATACAACGGAATACCTAGGGGTGTTCCCGGGCCGCCATGTACTAGCATCTTTGTACATAAATCTTTTAATGTACAGATTGTTGGTTGTTTTGGTTAAGGGCTGTGTACTCATAAGCTTTAGTTTAGAAATAGACTACTGCCCGGTTTCTGAGGCACATTACGCGGTATTTCAACTATTCTGTTTTTTTAATATGAACTTAAACTACCGCTAAATGTACCTCAGAAACCGGGGGTAAGTAATTTTCCAACTACTTTTGGAATAAACGTTTTGAAGTCTTGTTATTTGTATATTTATTGCAAGACAAATAAGGTATCGTTGCCTTACATTTTCAGTCGCGCTCGTTGATTTATAATATTAGTTAATTATTAAAGAAAATATAAACAAACCGCATCATATTATGTGTAATTCTTGATTTTCAAATAAACGAAAATATGAATGAGCTTATCCTAGTACTATTTTCAGTCACTATTAAAAATAATGAGTTAGGCGCAAACATCATAATTATTGATAATCGATTTTTTTTAAAGGATAGAGAAGGGTGACTGATTGTACATGGATATGTTATATTTACGATTCAGAAAGTAGGATCAAAATAATAAAAAAAACTGGAGATTTATTAACGTAAACTGTTTTTAAAATACTTTGGACGTCTATTTAAAAAGGTGAATAGCGGCCGAAAATTTATTATTTAGAATAGTCACAAAAATTGCTTTCTATAGAATCTGCCTACTATAGAAACCACGATCGCCGTGGTCGACTTGTTGGAGACATCTCTAATTAAAATACATACAAATATTAAAAATAATTAAGTTTGTAGTCTAACCGACGTCGAACCGACCCCCATGAATTTTGAAAAGACCCACAAAGGTCTAGTTTTTATAAGTTCGTATATAATTGTGGACTTGGTCGAAAACAGTTCCAAATCATCCCTCATAACTCATTCTTTGTAGAAGAAAAATCTCATTTTCATAAGTTAATCATTTCCTTTGTTTCGAATGCCACGTGCTCTAAACGCTGGCCGAACCCGTCGTTGAGAACCCCGTATCGATTCCGTCTGGAATTCTAGAACTTTCCATTACAAAATAATGTTATATTGTATTTTAATTCTGGACATTTTAGGTTCATATTTGATTGATGTTGTTTAATGCGCAGATGCGTGAAGATTAATGGGGTGATTGAATGTGTGCTATAGAGCAATGGAGTACTTACTGTCTGGACCAATTACCGGTATGTTTTGAAAGTGTGTGTGGGCCTATATGTGAGTGGATTGTGTATGTGTGCAAGGCAGGGTCCAGACCGAGCCTCGACATGCTAGTATCTTTGTTTATACATTTTATAAATATTCAATATGATGAGTTTTGGAAATTGAATACAAACTAGATATTTTTGTCACATATAAAGTCAAGGTTAAGGTCAAAGTCAAGGTCAAATTCAAAGTCAAATATATTTTATTTCATAAGCTTTTAACAAGAATTTGAAATCGTCATAGTATCTTAAATCTATCACCAAACCTAAAATGTGTGATAAGCACAAACGTTTTGCCGTTACAATGTTAGTCCCATGTAATATGGAGCTAAATATACTTTCCCTCCGAAGACTCATATATCACCCCTTTTACTCTCCCCGCGGTTGAACGAAATGTGTTCAAGGTTAAGGCAAAGTGGAGCACCATAACTTACATCCCTTCATTCAGATTCATAATATCTATACTCATATTATATCGCTGAAGAGTTTGTTTGTTTGTTTGTTTGAACGCGCTAATTTCAGGAACTACTGGTCCATCAATGTTAGATAGCCCATTTATCGAGGAAAGTTATAGGCTATATATCATCCCGCTACGACCAATAGGAGCAGAGTAGCAGTAAAAATATTAAAAAACGGGGAAAATTATGACCCTTTCTCTCTCAGGCGACGCAAGCGAAGTTGCGCGGGTCAGCTAGTAATGTTTTGACAGCGACATATACGAAACTAAAAATTAAATAAGAAAAAAGAAGTTAAATAATTATTAAATATATAACTTCTTTCTTAACCAGTCATGCCATGACTGATCAGGTTGGTCAAAAGCAGTTGTGACTGAATAGCACCCAAAACTTATTTTTCCCAACGGAGCTGGTCAACAGTACTTTTGACTAAGTAATTCAGTCTAAATGTTTTTATTGTATAGATACACCGACAATAAACATTTTTACTTATTCATCAGACCAACCGTTCGCCAACAAAATGGAAATGAAGACCCACAAAAAAGAGTTTTGGGCAAACCGTTTCTTCTTACGAGCAACCAGCTTCCCAAAACGTATTTGATTTAGTATTTGTCTAAATCAAATACGTTGCACGCGGGGCGTTGTTCCACGCAGAAATTACTTAATAGATTTTAATCAATTTGGCAGACATGGATTAAAACATATAATACTTTTTTTAAAACCCGTTGCTGTCGGTCTGCTGGGCGTGGGTTTCCTTCCGAATGAAGAAGGTGATAGACCCTGAGTCCACCATGGTGGCCAATTACGTGTTGGGAACTTTGCAAAAATGTATTAAACCAACTTAGGCATGTAACGTTTCATCATGATGTTCTTCCTTCACCTTTAGAGCAAGTGATAATTATTTCTAATACACACATAACTTAGAAAAGTTATTGGTGTGTTGCCTTGGGTTCGAGATGTCATCCACTTGTGTGAAAGGTGCCCATGCACACGACACGCCTATCACATAATCATCATCATCATCATTAGCCTGTAGTCATATATTGCAGATAATTAAGGTGGCGTCAGGTAGAATTAGTGCACTTTCAATCGTGACTCAAAAGGCCTAATCCTATCACAATAATACTTTAATATACCTATCATACCCCGCTTTCTTGTAAGTTAAGGGCTGAAATACAAAACAGACCCCTCCGGTGCTCCGAGTATCAACCAAAATTAGGGTGAAGGGTAAAACAAGGACCCTGAAATAACGGTTCTTGTGACCGTGACCTTCACTGCTGTAACTGAAGGGTTCATATTAATCAGGCTGTTTGTTAGGAGATCGCCCTTGCTTGAAATATCATGACAACTTCTGTACACAAGTTCGGCCAAGTGCAAGTTTAAAAAAAAGTAACCTACGTATGAAAAGTATTATATGTAAATCTTTTAAACAATGTTATAAATGAATGATTTTGAATGTATTTTTTTAGTAACAAGAAGAATTGTATGCCTACATAATAAATGATATATCCTCCGAACTATCGCATTTATAATATTAGTAGATCTTCCAAGACCTTGAGTTATAACCCACGTTATAATACAAAAATACTCTTAAAGGAATATTCCAGAATGTTCGTCCTCTACCTACGCTGGTTACCATTCCGCTGCCAGGGGACTCTCCCTCATTTAAGACCCTTAGCAACGGCATGGCAACGGCGTATCGATCTTATCTCAATCTCATACTTCACATTGAATTTTAATTATAACTATTTTAGGTTGATATTTGATTGATGATGTTGACGGCGCAGGTGCGATATGATTTATGGGGTGACTGTGAATAGCTACAAGGTATGTGTATGTCTGCTGTCTGCTCCCTCTTTGTCTGGATGTTGTGATGTACTTATTAAGAAACTACGCACTTTTGCTAAATTGAAATACGGCTGTTGAGTATGATTTGGTTGAAAAAAGCACTTTGTCCTTTGATTGGAAAGACATTTGCAGAAATAGTTTGTAAAAGATTGAGAAACTTTAAGCATCTCTTCTTTTTTTATAATAGGAAAATATAAAAGTACTCGTTTCTGCTCGCGACGTCGCGATTTCCCAGGGTAAAAATTATCATATGTTTGTCCATGTTATAAACAATCCGTATATTCAATTTATTGAGTAGTTTATGCGTAAAAGATTAGCAAAAATACACATATCCACAATCACCATCACAAACTTTTGGATATCTTCTTTCAACCTCTTTGTGTAGGAAATTCAACAAATGTAACTTTGGTTTTCATAAATGGTTTTATAATATTTGATCTTAAAAGCATGTCTTAAAGGAAGACTATCATCAAAGCCTCAGCTGCACAAGAGCAAACCCTGCGGCTTTGCTAGTTTGGATCATAAACAAATTAAGGATATCTTATACTTTAACGAAAACTTCTATTAGGAATCCAAGGAATAAATTATTAGCGTATAAGGGATTTTATTAATCATAAATAGTCAAGGCCTAACCTTCCCTCGTTTGAGCGGAGACCGTTGCCCAGCAGTGGGTGCGTAATGGGCTTAAAATATCATTTCATAGTTAAAATTACTCTTCCACAGTATCTATAAATACTTATTCCCCGTTTAACCATTTCTGGCTAAACATCGCTTATCATGGGGGCTATCACGTATCTCAGTTGTCAAACATTTGACAGCTACTGATAGCTGTACATTGTT